>NC_137273.1:31242329-31842329 GCF_053477335.1 Acartia tonsa
GATTGGTTGGTTCATTAAGTTGAGTGTCCCAACGTTCCATCATTAATTGCATCTACAGAAGAGGTAACTTTGTTTAGCATAAAGTCCCTTAAGTAAAATAAGCCTAAAACCATATATAACTAGAACTAGAACAACATTGGAGATGTACATAAATTTATCAGCCATTGTCTTATTCCTGAAAGCCCATAGTTATCTATCTTAGTTGCACGTCAGACGTTTTTGCGACAGCGTCGCACGATATACAAATATTCAGAGTACGTTAAATAAAGTTCTTAATTTAACTTTGCAAAATGTAGAATTTAAATGGATATTATGACAGGGAAAAAAATATCGTCAATTTAGGTTTGCTAATTGGTCAGTTCGTTCATCCAGTATGAGGGGAAGTGATGTGGTAAATGGGGTTGGATGAGAAGGAAAGTTATATAAGCCAGCTATAAGTTTCACTTTATTAGAGTACATGATATCTGGTGAAAGATCAAAGTAATAATAAATCCATTCTTCGCAATATGACATTTCCAGTATAGCTGAGAAAACGATTAATATCCGCTGGATAAGAACCGAACTGAGCTGGCTGCAAAATCATGCACCAGATCGATCAAAAGACAATTTTACACTAAAGATAAAATAAAAATCGTCAAATCAGTTCTAGTATTTTCTTGGGGGCGATTCCACTTGGGTGGGGTGGTGGTATCCTCCTACAAAATAGTTATAAACCTTCCCTGGACCTATGAGAAGCTACAATGTAAAGGAGAACTATATCGGTTGAGCGGTTAGCGAGATCCTTCTCTACAGACATCCTGTTACTTTTATATAAGGATTTGAAAACATTTAGTCCAACAAATTCAACATATTAATTTGTTAATTAACTATTAAAATTTGGATATTTTTAAAATAACTTTTGTTTCATAAACCTTGAAGTATTTGTTCATTTATATTTAGCCTCTAATTCATGACATGTTAAGTTTTATTTTTAAAGGTGCAGCTTTTCTTAAAATTACTTTATATTTTTTGAACTCTGGGGTTTAATACTAAAATTATTGTATATATCAATACGGTTTTAATATGTAAAAAAGTTTCACTTTCAAATGAATCTTTCTCTTAAAGTTCATACTTAGCTCTGGAACCCCCTCTTTATTTTTGTATAAATTGGAAATTATGGTGGTAGTTTTTGTTATGCCTAGCCCTTCAGGAGACCTTAGCCCTTTAGTACCAATAACATTGAGGCTCCTAACCCTGTGTCGCTATCCTTAACCAAGTATAACTTAACCTAGCCCGACCTAAAGTAAAAGAAAAACACACGGAAATGCCAATAACAAATTTTTATTAATGAGGAAAGTTTATACTTAAATTTTAAATGCGTCTTTTTAGTAGCTGATTGCTTAGGGGGACAAAGTGTCACAAAAATCAGTCATGTGACGTCATAAAAATGAGGAAGATGAGGGGAGAAGGAAAGTGGGAAAAGAAAATCCTAAAAAAATATATAGTTAATTCATCATTTTTATTACGTCACATAGCTGATTTTTTTTAAACACTTTGTCCCCCGGGGTACTTTGATAAAGGACAAAAATTTGCTATTATTTCTACTTTATATCTTGTGCTGCTTTTTGTAGATATAGTTTTTTTTAACAATTTAACCGCAAAATGCTTCCTTTTTCAACCCTATTTATACATTTATTCTGCTTATTTTATATAATTACTAGCGGCTAGCGGCTAGCGGCTTTAAATGTTTTTTTTTATTTAAAATATCTAATTACAGAAATAGTTGTTTATGTTTCGTTGGAGTCTCTTTTTCGGGAGGGGTAATTTTTTTCTAGGGGCGATTTCTCCTGATAGGGTGGTGGTACCCTCCCCCAAAATAGTTATAAACCTTCCCGGGACTTATGAGAAGCTACCCTGTTAAGGAGAACCCGATCGGTTCAGCGGTAAGCGAGATCCTTCGCTACAAACAAACAGACAGACAAACAGACAGACAGACAGACATCGTTCTACTCTGTATTATAGATATAATACAGGGTGCCAAATATAAATTAACAACTCGTTATTTGCAGGACCTTTTTATAAAGTTTCAACTTAACCCACTAAGAACGTTTTTTTTTATTTTAACGGGGGCAGGGGATAAGAAATCTTTAAGATTTGGGAGGAGGGGGGGGGGGGCAAATAAAGAACACAGAACATTAAAAAAACAAAAATAAATCCCGGGGGTAATTTTTTGGAGGGAGCATTATCCCTAACGCATTTAGATTAACCTCTGAATGTAAAAGAATTGTTACTTTTGTTGAAGCACCCAGTGTAATTGTTTAATAAAATCGTGGAATATATATTACTAGCGGCTACGCCCTAGAGGCACCTAGTTGGAGGACAGGAAGACGACCTCCCCCCCCCCCTTAGTTTTAAGAATAATTTGGAAGTATGATATTTTTGGTGAGGTATTTTTTTATAAAGATGTTGCTACCCTCACCCAAAATAGTTTTTTTTTAAATGATAGACCTTCCCAGAAGGAACCATACCGGTTCATCGGTTAGTGAGATTATAAATATAAACACATATAAGAGATTTGTTTGGGAATCAAAAAGACACTTTTCATAGACGTCCAAGGGGGGGGGGTAGTATGGGGCGATTACCCACCCCCCCCCCATTTAAAATTTACCCCTACCCTGGGGGGTGACGTAGGCACCCCAAACCATTTAGTAGGGGGTATTTACCCCCCCCCCCCCCAAAATAAAAAATCTCTAATTCTCGCGCATTTTTAATACTATATATTTAATAAAATTTAAATTACCCCCCCCTAAAAAATTTTACCCCAGGGGTAAATTTTTACCCCCCCCCAAAAAAAATAAAAAGCTTGGACGCCCCTGACACTTTTGTCTATTTTTAGTTGTTAGTCCTGGCGTTACAGTGTCATGGATACCAGTTTAAATTTTCATAGTCATTATTCCTATTCGAACGAGTAATCCACATGAATTTAAGGTCTAAACGTGATTCTCACATAACTATCGTCTTAAATTTAATTTTTTGGAGGAATAGACGTCTAATACTCTTTCTCAAAAATAGCACTAATCCTTCTTAAAATCCTTCTAATTAAATATTCTGACACAAAAGGCGAAGGACTATAAAGAAGCTTCCAATCCTCCCAAATTTATAAGAATTAGAATGTTTTTATTCCTATCGTGCTTTCATTGTCCTTGCTTTTGAGAGAGAAGAGAGAGAGAGAGAGAGAGAGAGAGAGAGAGAGAGAGAGAGAGAGAGAGAAGAGAGAGAGAGAGTGGAGAGATAGTGAGGGGAGAGGAATGGAAAAGTAAAAAGAGAAAATGAAGAAAAGACACAGTTCCAATAAAAAACTGCTGAACCGATATGATAAGTGCCCCTAGAGGCGTAGTCGCTAGTAGAGCGAAGTAATTATGTTATATTAATAAAAGTCAAATAATTCCCATTCTTGCTAAAAAGTATGAATGTAGCAAAATTGCTTTGCAAAAAATATGCTAAATGAACAAAAACGCAATTTTTCATAACAGGGAAAAACGATTCGAAAGACAGTTATTTCTATTATATTTCTTATTTGAACTTTAAGATCTCGCTGACCACTAAACCGATTGGGTTCTACGTTTTATGGAAGCTGTGAATAGGTTCGATGTCTTGGGATGGTTTTAAACTATTTTTTTTTTACAAATAAGGGTGAAATATACCAAAAAATTCGCATAACGTTATATAAATAGGATAAATGGATAAAAGAGAGAAAAGATAGAATGACAAAGGGATAAAAGAGAGACAGCGAAACCATGGAGAGAGGGGATATTAGGCTTTTTATTACACTAGTCTCCAAAGTTTTATAATATTGTTTTCTTATTCGTGGGCTTAGCAAATTTTGATTGGTCCGTTTATTAAGTTGATTGTCCAAACCACCAATTGTAATCTAAAAGAGGAAAAATTTGGTGTATCATCAATGGGAATGTACAACAATTTATCGGCAAATGTCTTATCCCTTAAGATCCCTGCAGAGAAACAGGAAGAAATTATATTGTGGATAAAAAAAAGTCAGAAAAAGAGAATTGAAATGATCAATTAAAAGCACGAGTTGGATTGCGCCCAGTTTGGAATAGTTTTGCAACATTTCAATCCGGATTTTCATAACCCTGGATTGGGTAATTCCTTTAAAGTGCCTTGCGAGCGCAAAAACCTCTTATTAAAAATAAGTGAGGGGTATAGAGTTTTTATTCTTTATGCCTAACCCTTATGGGGGACCAAACCCTAAGAGCCTATAACTGCAGTGCCCTAAAACTGCAGGGCTACCCTATCCCCGTATAACATAACCTAACCTAAACAATATAAAAAAAAAACACGAAAAACTACTTCAATTATTTTCAATTTATTTCAAAATAAGGTGGGGGGCTAGGTTACTGCAAATAATTTCTACTTGTATGACTGCTCTAACCATAAAACAATCTAGGATTTGAATGTTGCAAAAATCTCGGTTAGAACTACGAACTTGTCATTGGTATGGCTATTTATGGGCCATAGCTTGGTCTCGCTAGCAGCGCAGCTTCTCTTTGACTAGGTAGGTCCGTCTATACGACAGAGTGAGTTATCAAAAATTTTATTTTCTTTTAACATTTTAGAGATAGAGGCCTCAGTTTTCTTGTGTAGTTTCTCCTTACTACAGGGCATTTTTAAGTATTTTAGAACATTGGTAGCTAGACCGCTCATTGGCCGCTTCTATATTATTTGCCTCTTTTTTTCTACTATTTTTATAAACTAGCGGCTATGCCCCTAGAAGTCTCTAAACTGATATTGAGTTTTATATCTATTTTAATATTCGTGGAAATCTGACTGTAATTCAATGGTATATACATGATTTTTCAGTATGTCTGAGAACCGGTTCTAATCCTGCGGTAAGCGGTTTTAAAGTATTACTGGAAAAACGGTTTTAAAACTGAAATCTGATTTCAAGATTTCCTTTAATCTAATAAAAATTTTATCGATAGCCTAATTCCAATACAATATAAAGATTTTTATCTTTTTTATATGCATAAAAGCATTTTAGAGAATCATTTAATCTTATTAAAAACAAGGATGACAACATACATAAAAGCGAAGCTTAACAAATTAGATAGTATCAAAAGAGAACTAACAACATTATTATACCTTATAATCCTAGGAATCAATGTATAAGTAATCAAATTAATAGAATAATTATATCATACAAATTTTTTTAAAAGGCTATATACCATCGTGTTTAAAATAAACATAATTCTTTCTAAATTGTACTTGTCTGCTACAGAAATCATCTTACCAAGTTTAACGCGTTAGGAAAATTCTAACATGCCTAATATAACAATAAGAGCTCTTTTTTGAACGGACAGACGGTTCGAACATAATTATAAAAAAGCTGGGATTTTAACAATTGAGTGAGAGAGAGAGAAAGAGACTGACAGAGAGAGAGAGGGAGAGAGAGACAGAGAGAGACAGAGAGACAGAGAGAGAGAGAGAGAGAGAGAGAGAGAGAGAGAGAGAGAGAGAGAGAGAGAGAGAGAAAGAGAGACAGAAAGAGAGAAAGAGAGACAGAGACAGAAAGAGGGAGAGAGAGAGAAAGAGAGAGAGAGAGAGAGAGAGAGAGAGAGAGAGAGAGAGAGAGAGAGAGAGAGAGAGAGAGAGAGAGAGAGAGAGAGGGAGGGAGGGAGAGAATGAGAGAGAGAGAGAGCGACAGACAAACGTACAGATCGACACTTATTATAGAAAACTTCGCTATTAACAAGATATAGAGAAAGTATAAGAAAATATATTAAAGAAAGATTAAACCCAATTTGGTCAAAAACTTTTAAATCTCTAATGGTTTTAGATTTTTTAATGGGCGGAACTTTTTAAAATAATATTTATAGTCATAATGATATAGTTCAATACTTAAAAATAATCGCATCATATTATTATTATTTTGGCATGCTGTAATGGATTCAAATAAAAATATCGAAAATAATTTTAAAGAAACTTTTAGTTAATGATCTTTAATGAGGAGCTACGTTCCTCAAATCGCCCTTTTTCTAGCAACAAAACAAGCGCTTTTTTGTACAACCTCATATTCTTAGGAGTGAACAACAGAACAACCCCCCGCCCCCCCCCCCCCCCTTATTATCATTTTTTTCAAATTTTGAGCATGGGAAACATGATCTTAGAAGATGGGGGTGAGGGGGTACAATACAACCCCCGCCCCACTACCCCTTACAATCTATTTTTTTAAAAAGGGAAATCTAATAATGGTTATAAAATGCCTAAAACTCACCTGATTCATTAAAAATAAATACTTTAAAACAAAGAGATGAGTACTTATAAAAGTGTTTTTTTTGGGGGGGGGGATCAAAATGTTGGTTTAGGATTCAATTTCATTTTGAGGGGAAATGCCACGTATTTTTTTCTGTACGCGGAGAGATGGCCACTGAAGATTAATTTTATCATGATAAAGGACTGTCTAGCCAGCATTTATTTATCAATTTAAGACTGTCCAATTTTGATGGATTAGGTTCATAAATTAAAAAACAA
The DNA here is from genome assembly GCF_053477335.1 of Acartia tonsa. Taxonomy (NCBI): domain Eukaryota; kingdom Metazoa; phylum Arthropoda; class Copepoda; order Calanoida; family Acartiidae; genus Acartia; species Acartia tonsa. The sequence continues at coordinate 31,248,858 of NC_137273.1, forward strand.
TTTTATTAGATTTATATACATACAGTTTATTTCTGCAGGGTACGATGAAACACAATTAAAGAAAATTTATTCCTCCTCTTTTTATATTTTTGATAGTCTAAAACCAGAAATAAAATAGCCTAAACCCAAGACCGATGAGAAGTTTCTCTAAAATGGAGGTCTCAATTTGGTCAGTGTTTATTGAGATTTTAAAAGACAAAAGAAAAGCCATACTATCATATTATGCATATAAAGAAAAAATTGTCAAAAGCAAAAGTTCTCGGAAAATACTGGAGATTGTACTTTTTTAGAGAAGCTTTATTAATATCTTTAGACTAGGGGCGAAGCAATTAGTAATATGATATCAATGGATCATACTATATACAAAGATAATTATCCTATTTCTTTAAAGACAAATATCTATAACTGACGGTCCTTTTTTTGTTTTGTTTTTAACTAAAAAGTCTAAAGTACAGTCCTAGTCAAGGTCGAGAAGGAAGTTAAAGTTAGGGATCTTAAGGGATAAGACAGTGGTCGTCAAATTGATATACATTTTCAAACTAAGCTACTATTTATATAGATTTAAATTAATGGTTGAAGAAAGGTTAAACACAAATGTTTTGTAATCAACCAGTCAAAATTCAATATAAGTATCCAAAGTTTTTAAGCCAACTAATAAGATTAACTTTGGGTACCAGTGTAATTTACAGTTCAATGTCCCCTCCCTTCCTTCCTGAGTTAAAGCTCTTCAAATATCTTCAGCTCAATCTTTGAATCAATTTATGTCAAATACAAGGATAATAGAGATAATAATCCTAGATGGTCAAATACAAGGATAATAGATATAATAACCCTAGATGGTCAAATACAAGAATAATAGAGATAATAACCCTAGATGGTAAAATACAATGATAATAGAGATAATATCCCTAGATGGTCAAATACAAGGATAATAGAGATAATAACCCTAGATGGTCAAATACAAGGATAATAGAGATAATAACCCTAGATGGTCAATCAGACACAAATACAGGGATAATAGATATAATAACCCTAGATGGTCAAATACAAGGATAATAGAGATAATAACCCTAGATGGTCAAATACAAGGATAATAGAGATAATAACCTTAGATGGTGAAATACAAGGATAATAGTGATAATAACCCTAGATGGTTAAATACAAGGATAATAGAGATAATAACCCTAGATGGTCAAATAAAAGGATAATAGATATAATAACCCTAGATGGTCAAATACAAGGATAATAGAGATAATAACCCTAGATGGTACAAATACAGGGATAATAGATATATAATTCTAGATGGTCAATTAGACACAATATTCCGTCCAACTGAAAAAGGAATTTCTAGCAGACGTAAGGTTTTGTTTATATTTAGTAACATATGACTTATTCAACAATATAAAATTTTGGACTATGATTTTCCAGAAGTAAAGCTTTATACTTTTATGATCAACTTTTCATAGCTGTTTTATTATATACCAAAATATGTAGACTTTCTGACTAACCAATAATGTGGTCAGATTGTTTCTAAAATGTATTCTTATTGGTCAAAATTAGGATATTGGTGATCTAGACTAGGGGAGTGCCCTGCAGGCTTACAACCCCCACCAGGTTTGCATTTTTTCAAACATGAAAAATAAGGGGGAAGGACTTACAAAATTTTAAAAAACATCAGAGAGGGAGGGGACAGTTGACTGTTAATTAAAGTGCCCAAAGATTTATAATCATGTTTTCTTTTTCGTTTGTCTAAAAACTTTGGGAACTTCTTTCAAATTTGATAGGTTGGTCCATTAAGTTAAGTGTTGCAACATTTCAACCAATGGAAAAATGTGTACCTGATGAATCCGAGGATTGTGATCGCAGGCTGACCCTGGTGGGCCTCCAGATTCCTCCAGTACATCCAGTTTCTCCATCCTAGGATAGATAGATAGATAGATAGATATATATATAGAGATAGATAGATAGATAATGTATGTATTGACAATTTTATCAGAAATTGCATGCAGAAAGATTTTAAGAGACCAGCAATTACAAGATATCTTATGACAGATTAAGTAGATACAGAATAACATAGGTAGATACAACAGTTGGGGATTTAGGTGGTTTCCCTCAAAGTGAACGGTCGAGCACAAACCCCCCTTTATTTTAAAATAGATTTAAAAATAAAGAATACGTGGATATTGTGTGAGATTATCGTGTACCCTGATAAAGTGTTTCTTACAGCTGGCTAATATAACGGTTATCCCCTTTTGACCTTCTCCTATCCCTGACCATGCAGGAACGTATTGATCAATATCTGAGGACTCTTTTAGCCATTTAAATTAACAAAAAAAGTCCCCTGTCACAACATCCACCTATTCTACATCCATTATAAAGTAAGTGTACCTATATATTGTAATTACTTGAAATGGATATGACAGATAAATGGTATACCAGTTAAATTTTGTATTATCGTTTAAACAACTTTTTAATAAGTTTTTAGGAAGAAAAAAGTAACTAAAACCGGCTACAGCAAAAATTGGTTAATAAAGCACTATGATATCTGTCCGTCTGTAGCATAAGATCTCAATATCCGCTCTACTACTCTACGGTTTTAGGCTAGTTTTACTAGAGGGGCCTTTTATGATGAACAAAATTAACCCTTATATATATTTCGACATGCTGGTGTGAACAAACCAATCAAGATTGATTAAAAGTTTTTTTATGCCAAGAATTAGATAATGTGTTTTAAAAACTTTTGGTGCCAGTGTTATTTACAGTCCAATGTCCTCTCCCTTCCTACTGGTGAATGTACACTCGATTGTCCTAGGGAATAAGACAATGGAGGATAAACTTTCGAACAGTTATTGCCAGTTTGTAACAATCACTGAAGATCAAACAAAAGTACACAAAGTGTAATTTACCAGGGAGGAAGGGGTTGTTTATTACACTAGTCCCCAAAGTTTTATAAGAACGTTTTCTCATTCGTTTGCTTGACATTGACAACTTTGAATTTTTTATGATAGGTGTCCAAACGTTTCGAAGACTAATTTTAATCTACAGAAAGGGTAATTTTATGTATCATTATAGATACAAGAATTTATCGTCTTATCCCTTTAGATCCATGGTATTTAAGCATCCGTTAATTAGGCCAATAAAGCCATTAAAAAAGATCTAGCGCATATCACAAACATAGATTTACATTCTTTAAATAAATCAGCCTTTTGATTTTCTCAACCAGCTATGTCAGACGCGTGTAAATGTCTTGGCCTTACCCTGCACAGTTATAACATCTGGACAAAGTTCGTGCAATTTAGAAGTTGTTTAGAATGTTTGATAATTAAACCTTAATATTTTCAGTGACTTTAATGGATAAGACAATGAACGATAAATTGCTTCGTCCCCAAAAATTAATTGTAGATTATTGGTACAAAAGTTTGGACATTGTTAGTTTGTACAGACCAATCAATATTTTGGAATAAACCATATTTGCTTAAGCCAACAAATAGCAGAACAAGTTTACTATTAAGGACAGTAACTTAATTACTACTTATTTTTTTTTTAAATAGATCCTTTTCTTTAAATGAAATAAGAATGGATTTATAGAGGGCCCCTGGGTTATTTGCATATTACAGCTATTAGATATAGAAGTCTATACATCTAGGAATTTATAGAGGGCCCTGGGTTATTTGTATATTACAGCTATTAGATATAGAGGTCTATACATCTAGGAATTTATAGAGGGCCCTGGGTTATTTGTATATTACAGCTATTAGATATAGAGGTCTATACATCTAGGAATTTATAGAGGGCCCCTGGGTTATTTGTATATTACAGCGATTAGATATAGATGTCTATATATCCGGAAATTTGTTAACAATCAATTCTTCTGGGTTTTCTTATTAGACATTAAACATCGTGGGGTAAACATTAATTCATGTGCTACCTATAAAGATAGACATCATAATTTTGTGGTAATTTTAACAACTTACTTTGTCTGTCAGTACGTAATTAATGCTATGGGGAATAAGAATGTATTTAGAAAATATTTTTTACTTTGCTGCTATTTGAAATAGTATACTAAAATATCTTATAAATAAGAACTACTCTATAGTTTAAAGCTCACTTTTATAATTTATTTATATTTCCTCTTTTCCCCATTATTGATGTTGTCATCCCTCTTAAGTTTTTTCGTCTATTGTTTAATTCCTCACTTATTAATAGCCTATGAATAATAGCTTATAGTTTTAGTTTTATGACTCTAATTCAAAAATGGGCATTAAAATACATATGAGGAATTTGTTATTTTTTTACAAACCCTATTTTTACTTTAAAACTCTGTAGATTAAAATAAGTGATGGAAAAATCTGCTAGTTTGTACAACCTAATCAAGGTTTAATAGCAGTACTCACAGTTTAAGATTCTATCTATTTATCTACCTAACCCTCTATCCAGCCATCTATCTATCTAGCTAGCTATCTAATCACCTGAAATGAACCGTCGCTACAAGTGGAGTCCAACTATCTATCTATCTATCAATATATCTATCTATCTATCTAATCACCTGAAATGACCCGTCGCTACAAGTGGAGTCCAACGAACATTTCTTCTTTATAGGAGCTACGCAAGAATCAATTCTCTCTTTTCTAGAAATAAAAGTATTTTAAGCTAAATTGTTAAGTGGTTCCCCTCAAAATGTCTAGTCAAGCATAGACCCCCTCCTTCTTATTTTTTGCAAATAAATTTAAACATTAGGGCGGGGGTAACTTTAAGAAGATGATAATTATTGGTTGAACATGACAATTCTGATTTGTATAAACCAAAAAAAAAAATAATCCGCAAAGTTTAAAAACCAACCAATGAGAGAGCTAGAGAACGTATTTCTAAAATTTTGGGGACTATTATAAATAATTATCCAATGTCCCCTCCCTAGGCTCCCTGGTAATAAAATATTTAGCTTACCTTACTCCATTGCCATGCAAAGTCCCACAGCAACTCTGAAAAATAAACAAAATATTACAATAGTTATTTCTCAACAATTCTAAGTTTTGCTGGCCCCATGGGTCTGAAGGCCCACGAAGGGATAGGGATAAACCCCAAAGCTTAAACACGGGAATGCATACTTAAAGCGAGAAAGACTAAACTACATAACTTTTGTGTCACTTTTGATGAAGACGATTCCCTTTTCTCCCATCTCTTTTGAAGAGATTTTCTTCCCCTCTTCCCTTTTTCTTTTCCGAAATGGATATGACGTCACAGGAATCGTCTTTCTCAAAAGTGACACAAAAGTTATGTAGTTTAGTCTTTCTCACTTAAAGCCTCTAAAGATAAAAGCCTAAAAACATCTTATGACCAGTAGGTATACTCCCTAAAAACCAAAGCCCAATCGGTCCAGTGGTTGGCGAGATTTTAAGCTTCATCCGGACGGACGGACTGACATCATACGTATTTGTATTATAGTTATTTCTGGGGTGCATTCTAAAACTGAATATAAATCAATTTTTTTCATTCCCTCCTCTCTCATAATCGATAAATAATTACTTGGATGTTGAACTCTTAGCTGTTGAAAATAACGATACCCCCATCCCCCCTCTTTATCCCATCCCCTCCTCTTAAAATTAATAAACGAACTGACCAATAAATAAGGTCTATATTAGCAGCCTAAATTGACGGGGAAAAATTTCCCCTGTCAATATATCCACTTATTCTATATCCATTTCTCTCATATGTATATGCATTGTTGAGTAATTGATCTCGCCTTTAAGTCAAGTCTATATGAGGATCAAATATAAAAAAATATTAACAATAAACAAACAAGTAACAGTTATAGAGAATCTTTGTTAAAAATTTCCCCAAAAAACATATCTAAATAGCAACATAAAAAAATGTACAAAATATACCATTGTAGCTAACCACCGGACCGATTGGACACTGCTTTTCAGGAAAAACACCTGCTACTCATTTGAAGGTTCTTGGCTATATTCTTGGGAGTGGTAAAATGAAAAAAAGGCTATTTAGATAAAATGCTGATGTTGATTACTTATTTTTTTCGATTGTTGATCTAGATCATGCATTCCACTATGGTTTAGGTGTGGGAGTTTTCCCCCAAACCACACTTGGAGCGAATCACCTAGAGGATAGGAGCGAAGCTACAAGTAACTATATCCTATTATATAATGTGATAATATTTCTTTGTCTGAAGTTAAAGATCTAAGAAACCATTGGTCTGAATTTATTAATCCTTATACTAAAGTAACACGATGTTTGTCTGTTTGTTTGTGTGTCTGTGTATCTGTATGTCTGTACCGAAGAATCTCGCTAACCGCTGAACCGATCGGGTTCTCCTTAACAGGGTAGATTCTCATATGTCCCGGGAAGGATTTAAACCATTTTGGGGGAGGGTACAACCACCCTCCCAAGAGAAATTACAAAAAAATCGAATTTTTTTTAAATATATGGGAGACTTCAACGTAACATAAAGAGAATTATAGTAACATAAAGAAGTAACGTAGAGACTTTAACAAATAAAAACATCTAAAGTGCCACTAGATACCTTTAGGGGCGTAGCCGCTAGTATTAGAGATAGTAGTCGTAGACTACACTTGAAACACAAAGGTATGTAGAACTTTTCAGGGATCTTAAGGGATAAGACAATAGATGACATATTCAAGAACATCCTTAATAATGATAAACAAAATTATCCCTTCTGTAGATATAAATTATTATTTAGTAATTTGACAATGCTAGTTAGAACTAATCAATAGGGAACACAGTTATAAAACATTGGGTACTAGAATAATATTTACATTTAAATGTCCCCTCCCTGCGTCCCTGCCTCCCTCGTGTGACAACATATGAACAAGACAACCTCCCTGCCTCCGTGCCTCCCTGCCTCCCTCGTGTGCCAACATATGAACAAGACAACCTCCCTGCCTCCCTGCCTCCCTGCCTCCCTCGTGTGCCAACATATGAACAAGACAACCTCCCTGCCTCCCTGCCTCCCTCGTGTGCCAACATAAGAACAAGACAACGCCCTTTCTTGCGCCCAATTAATTCAAATTTTTTTTGTAAGCGAAGCTACTCAATAGTTTATCACTTTTTGGTTGGTTTGTCGGTCAGTCTGTATTTTCCCAACTTTTTTCACATACGGCAAGTTAACAAAAGGTTCTTGAATATGAAAAGTCTCAAAAAGTCAACAAAACTTTAAATATACCGAATTCAACCTTCTTGAGACATTTTTTGTTGGAATTTTTGAAAAGTTAGCTAAAGCAGAATTGTAATTATAATTTCAATAACATAAAATAAAAGTTTTATAACATTTTAGATGGCTGTAAAATGCAATTATACAATTTTACCAAAATTACAATTATTTCATTATATTTTTTAAAAACCCAACTCCAGTTTTTTTCTGATTACCAGAAAATCAGTTCTATCCTATTATATAAAGAAGTAAGCTTTTTTTCTGCACCAAAGGATATCGCTAACCGCTTAACCGTTATAGTTCTCCTTTAGAGTTTAGCTTCTCATAGATCCTGGGAATGTTCATAACTATTTTGGGGTATAGTTCCACCCCTCCCCCTTCCACAAGAGAAATTACCCCTTAAAAAAATACCCTTCCTACAAAATTATTTTACGTTTTTTCAAAATAAAGTTTAAATTAGGGGTGTTTGACTCCGCCCTCCTCCCCCACCTCATGTTCCCCTAGAGGCCTCTAGGGGCTTAGCCGCTAAAAGTTTAAATAAAACGGATTATGTACACATCTAATATCTATGTGTATACAAGAATTGCATGGATGTAAACATTAAAACAACAACTTTAATGATTACAAAAAATGCATTCGGCTTCAAGTATGTAACAATTTTAAACCAGGGATCAAAAGGGATAAGACAGTGGCCGATAAATTAATGTATATCCCCGATGAAGATACACAAAATTGCCACTTCTGTATGTTAAAATTAGTGGTTGAAACATTTAAAAACTCAACTTCATGAACCAACCAATCAAAATTCATTAAAGACCCCCATAAAGAAAGCGTTATTATGAAACTTTGGAAACAGCCCTCTCTCTCTTTCTCTGATTTTAAACCCCATGTCATATCAGAATAAGATTGATAATATCCAATAGAAGCATAGCTGTATGAAACAATGAACTATGAGAGAGGGTGAATATCCTTATATAAAAGTAACAGGATGTTTTCTGAATGTGTGTCTGTAACAAAGAATCTCGCTAACCGATGTACTTTTATGGTTCTCCTTTGCAGTAAAGCTACTTATTTAGGTCCAGGAAAAGGTTTATAACTATTTTAGGGGAGCTAAAATTGAATGTGGATGTTTGACTTATCCCATCTCCCCCACTTCTCCTTTCCCTTAACCCCTTTCCCATAAGATAAAAGAATTATAGATGGAATAGAGAACCGAACAGAAAGCAGCAATACATACAGACAGACAGACGGACATATGGAGGATAGAAGGACAGACAGACAAAAGGACAAAATTCATTAAGCTTTCATTCAAATAAATTTTTATTAATCTCCAAGTTGCTAACAAAAACCTGACATTAAAAGTTTTTTTGATTGCAAAAGTATTTAATCTACAATTGTCCCAACCTTGTAGTAAAAAAGAAGTTAATTTGTATGCGGAATTAATGATTAATCTAATAGAATTTAGATTACACTCATCATTTAAAATATAGATAGATAGATAGATAGATAGATAGATAGATAGATAGATAGATAGATAGATAGATAGATAGATAGATATATAGATAGATAGATAGATAGATAGATAGATAGATAGATAGATAGATAGATAGATAGATAGATAGATAGATAGATAGATAGATAGATAGATAGATAGATAGATAGATAGATAGATAGATAGATAGATAGATAGATAGATAGATAGATAGATAGATAGATAAATAGATAGATAGATAGATAGATAGATGGATATATAGATAGATAGATAGATAGATTAAGATGAATATAGATAAATAAAGATAGAAAGATAGATAGATGGATAGATAGATAGATATATAAATTGAGAAAAATATAGATAAATGAAGATATATAAAAATAAAAAGGATGATGGATTGATAAACGAGTAGTAGTTTGATTGTTTTAATTTAAATTCAGTGAATAAATTAAAGGTTTAGAACAAAAAAATCAACAAATTTTAAGCACTCGATTCCATTATATAAAGTAGTAAAGACCTGTTGTTTAGGATCTCATTAACCACTGAGAGCTTGACTGAAAATCTATAATATTATCTATCTATCCAACCATCCATCCACTTATCTATTATTCCAGCTATCTATCAATCTATCCATTCAAATACGTATCAGAATAAAAGAAAATTTTATTCTTTGTATTATAGGTTGATAACTATGACCATGAAATAATGATGACCAATAATGGGTCTGTATCTTTTGAAGGTTCCTAATTTCAAATAAAAGATTGCAATTACAAGGCCGTTTGCGTGTATATCTAACCCATAAGAATCAGGATGTTAAGGGATAAGACAATGGATGATGAATTTAAATACATGCCCAATGATGAAAAACAAATTTACCCCTTCTAAAATTTCTAAGTTTTTTATTGAAAATTTTGAACACCAATCAAAATTCATTGAAAATGCCCAAAGTAATGGAGCCAACGAATAAGAAAAAGAGGTTAAAAACTTTATGCACAAGTGTGATTTTCCAATGGTCCTCCCTCCATTGTAAAAATCATTTCTATTGAAATTTTTTACTGTTAATTTTGTACGTTTGCATGTTGTAATTGCCATAAGTAAATGATTTATACATTATTAAAAGGAACTACAAAAAGAGTTTTTTACAAGCTTTCAATGAGAAAATGAACAAAAACAAGTGCTCAAAATTGGTCATCAAAAATATCTATCATGTTTTGAGGATTTTGTTATTCATTTGAATATTGATTTATGTATTTTTTACCAGGGATCTTAGGGGATAAGACAATAGATGTTGTTACATCCCAATGATGATAAACAATATAGTCCCTTCTTAGAATAAAATTATATAGTTTGTAACCAAGCAATCAAAATTCTACAAGTGTACCTAACGTTTTTGAGCCAACTGATAGGATAAAGTTGTTATATAACTTTGGGTACAAATGTAATTTCCAGTCCAATGTCCCTTCCCTCCCTGGTTTTTACATAGAGGCACTGGTAAAAAAATTATTCCTTTTGTAAGCATCGACGATAACTTGCAATAGCCGCCTACTGAAGAAATGGATGCGTGTCTGTGCTTTCATTTACACAGATTAAAATGACGAAGCCAATCTGTACGACTTTTGCACCACTTTTGATTCCTGTGACGTCATATAATGAGGGAGATGAGGGGACAAGTGGGAAAGAAAACCCCTAGAAAAGAGATGGAGAATTCCTCATTTTTATTACGTCACAGGAATCAAAAGTGGTGCAAAACTGGTACAGATTGGACTTAGTCATAAAAAGTATAAGGTAAGGTCTGTGCTTTAAAGCAAGATAGTTATGGGTCAAGGGCAGGTTTTACGCTATTTTGAAGGACAAAATGGCAATTTTTAAAAATCATTCCCTTCAAAAAAGTTTTTTTCTTTTTGTTTAAAATTTTTAGAATTTTTTTTACAGTTTTTGTACTTTAAACTAAACACATGTACATTTATATGTAAATGATATTCAAACAATCACATAAGGCTTCAAAATACCTATTGTTAGTCTGTTAGGACTTGAGAGCAAAGCTTCTCTATAAGCTTTTCATGTCCATATGTTGATTTGAACCGTCATTGTTTTTTTGTCCATGATTCGTCTATATGGCAAAAAGGAATAGTTATTTATTGCATCTTATTATAGACAGCTAAATACAAAATAAATAAAAACAGTTTTGTTAGCCCCGAGTATTAATTGGTATTAATTTCATGATTTTTATTTTAATATTTGTTTGTATTACGATGCTAAACAGGATTTTTAGTATGAATTAGAACTGGATCTAATCCAGCGGATATTAATCGGTTATGAGGCTATACTGACAAACAAAAATAAATTTACAAAGTATTCTATATTCATAAATATCTAGAAGTGTAAACAAAAATTTCGTGTAAATCAAATTCTAAAATTGTTTGTATGTATTTAGAATGCTTAAAATGGACATATCTACATTTAATACTTGATTATAGAGATGCTTTGCCTAAAAACAGTGCCTAATCCTCCAAGAAATCACTCTATAAAAATCAAATGATGATAAACAAAATTACCCCTTCTGTAGGTAAAACTATAGGTTGAAAAGTTTAGACACTTAAATTAAAACCAACCAATTAAAATATAATAAAAGTACCCAAAGAATTTAAACAAGAAAGGTAACGTGGTTATAAAACTTTGGGTACCAGTGTAATTTACATTCCAATGTCTCTTCCCTCCCTCAAAATTATTTCATTTGAGTAACATGGCGACATTTAAAATTTGCAAATTCGCAAATGACAGAAATAATGTGCAATAAATTAGGGCGAGGTTATTTCATCGATATATTATTACTTGGATGTTGTACCAGATTTTCATGTACTCTGATAAAGTGATGCTCGAAGCGGGCTAAAATAACGTTACCTCACATCAGGGGCGTCCAAGCTTTTTTTTTTGGGGGGGGGGGTAAAATTTTTTTAAGGGGGGGTGATTTGTTTTTGTTTTTTTGGGGGGTACAATGGCGCGCGAATTACCCCCCTCCCCCCCCCGAAATATGTTGACAGGGATAAAATTTTATACCTAATAATGAAATACTATTAAATTCGTTTGGGGGGGGTAATCATCCCTTTACCCCCCCCCCCCCCTTGGACGTTATTGCCTCACATCCAACCCCTTTACTCCATCCCCTCCCCTTCTACTAGATGAATAAAATAACCAATAAATGAGATCCATATTAGCAAGATAAATTGACGACAATTTTTTTCACTGTCAATATATCCACTTATATTCTATATCCATTTGTTACTTACAAAAAAATACGGGGATAGCTTAATGGAAGATTAAACTTTCTGATTACAAATTTTTTTTTCTTTATTGAAGCTTTGAATTAAATTGAAATCCGTTTCGTTAAACCACTCCAAAAATTATCAATTTAATCTTTTGAAAGTAGTAAGGATTTTCTGAAATTCCCAAATGCTCGTATTAAATTAGATTTGAAGAATTATGGCAGGGAGGGAGGGGACATTTGACTTTAAATTACATTTATATCCAAATTTCTTTAACCCTGTTATCTTATTTGTATTCCCTCAAAAGTAGAGCCCATTCGGTTCAGTGGTTACATAAATTAAGCTTTATGAAGACAGACAGACAGATAGACATCGATCTATTTGTATGTGTGTGTGTGTTTTTCAAGTCGTTTTTGGACCTCATATCCTATTTAGAATATTGGCACCAACTTAATAAAGTTGTTAAACCAAAAAAATCGAGGTTGCCACTTTTTATTGACTTTACTTTATTTCATCAAACCAAGGTCGTTAACTTTCTTGCATTTTAGCCAAACTTCTATAACAAAAAAAATATATTAAGGATAATACAAGTTTTAAAGATATCCTAGCTTAATCTACAAAAATACTTCAAGTAATATGAATCCGTTTGTAGGCCAAGGCATTCCTATTCGTTTTACTAAAATCATGTGTCTGACATAGCAGCAGTAGATTAAATTAAGTAAACCCATTTGACAAAAGACCAAAACGGACACTTTAAAATCTTCAAAATAACTGGGGGGAAACTTTAAAAGTTGGCCACCCTGTATCAAAAAAATGCGGGGGCGGGAACTTTATTATCACACGAGTCTAGTTTCAGCTGATAACACCTTTTTGCTCCAATTAAACGCCGTTTTAGTGCAATCAGAGATCCCGCGCCACAGGGGTGCCAACTAGTTTAAATTTGTTTCATGGTTGCCAACTTTAGAAAATGAAATTAAATTACTTGTCTCATTTCATAATAGATAGATAGATGGATGGACAGATAAATAAATATGATGTATAGATAGATAGATTAGAAATTAGAAATAGATTAATAGATAGATTGGTAGATTGATTGACAAAGATGGATAAATAGATGGATAGATAGATTGATAGATATATGAATAGATAGATAGATGAATACATAGATAGATACAGTGGCGTGCGAACCGAAGGGGGCATTTGGGGCAATCGCCCCCCCCCCCCTAGCGACCAAAACCCCCCCGGGGCACTTTGATTTAGGGGGGGGCAAAATTTTACAAAATCTTCAAAATGCCCCCCCCCCCCTAGACAAAGTGCTTCGCACGCCACTGGATAGATGAATAGATAGATATATAGATGGATAGGTATATGGATAGATAGATGGGTTAGATAAATGAATTGATAGATTGATAGATAAATGAATAGATAGATGGAATGATATGTGGATAGATAGATATATGGAAACATAGATGGATAGGTAAATAGATAGACAGATTTATAGATAGATGGCTAAAAAGATGGATAGATAGATGGCTAGGTAGATGGCTAAATAGATGGATAGATAGATGGATAGAAATGGATAGATATAGTGATAGATTAATAGGTAGATAGATGAATATATAGATAAATGGATAAATAAATTGATGGATAGATATATAAAATTATGTATTACCTTATGAAGAACTTTTCTATCAGTACATGGGGAATCACCTCCCCGTAGACTTTGTTCAAATGGTCCCAGGCCACCTAAAATAAAAAAAAATACTAATTTTCATAAAATTAACTAATTAGGTATAGATAACTATAAAAGCAACAGGATGTCTGTCTTTCTGTCTGTCTAAACCGTATGATCTTACTGACCGCTGAACCGATATTGTTCTTCTTTACAGGGTAGCTTTTCATAGGTCCTGGGAAGGTTTATAACTATTTTGAGTTACATTACAACCACCTTTAAGGCCTAAAATTTTAGTGAGACAAAAGTTTTTTTGAAGAATTCACCTTAGGTTAGTCATGAAGGTATAATCTCTTAAACCAATATTAGGACAATTGCAACCCTTCAGTCACCAACTATACTCTACTAACCCTTCAATCAGGATTTTTAAACAGATCCTAAAGTTTTAAGCAAACAAATGAGAGAACACCAGTTAAAATAATAAAATCAACACTGCTATCTATGCAATTCCCCCCCCCCCCTCTCCCCAATTTTGAGGCAAAATAATTCCTCCTGCTATGAAGTATGAAGTGATTTATATGGTATTTAACTGGATGTGTATTTAATCCCAATTTGAGCGATGGGAAAAAAATAGGAAATACATTGTTAAGGAATTATAGAGAGAGGTAATTGAAAGAATGGAGGGACCATTGGGATGTATTTAACACTAGTCCCCAAAGTTTTATGATAACATTTTCTTTTTCGTTATCTTAGAAATTTTGGGGTCTTTTGTTGAACATTGATTGGTTGGTTCATTAAGTTCTTTGTCCAAAAGTTTCTAGCACTAATTGTAATCTACAGAAGGCGTATCATCATTAGGGATCAATTTAACTGCCATTGTCTTATCCCGTTAGATCCCTGGGTAATTGTCAGAAATAAAGACGATTATTTCCAATAGAAGCAAAGCTTTCGAAAATGATTCTTAATTTACTACTAGTTGGTATAACCTCCCCCCCTTAACTCACACCCACTCACACATCTTTAAGAAAGCTAGTAATTAATGAAAACAAAAATTAATATTAAAATAAAATATTGAAAGCAAGACTAAGCTTGAATCTAATTCATATGTTCATATAAGAGTCAAAAACGAAAAAAGCTAGTAATAGAGGAGCTTTGAATTTTGAAAAATTTCCAAATAATGTTTCTATGTTCGTTAAGCACTTTGAAGGAAAGCAGTGCATCCTACAATGAAAATCTCTAGCAAAAGAACTGAACCACCAAATTGGGCGTACCAAATTATCTTGCTTAAGTTTTGCACAAAATCCGCAAAAAAAAGTGTTGCCTATCTTGTGCTCATACGGAAGACGGGAATAAGACAATTGGTGAAAAACTTTTTCTCGGTGGATAGGAACCGGTTCTCATCCATACGAAAAAACTATGTCTAGCATCGTATTATATCCAGTTTTCTACGAATATAGAAATGTACAATCATAAGGTTAAAACTAGTTTTTACCGCGGGGCTAAAAAAACTAGTTTTAATCTTATAATTGTACATTCTATATCCGCGGAAAGCCGTTTATAATACGATGAAAGAAATAACTATTCCACCATTTTTTTTATTAGTGGAAATCTTACGCTTAGTTATATCAATAATTTTTAGCTCTCATATTCTGATTTTAACTTCTTACAAGATCTTATGTGAGGTATAGGATACTTTTCTTTAATATTGACATATCAAGTAATTAATGTTTCATAAAATCTTAGCTAACCAGCTTATAGTGTCTCCCAAATAAGAGTAGCCAAAGTTTACAACGCTCGGCCAAACTATCTCTATTGACGTCAAATTAGAAGGGAATATGACGTCAATCGGCATGGTATCAGCTAAATGTTGGAACACTTGTCCCCTTTCTTGGTTAGAGACACTATAAGCTGCTTTAATCTTAGCTGCTAATATAATTAATCCTTCTTGTCTTTTGCCTGCAGCAAACTTTTTTTGCACTTTTAATAATTTTGAGGGATGCCAATTTTTATACCTCCGGTTTATTACTTGCAACACGTTATCAGGGAATAAGGGATAGGGGAACATAGTTTAATTTCCAGTATGGCTTAGAAACCCATTTATATCCGCTAGATTGAAACCTGTCATACTAAAAATCGTATTACTGCTAATTTTCCACGAATAAAAATCATAAAGTTATTACCAATTTTGTTAGCCCTGGCCTTCGGGTCTAACAAAACTGGTTTATATCTTATAATTTTTCCCTTTAATATCCGCGTAAAGCTGTCTATAATACGATGCGGTAAATAACTATTCCAAGGATATTTTTTATCTCATAAAGCAGTAAGTGATTATTTTTTGTCTGTTCATTAAGATCTTGTCTTGCTAAAAATACAAAATGAAGTAAATTTAAAGCAAAGAGATAATTATCCCAAATCATATATCTTTATTTAATGTACATTAGTTTACTTTCCATCTTTAATTACCTAGAAGCGGGGATGTTACAACTACAATTAAATATTAGGCTCCTAATTTTCATACAAGTCCTTTTTAGCATTTACAGAAAGCTATTCAAAATACCAAGGGGGGGACTAATTTAGAAAAGGCTAAAGGAATTTAGTTATTTTTTTCATGTACTAAATCTCCTTTCCTGGGTGTATGTATCTATCTATATAATTGTATGCAAAACATATTAATTGATGTTGGCAAAACATAAACAACATCAATGGATGTACAATATACGTGGATATTATGACAAGGGGGAAATTGTCGTCAATTTAGGTTGCTAACATGGACATCATTTAAAGGGCTAATCGTTTGTTTAGCCCGCTGCAAGTTTCACTTCATTAGAGAACATGAAAATCTGGTGTAAGATTCAAGTTATAGCATATCCATTAGATCATCCTCCGCCCCCCCCCCCCTCCTCCCCTAGAAGTTTTAAAACAACAAATGAAAAACTTAAAGATTAGTTTGTCTTTTTTCTAAATACTGGGTCCATCTAAAGGGATGAGACAATGGCCAATAAATTTATGTACATCCCCAATATTGACACACAAAAGTACCCCTTATGTAGATTATAATTAGTTGTTGAAACGTTTTGACTCTCAACTAAATTAACCAACCAACCAAAATTCAAGTAGTCACCAAAGTTGTTAAGCCAACGAATAAGAAAACGTAATTGTAAAACTTTGGCAATTTTTTAAAGCGACAGTCCAATGTCCCCTCCTCCCTATTTTATCTTTAAGCATGTTAATTGTACATTGGGCTAGTCCCCAAAGTTTTATAATAACGTTTTCTTATTCGTTGGCTTAATAAAATTGGTTCATTAAGTTCAGTGTCCAAAAGTTTCAACTACTAATTGTAATCTACAGAAGGTGTAATTTTGTATATCATCATTGGGGATGTACACCAATTTATCGGCCATTGTCTTCTACATATTTTCACTAATTTCATCCTATTATGTACAGTAGTAAGGTTTTTTGAGTGGTTTCCATTAAAGTACCTAGTCGAGCAACAATTATCCACTTTTTAAAATATGTTGAGAAAAAAAAAGAATAGGGTGGTTGATTTATCGTGTTTTGTTTTAACTTTAGGTTATGTTATACTGGGTTTAGAGAAGCCCCAACAGAATTGATCCTGCATGGTTAGAGTCCACCCCCCCCCCCCCTCGAGATTAGACATGAACCTAAACCAAAATGTAAAAAAAACTTTGCTTTGAAATAAAAATCTAGAATTATGATAAAGGTCATATAAAGTCATAAAACAATTTTTCTAATAAAGCAATATTTAGGGTTATGGGGTTATCAACTTATATATGCACGAAGAAGATTTTTAAAGCATATGAACAAAAGTTATGTTTATAAGTAGCGTAGCAATAACAAGCTAAAAAGCAATAAAAACCAAAAACTTGCTCCATTTTCAGTATATGCTATGTTTACGCAATTGTAATGTGTTTTCCCACTATGGCTTTGAAACCAATTAATATCTGCAGGATTAGAACCGGTTATCATCCATACTGAAAAATCATGTAAAGTATCGTGTTACAGACAATTTACTACGAATATTTTAAAAAAACATAAAAATTAACACCAGTTTTGTTAGCCTGGGCCTTCGCCTCATCTTTGCTAACAAAGCTGGTTTTAATTCCATCATTTTAGTTTAATATCCGCGGAAATCTGTCTATAATACGATGCCATAAATAACTATTTTTTTCATCAAGTCTGTCCCAATTTGTGTGGACTCGTTAAACATGTTTAAGAACACTTCATACCCAGGTAAATAAAGGGATAAGACAATGACTCATAAATTTATATACATCCTCCATAATGATATCCAAAATTATCCCTATTGTAGATTAAAATTAGTGGTTGAAACGTGAATATATTCAATTAAAATTCAGTAAAATTCCCCAAAGTTGTAAAACAAACGAAAAAGAAAAGTTGTTAAAAACTTTGGGGACTAGTGTAATAAACAGCCCATTGTCCCCTCCCTCCTTAATTTATACCCTTTATAAGTTTTCAAGGAGAAGGGGAGGGAAGCTTTGGGCTTTAAATCATTCTTGAACTCCTAATTTTATAATCACCATTCTCTAATTTAAAATTTTGGGTACTTATGAAATCTTACAGTGTCAAAATTTGTTTTAATCAACAATTTTAACTTTGCAATTTGTAATTTTGTTTATCATAATTTGGGATGTACATCAACTTATTGTCCATTGTCTTATCCCCTTAGAATCCCTGCATCATACCCTAGTTTACAAGTTCGTCACTAATCATTCAAGTTCACAGACGGGGAGGGAGGAGACATTGGGCTGTTTATTACACTAGTCCTCAAAGTTTTATAGTAACGTTATCTTCGGGGAGGGAGGAGACATTGGGCTGTTTATTACACTTGTTCCTAAAGTTTTTTAATAACGTTTTCTTCAGAGAATGAGGAGACATTTGATTGTTTATTACACTAGTACCCAAAGTTTTATAATTATGTTATCTTCAGGGAGGGAGGAGATATTTGTCTGAATTTGAATTTTGATTGTTGTATTAAGTTTTGTTCCAAGCGTTTCAACCACTAATTGTAATCTACAGAAAGGGGGCATTTTGTGTATCATCACTGGGGATATACAGTTGTTATGCGTTGGCTCAACAACATCATAACTTTCATCATTGGGTATATACGTCATTTTATTGTCCATTGTGTTATCCCTTAAAGTCCATGGTTTTTACCCTCTACCAAACAAAATTTTTGGGGGATAAATTGGAAGCAAATTATTTTTTTTAGATTCCATATCTCTGTCCTAATATCCTTAAATTTATGCGTAAACCTGAGCTTAAATAAAAGACTCTTTTGGGGCCTAATTATATGCATAACATCTTTGTGTATGTTTTTTTTTATCCTTTTTGAATACGTATTTTTAGTAGCGAGGCTGTTTATGAATTAATTTGTGTGTGTGTCTGCCCGTCTGTCCGTCAGTCAGTCAGTCTGTCAATCTGTAACGCAACGTGATAAATATGATTTTCATGGCATATTTTTTACAATTTCTACTAACAATGACCATCTAGTATATAAAAAAAACTGTCCGTCGTTCTGTCGGTCATGCTCTAACTGGCATTGAAATTCAACAGAAAAAACGTCATTTACTCAACTGTTATAAGAGATAGATAATTTACATTTTTGTACATGAATAAAAGTCCCTAAAGTTTTTAATCAAACAAATGGCAGAAAAGTTTAAGAAGTTAAAGTTTGGGAAAAGTCGTTATAGCGTTTTAAAAGAAAATCTACATTTTGAACTTTTAATTGAAGACATTTATTTTGGTTTTAAAATAGCTTCAATGAATTTCTTTCAGCCATTTTTCATTCTAATTTAATTGACATTTTAAACTTCAAACATTAAACAAAACAAAAAAGTCAAATTAAATGGAAATAAAATTATCTATTTTAAGATTTCATAGACTTTAACGAAGACAAAAGATATATCGCATTTTAATGGATTTATTATTACTTGGATCTAATAAAATGAAATTTGTAGCTGGCTAAAATGACGAATCCCACCTCCACCCCCTTTACCCCATACCCTAACCTTCTACGTGATGAACAAACTGACCAATCAGTGATGTCCATGTTAGCAACCTAAATTGACAAAAAAAATTCCCCTGTCATAACATCCAAAAATATTCAACATCCATTCGTGTTAACATTATAATTTTCCATTTTTCAAAGCAAACCGAATAGCTCTTATACTTATTAGGAATGTTTGAATTGTTCTAATAATTTCAAATATGGCATGCGGATTCCTGTAGCAGTTAGGTACAATTTAGAAAGCGCAATAACTCTATAACCATTGTAATAGCCCGAAAATTAAAGATTTGGAGTATGGATTTCTATGAAAATGAAACACATCTTAATAAGTAAAGCATCTCTATAATTAAATCTAAAACGTAAGTATGTCTAAATTCAACAGCTTTTACTTTTACCTTAGTAAATTTGCGATATATATATATATGTCTCTAGAATATAGTATTAACTTCATAGTGCAGTTGAGTGTCCAAACTCCCCCCCCCCCCTCCTCGCTTATTTTTGAAAGAAGATGAAAGTTAGGGGTAAGAAAATTAATAACCCCTGTGGGGCTACACAGTTACAAATATAACCTAACCCGACCTAAAGTAATAAACAAGCAAACAAAAAACCTCCCCCCCCCCCTTATATTCAATTTATTTTAAAAATAATGGGGGGGGATTAAAGTGTTCAATAAGGAACTTTGTGTAAAAGCGCCAATTTCAGGGATCTAAAGGGATAGGACAATAACCGATAAATTTATGTACATCCCCAATGATGATACACAAAATTACTCCTCCTGTAGATTACAATTAGTAATTGAAACGTTTGAATACTCAACTTAATGAACCAACCAATCAAAATTCAAAATAGTCCCCAACGTTATTGAGCTACCAACGTATAGGAAAACGTTATTATGAAAACTTTGGGAACCAGGTCAATTTACCTTTTTCGTGTTTACAAACGGCCTGGCCGCAGTCGGCGAACATCATTTTGGCGGATTTTTCAAGTCACTTACTGGGGTTAATTATAGGGTCACTTTTTTCACTATTAAAAAAATCACTAATACAGTATTAAAAATCACTTACAAACTAAATCACTATTGGAATATAATATAATATATATATATATATGTAGATAATTCACATGTTTAATTTTCAATACATCACTTGCTTTAAATTAAATAAATAGTATAAATAAATAAATAGAAATAAATAATCACTTGGAATTTGAGCACACTACATAACCTAATATTTTTCGATAATTATTGGTCAAATATTTAAATTTTAGCTCTTTTTAAACTAGATTAAAACCGTATTATTTAATTTTATAAATGAAAAAAAAACTTTTAATAAGAATCTTTAAAAAAAAAACAAATATCTGTAAATCTTCAAAAAATATAACTTCATACATTTTTAAGACTTTAAAATATTAATTATTTATAAAAAATTGCGTTTTTTATTACACATTACTTGTTTTTTTTTTAAACGAAAGCACTTAATAATTTGACCAACAATATTGAAAATCACCTCTAAAACGGCCTCACGACCATTTTATAGGGAAAAAATCGGCGCGCTTCGCGACAGGGGTTTACTTTGCGTATAAAGGACACAACTAAACTGAAGTTTGTCATGTCCCTAATGGCTAAGCTGCTACGCGAGATACGAGATTATTTGAGGACCCAACATTCTCCCCCATAAACGTTGATGCACAGCACAGATTAGGGAGAGGGGGGGGGTTGCCCACCCCCCTCCCCGTAAAACATGCACGTAAGTTGTTGTTGGGTGCATACGTTGTCAGGGAGATAGGGGATAAGACCTAATAATTTTTAACACATATTTTATAATTTACCAAAAACATATAAGTTATCTTAAGTAATCATTTTGTACAATTAATTTTTCATTGCTATCATTCCCCTTCATCCCTGTTAAAAGGTAAATTAAGTGAGAGAGATAGAACGAACGAAAGTAAGAGTTTTAGTGAGAGAGAGAAAGAGACAAAGATAGGGGAGGGAGAGAGAGAGTGGAGGAAAGTAAGAGTTGTGTGTGTGTAACAGAGAGAGAGAGAGAGAGAGAGAGAAGAAGTATAGGGTGAATTGAGAGAGACACTGAAGGAAAGTAAGAGTGAGATAGAGATGGAGAGAGAGAGAGAAAGAGAAAGAGAGATAGTAAGAGAGAGAGAGAGAGAGAAAGAGAGTAAATAAGAGAGAGAAAGAGATAAATATAGAGAGGGAGGAGGATTGAGAGTTTAAGAAAGTAAAAGTGTATATAAAGGAGAGAAACAGACAGATAGAGATAGAGAAAGACAGAGAGTGAGAGAGAGAGAGAGAGAGAGAGAGAGTAAGAGAGAGAGGGAAAGAGATAAATATAGAGAGGGAGGAGGATTGAGGAAAGTAAGAGTGTATATAAAGGAGACAGACAGACAAAGAGAGACAGAGAAAGAGAGAGAGAAAGAGGGATAGAGCGAGAGATAAAGAAAGAAAGAAGAGAGAGAATAAGGATATATGGGAAAGGGGGAAACTTAAAGTTGACGTCCAATCCAAAAAAAAATATTGTCTTGGCCAGTTAAATAATAAATTAGTGATTTTATAGAGCCTCTAGCGGCTGCGCCAAATGCATCTATGGGTTTTGTATTTAAAAGAAGGTAGGAGAACAAAAATAGTCTAAACCCTTACCAAGGCTTAAGTATGTACTATGAACAGGAGCAAGTTTTTAACAGTTTGCAACAATTTTGATACATTTACAATATGCTTATTCAGTTCTGACACTCTACAAGAAATAATGTTCGTTTGTCCTACCGTTTCAGAGCTTCGCTAATATTTAAAAGTATTTGTTATTTTGTGAGAACTCTGCAGCCAGAAATTCAAATTGAGGAAAGAATTTAGAGAAAGGGAGAGTTTTATCTTGGGTTCCACACATTGGGGCAAAATTGGAGAAAAATTTATTTTTCGTTTCTTGCGTTCATTCACAAAGATTTTATGTAGGGCAGGTAATAATTCTTAGTCTATGATAATAGTTAGAATATATAGGACAATAGCTGATTAATCAATCTCTGAAGCTAGTAAAAGTGGCGGCACAGATTATGACGTCAAAAAAATTAACCAGTGAGAGGCCAGTAAAAACTGTAATTGACCAATGGTAAAATTTATAGTGGCCTCGCATTGGTTAATTTTTTTGACGTCATAATCTGTGCCGCCATTTTTACTAGCTTCTTAATTTATTCTCCATATGATTATTTTTGTTCTATTGTACTTTCCATCTTTCCCTCAAGCAATATTAAGCTTCTAAAGGCAGAATAAAGATAAAGAATAAAGTTATTTTATAGCATGGCTTCGGAAACGATTAATATCCGCGATTCGAAAAATTCATGTATCGTATCGAATTATAGACAATTTTCTACGAATAACAAAGTTTAAAAATCACAATATTAAGCTTACAATTTTTTTTTATTTCACGATGAGGTGAAAATGTGTTTAACTTCTAATGCCCAATACCTTGTTTGAACGTTTTTTTTTAGCTTTCTCTTTTTATCTTAAATCAAATCTAATATACAAATTGACTCACTGTGTATACGTTTATATAGAGGGTTGAGTGAGAATACATATATAAGATACATCTTACATTACATATTTTATCTCTCACTTCTCTCTCTCTCTCTCTCTCTCTCTCTCTCTCTCTCTTGTTGTTTGGTTGTTGTAGTCAATATCTTGGTGGTTGTTTGGTGCAGTCGTCGCGGCAAACTCACAAAACACACACAAATTTAAATTAGCAAATCTTAGCTATTTGTACACCTTTAAAACCATTAAAGATCAGAAAAATAAAGCAAATACATAGTCTGAAAAAAATAGTTTTTCGGGTAATTCAATTTTTAAATTAAATTACCTAAAGTCCGTAGTTTTTTAAGGACTTCGCCGTAATGTTGCGTCGCTCGTTTTTTCGACGATCTTACGCACTTTTAGTATGTATGTGTGTGAGAGTGTTTGTGTGTTTGTGTGGGTGTGTGTGTGTGTGAACAGGTGGTTGCAGGGATGAAGGAAGATGTCCATCATAACTATTTTCGGTTCGATTCGCCCCATCTCTTTATGCATTCCCCTTTGAACTGGATTTTTCTGGATTATCTGTTCCAAAACTTGATAGCGATAAGGTGTTTATACAAGTGCGCCAATGTTTTTTTTTTATAAAATTGTTAAAAAATGACATCTGTTTGGTTTTCCTTTGCAATTAAGCTTTTTTTTAGGTACAGGGAAGGTTTTTAACTATTTTGGGAGAGCGTATCTCTACCCTCCCAATTTAAAATCACACCCCCAAATTTTTTTCTGAATATTTCTTATTAAAACTCAGTTAAAAAGTAGAAGGGCGGTTGACTTATCCCCCTCCCACCTTAAGAACACCTAGAGGCTTCTTGGGGGCATCCGTTGCCCCTAGTCTTTCTTAAAATAAAAGCTATGTCTTGCATTTTTTTCAATTAGGTGTTTGATCACGAATTTCATATGGTAAAAATATTTTTCTTATTTAATTGTTATCCTAATAAGATAAAAGTTATGCTTGAAAATTGTTTTAATAGCTATTATTATATGTTGCATTTTTAGATAAACGTGAGAATTACGTTCAGAATTTGCGTCAGAATTTGCGTCATTTGCGTCATTTCAATTTTCAGATTTTTATTACCCGTCATCGGTTGCAGGTACGCATACTTTTAGGTGGGGAAATGATAGGGGAGTTATATATATAAAGGGTCATGCGTCAAATGCGTAAACACATACACACACACACACACACACACACACACACACACACACACACACACACACACACACACACACACACACACACACACACACACAAACACACACACACACACACATCCTGACACTAAAGTCACACGGAAGGGACAGTAAAATTGGATATTCATCTCAGGGCTACAGGGAGCGGACTATGGCTGATAAATCAACATTTCCTCCAAATTAATGAAAAATAATGTAATTTAATTGAAATTATTGTGGGAGAGGGGGGGGGATTAATTTATTATTTTTATTATGGACAATATGAATTCTAATTAAAATTATTGATTCAAAAGTTAAACCAACACATCAAGATTCAAGCAAACAAATGAGAAACTGTGGTTATATAAAGCTTTGGGTACCAGCATAATTTACAGTCCGATGTCCCCTCCCTCCATGGGCTTTATACATTCAGAATTTGAGAAGATAGATTGAAACGATCCCCTATTCGAGCCCTAGTTTCCTAAAGTGTACAGCAGATAACCCAATTATTGCAGACCCTATTTTCAGCGACTCCGGTCAAATGGAAAAGCGATTTAATGTATAAACGATTTATACATTATACATTGAAAAATTTAACTTTTTAAAATTTTGATTTTTTTTTAATTTGAAGCTTTTTTAGCTAGTAGCAAATATTGAGATAGGACGCGGAAGCTACGCACACTTTCGGAAACTAAATTCAGTTCATCATTGAAACAGCATTGGAGTATTTCAGCTAATCTATAAAATACTTTTCTTATGAGGATGTTGGTACTCTCCCCCCAAAAAAGTTATGAACCTTCCCAGGAATTATGAGAAGCTACCCTGTAAAGGAGAACCATATCAGTTCAGTGATTAGCGAGATCCTTCGGTACACTCACACAGACAGACAGAGATCCTTTTACTTTATTTTGATTTAAAAAAAAACTCTATTTAACGGTAATATAAATATCCGTTCATAAAAGTAATAATAAAATATCCTGAAACTATATACAATATAGATCTGTGCTAAAAAAGTTTACATTTTTTGTGTGATAACCTTTTTTTGTTTGGTGATACAAATTGTGATTTTAATCAAAAACGACATAATAGCAGGAACATCCTTATTCAGACATTTCTTGAAAAATATAATATGCATGATTTAGCAACTAAACTAAATATTGAACCAGGCTATACCTGGAGGGGTACGAAGCAAAGAATTAATTCTTATTCATATATTGATCATTTTTATACAAACATGGATTTTTTTAATTTTATTGAATTTTCTCATAATTCTTTTTCTGATCATAAATCGATGAGAATTGGAAACAAGAAAAAATTTAAATATTCAGCCCCAAAATGGCAAGGGTATCTATTTAATAATAAGGATTTTATTAATTTGATGAAAGAAGAAACATCTAAATTTCTAATTGAAAATGCAGATCCTATTTCTTTTAAAATTAGCAGTCACAATTATAGTAATAATTTTGGTTTAATGGATAATGATTTTACGTTTCTAAGCTCAGAACATCAAAATAGCACAGTTTTATTTGATTTAATAAATCATCTCAAAAAAGCGCATGATAGATTTTTTTCTAAATTGAAGTTCAAATCTTATAACAAGACTAAAGAATTTGATAAACAAATTAATATGCTTTATGATATGATTGATTCAAATAAAAATTGTGCCCAGGCTAGTAAGGAAATAAATCAGCTAATAAAACAACAGCAAGAATATTTCAAAATGCTTGTTCAAACCAATTCCGAAACTTTTCAAATGAGAGCCCTCTTATTAGATGGTTTACCAAATAACTTTACTTATAAAAATTTTAGAAACTCGAAAAAACAATGTTCAAACTTGCTGGTTAATAATGAACTGATTGATTGTCCTAGGAAAATAGCCAACATTTTTGGTGATTTGCATGCACAACTAGTGTGTCCTAATGTTATGCCAAATTCGAATTTAGATGAACTACTTAATT
The DNA here is from genome assembly GCF_053477335.1 of Acartia tonsa. Lineage (NCBI taxonomy): Eukaryota > Metazoa > Arthropoda > Copepoda > Calanoida > Acartiidae > Acartia > Acartia tonsa. The sequence continues at coordinate 31,275,213 of NC_137273.1, forward strand.
TTTTTGATTTAAAGCTTGACAATATGTATCCTAAGATTAAGCATTTAACAAACCCATATTCAACAGCGAGTGAATTCAGAAAAGTTATAAAGAGCATGAAAGCAAATAGCATGCCAGGCCCTACATCTCAACCAACACAATTATTTGCTTTCTTGCTTGATAATTTACCTAAATTCACTACAAAAGCTTTTAATAATATGTATGATATCGATTTGGATAATTCTAGTTTATCATTTGTTAAGGAAAGAAATATTACATATATTCCTAAACCAGGACTAGATCCATCAATACCTGGAAATCGCCGCCCTATTGCACAAATGGAAAATGTTTTAAAAATTCTTGATAAAGCAATCAATCAAAAAGTTACTCCTTTGCTTTCTAAAATTTGTCATTCTGACCAATATGGCTTTATACCTAAACGTCATATGTCCAATGCCAGTCTATCTATAGTAAGCATAATAAATCATATCAAAACACACAACTATAATAGCCAACTAATTTTTTTTGATTTACAACGTGCATATGACAAAGCATTACATTGTGTGTCCAATATTATTATTAAACATATTTTTCCAGAGGGTAATTTTGCGAAATCTTGGATTTCTCTTACAAATGGCGGAAGTTTCAAAGTTGTTGTTAAAGGGAATTCGTCTAGAAAATATAAAAATAAAATTGGTTTCTCTCAAGGGGCACCTTCAAGTGGAAGCTTATTTGATATTTACAACCACATATTTTATTGTTGTTTAACTAGTCCTAAGATTAAGAACTTAACTTTGAAGTTGGATGGAAAACCATTTGATCCAATATTTTTTGCTGATGATGGCTTTAGTGCCTTCCAATTAAAAACGAATCAAGATATACAATTGATTTCCAACTCACTTCAAAAGTTAGAATCAACAGTAAATATCAAAATAAACTTTCAAAAAACTAAAATTCTTACGCATGGGGAGTGTCCGCCTAACATTTCACTACTAGGGAATAAATGTGATATAGTAAAGCATCTAGGCATTTATATATCTTTTAATTTAACCCAAGCAGCAGATGTTACATACGAACAATTGTTTGAAAAACTTGATATAAAGTCTAAAAAATTTGCATTTTTTTGCAGTGATAATGTTTTTAAACGTAGAAATATAACTTTCTCCTTAATGAACACCATGGCTTTTCATATATTTAGAATTTATGCTCCTAATCAAAAGCAAATTAAAAAACTTTGGAAAGTAACAGCAAATTTTCTTTGGTCCTCTAAAAGCATAGAAGGAAAAATTTCTTATAGATACAAGGTTGCAAAAAATAGAATAGAGATGGATTTTTCTCATGGTGGGCTAAATATGTTGTTACCATCTCAACAATCATTTATTATTTGGTTTAATGCTTTCTTAAATTTATTAAAGCACGCCCATCTTTTCCCAAACTCAAATATCGCAAGACTTTTGTCTCACAAACATGTACCAATAAGTAGTATTTTTGATAACCTTGGATCTGAAATCTTTCATAAATATGTTAAAAATTTTAGAACCTTTTATCCATTAGAAAGTGGACTAATGTTTAGAAAAGCAAAAGGATTTTTAGTACTTCTAGAAAAGCATAGAGAAACCTTTCTTCATTCAAATATTACTTCATCTGTTTGGGCAAAAAATGTCAAATTTAACAGGGTTGATATAATGGAACTAAAAGAGCATGGACTAAACACCATTGCATCAATTCTTGATTTCATCAAAATACAGCACAAAGTTCTATATCGGCCATTGTTAAATTCTGCCATTAAAGAAAATCTTACTGAGAAACCAGTTTTATTAAAACTACAAAAAGTGGTAGAAAACATGTACAGTGGTTTTGAATTTAATAACTTAATTTGTTTAACTGAATCAAAACAAAAGTTTGTTTTGAAGCCCATCATAAAGCTTTTTGAAAATTCTCCTAGCATATATACCTTTCATTTTAAAAAAACAAACAAAGAATTATTGCAAGATCAATTTGTTCCCCCATCATTTAAAACTAGAAAAATGGATAAAAAATACAATCCCGACTTTGAGGTTTTCAAAAACAGCTTTAATAAAATTCTGTCGCTACCTATTGTATTATATTATAAAAGTTTCCTGTTTGAGCAATTTAATCGTACCCTTATAAGTAGAAATAAACTGTATGAAATGAATCTATTGGATAATAATCTTTGTTTAAAATGTAAAAAAAAAGCAGATACTGATCACTCAATTATGGAATGCTACTTCCCTAGATATTTTATGCATTGTCTTGCTCTATTTCTAGACCATTATTACAATGATGGCAAGCCAGATTTCATTTTTTTGAAAGAAAACTTCTATCTGTTTAATATACATTTTCCTGTATACCAAAATGACGAGTATATTCAAATTAGCATGTTAACACTTGTAGCCAAAGATAGGGCATTAAAAATAAGCAAGGATGAACATTTATTGAAATATGATGATTTTAATTGTTTTGCTCAAACACTTTTTATTGCACAATTTGCGTCAAAAATGCTTACTAACACAGGAATTGATTGTAACTTCATTGATAAATTTGTTGAATTTATATTGCTTAGTAAAAATAATGTACAAATTTTTCGTATTAATTAGATACTATATTGCTATTGTATTATCATATTATGATAATTATATCAAATATTAATCATGTTTAATTTGTTTCTTGGAAATAAATTATTAAAAACAAAAAAACGTAAGGACCTTTTGGGGTATAAGGGAGGAAGGGAGGGGACATTGGACTGTAAATAACACTGGTATCCAAAGTTTTATAATCACATTACTTAATTCGTTAGCTTAAAAACTTTGAGTTCTTTTGATCATACCTTGATTGGTTGGTTTAATTTGCTGTGTCATAGCTTTTCAATCACTATGTGAATCAATAAGAGGGGTAAATTTGTTTATCATCATTGTGTATGTATATTAATTTATCGTCCATTGTCTTATCCCTTAGATCCCTGGGTGGTTTTGAGATAATGATTTTAGTAGGGTCGAAATAGGGGTTAACAATTTTAACAGGGTTATCAACATTTTAAGTTTAAGGGGGTGGGGGGGAATAGTTATTTATCGCATCATATTATAGACAGATATATGCGGATATTAGAATGTAAATATATAAGATTAAAACCATTTTTGTAAATATGTTTATTTTCATAAAAAAAATAAAATCTTCCAACTTTTTCAAAAAAAATCTTCCATTATTTTGTAAAAAATCTTCGAAATCTTTTATAAATTATCGGAATTTTAGTTAACTTCAAACGTTAGATTCGTAAACATTTCAAATTATAAAATGGCCAAAAAGGTATCCAAAACAGGAAAAAGGATGTCCAAAGGATCCGGAAAAACAAAAATGAATTCTAAGGGAATGAAGTCAGGACCAAAGATGTCCAAGAGAACCGCAAGAAAATCCAACAGACCGATGCTTAAAAGAGACTCTAAAGGAAGATTTATAAAGATGAGCCTTAAAAAGCCCGGTCCTAAAAGTCGCACTGTAACAAAAGTCCGCCACCAAACAAAGAATAAAAATATCGAGCATGGAATCAAGCGTAATAATAGCAAGAGACATGTGGACACCAAGCGCAAGGACTCCGTCAGACAGAAGAGGAACCAGCACGTCAAGACCAAGAAGAGGACCAAGGGAAAGCACGAGGAGGAGAGAAAAATGACCGAGGAGATGTAGTTTAAAATTGCAATTAAATTCTTGTATTCAATAAATGTTAGTAGAATATACTTTTTTTACTTTTTATTTTTATCAATTGAATCATACGATTACAAGCTTTATTTATCGGCCTATTTTAGTAGCGCAGCTACTCTATAATTCACTATTTCCGTTCGTCAGTCCATTGCGCTATGGAGTTATGTGACTTTTTCAGCTCCTATTTAAGATAGAAGGCTGATTATTTGACTTTAACCAATGCTCTTTAAATCTCTTTGTCCGTATACACATCCACGTTTTTTTTGCTTCGATACTTATTAATTGTTGTTATCCTTGTTTTTTATATTTTTCCAAAAATTTTCAAAATTAAACAAAGGTTCTCAAAGTTATCTAAGCCAACGAATAAGAAAACGTTATTATAAAACTTTGGGGACTTGTGTAATAAACAGCCCAATGTCCTCTCCCTCCCTTTGTTGTTAACAGGGAAAATTGTTATCAATTTAGTTTCCTAATAAGAACATCATTTATTGGTCAGTTGGTTCATCCAGTAGGAGGAGAGGGGTTAGGTGGTATTGTTATTCTATCCAGCTGCTAGCATCACGTTATTAGAGTAATGAGATATTGTGCACCATCCAAGTAATAATACATCGTTTTTTTCACAGTTCTTAGACAAAGATATAAAATCTGAAATTAAAATTTCAACATTTTGTTCTTCAGATTTTCCAGGGTAGGAGGGGACTAATAGATGAGACTGGTACCCAAAGTTTAAAAACTTGTCCTCTAAATCTAATTAATCGGATTCAATAAATTTGTGAAGATTCACTATAACAATTAGAATCCAGTAAAAACATTATTTGATAAGTTGGTCCGTAAGTCATGCTATGCATAAAAGACACAAATATATATTAAAACATAAAGGTTTCTAGATCTTATTCCATGTGTTTTTTAATCACTGAAAATCTGCTCTATAACTAACTTTGTCCGTTCGTTAATGTTCAGTCTTATTTTTGTGCTTTGCTACTTACAGATGTTGTCATCCTTGTTTTTTGAATATGTATCATACTGTTCGTATGATTGTGCTTGTTTTTAAAAATAAGGATGACAAAATCCATAAAAACGAAACTAAACAAGTATTTTTTTGGCAAAATTGAACAATTACGGGATTCTTATTATGGACATACTTACATTTTCAAAATTAATTAAAGAAGAGATTCGCATATAACGTTTAACTTAATCGTCATACAAATTATTATATATGAAATAGAATAGCAATACTAAATGGACAATTTTTAAGCTATAAAAAGCTTTAAAAAAAATACTGTTCTACCTCAGGGAGTAAGGGAGGGGACAATGGGCAATTAATTCAATTTAAGAGTTTTTGAAGAAAGGCCATGAAAACCAGAATAATCCCGAAAATATGATGGAAATTGTAAAGTGATTGTTGATTAAATCTAGAAAACCATAAACTAAGAAAAAAGTTCCAAGAAAAAAAGCAATCATTTGAAAATAAAATTACCAGTATTACAGACTGACATAACCATTCTGTAATTAATTACCAGAAATATCTCCCTGGATCTCTTTAGATGACAGGGAAAGAGAAAAGAGATTTGGGGGCAAGTGATGTGAACACGGAAAAAAGGGGCAGGCAGGCATGTAGCTGGATGGGCAAGTATATGAACCGCACGCCTTCCTGCCCCTTTTTATCCTGTTTATTTCCCCCACCTCCCTTCTCCATTTCCCTTTCTCGTCGTCTACTTTTAAAAAGGAGGTGGGGATGAAGGGAGTGAAATATAGTATGGGAGGGGGCCGTGTATTTATATTTGAACTACTCTCTGTCTGCAAAACTATATATTTTCAAAACTAACATAGCGAGTAACGGCATTTCTTGCGCAAGTCCCCAAACTCAGTCAGAAACTGCTAAATTCTTGCACATTCCCTTTAAGCCAGTCCCCAAAGTCTGAGACTCCTAAAGATTGAATATTCGATCCATTGTCCCCTCCCTTACTCCCTGGTTCTACCTTATTTAATACCTATATTTGAGACAACTTTTATTTAATGAAATCTTCCAATTTTTAACATGTATAAAACGGCCTGCTTTATTGCATCAAGATCCATGACAGATCTATATAGGAAATAAACGTCTATAATCAAGCTCGAGTCTTCCAAGCATATGGTGTTAAAAACTCATAGTGCTTCAATAATCCCTATTAAACTCTCACTGACCAGAACGTTAATACCCATTATTCTACTTTTTGCATCATAAATTCAGTTTTTTTAATTCATGTTGCTATTCAAATAACATTAAAGTATTTGATTTCTATTCTTAAAGCAGAAAACTTAAATTTTAAAAATAGTATATCTTAGAAAACTTAGTTTTAAAATGAATTGATTCATGCGACACTCCCGTAAATGTGTTCAGATATTGAACTAAATGTTTTAACCCCTTCAGGACGAAAATTTGAAATGAAAAATATTAGGATTTTAATCTTTAATAAATGATTTTAAAAAAGGAAGCAAAACGTTAAATCGTGTATTTTTAAATTGGGTGAAAATATAAACTAATTACTGAATACTCAGTTAAACAAATATTCTAACGTAAGACATTAAAAAGTCGTAGTAACGAGACAGAGAGAGGGGGGAGAGAAAGAGAACGGGGGGGAGAGAGAGATAAGGAGAGAGAGGGGGTAGAGAGAGAAATATAACGAGGGGGGGGGGAGAGAGAGAGAGAGAAAGATTAACAAGGGTGACAAAATCCGTAAAGAACTATTAAATACTAAAGAACATTAAGAAATATAGAGTAACTGCACTTAAAAGAGAAAATATTTATATTGCAGCAAAAATTTGAGTAAATATGTCATTTGATACCTTAAATACAAGTTATTTTATTTGGACATACTAACGTCATGGTGATGGGGAAACTATGTAAAGCAATGGTAAAAATTTACTTTGACTTCATTGCAGGACAGTTTCATGAATTTTATTGTCAAGTTTTAATTCAATAGAACAATTCTAATATGCCTAAATTAACAATCAGAACTTTCTTTTAGGGACGTACGGATGGACAGAACAACTGTAGAAATAGATCATTAACATTATACAACCCTTCTACCCCATTTCCTTCCCTCTTACTGGATGAACGAACTGACCAATAAATGAGGTCTACACTGACAAGCTATGTAGGGAATATTTACACAATTTTTCAGGCATTGAATTGAAAAATTGAAGAGAGAAAATTACATTTCCCCCTAATCCTAGCCATCAGACGAACGGACGGACATTTTGAATTATAAATAAGCTTCGCTACTAAATAACAGCGGAATTTGCAAATGTTCCATTATAATCTTGATTAAAAATTTAAGCCATTTAATTTTGATAGCAGCTGAGAAAACAAATATTTTAGCTATTAAAATATGATGTCTCCAAAAGACTAATGGACCATATGAATTTAGAGGAAGAAGGATAGTTTCAATACCAAAATTTCTTTTCCTCGGGGAAGGAGGAAACATTTGACTGTAAATTACACTGTTAACCAAAGTTTAGTAACCACGTTGACTAAAAAAACTTAATCAGTGTTTCATCAGTTCTCTACATACTAGAAGTGTCCAAACTTAAATCAACAGAAGGCTTACCTTTGTTTATCATCATTTGGGATGTAAAATAAATGTAGAACATTATTTCCTAAGATCCCTAAGTTTAAAAATCATCAACAATGATGATAATATCCATAAGTAGCAAAGTTCCTAATAGTAAAAGTAAAAACACAAAAGTTAAAAGTTAAAAGAAGAAAACGCGGTATAAGCGACAGACAGACGAACGATGATCAGTGCAGTGGTCATACAAATCTTCACACAAATTAGTCTTTGATATCAGAAAATAAAATTATGTTTATGTGCAGTACTGATTGATCGAAGGATAGGCGGACAGAAAGACATTGGTCTAAAAAAAATTCAACCTTCTATATTAAATAGCAGAAGGGGAAATAAACATTTCCCTTACAGTAATTTTATTTATTTCGAAGCACTATAGACAGAATAACAGACTAAGTGAGGAATAGAATTATTTAACTTAATATTAATGGACTTTGCTACTAAAATTTAACAGGTAGATAAGGATGACAACATCCATAACCATAGAAGCTCTTGAATTTAAAAAAAATAAAAGGCAAAGCAAATGAAAGCAAAAAGGGTGCACAACAGACAGACATAGTAAGTACACAAAAAAATATCTTCGATAAAAGCTGGGAAATTATTTAAGAGCATTACCAATAGACCGACAGACAATATTATTCTTAGAGTAGACGTGCATTGGTCAGTAAACATAAAATAAGTCTTCTGTCTTAACCCTGAAAGATCGGGCCCTCTACAAATTCTTAAATGATCGGATTTTATACCTTAGTAGTTGCATCAGACTTCTACCTTTCCAGTAAGGATATTTAATATTCTTAAGAGCATTACAGACCAGCGAACAACGTGAGCTGTAGGCTAGTCCATTATATTGTCAACTTCCAATGTTGCGCTGCTCTTTGATATAGATGTCCCCAAAGTTTTGTAATCACGTTGTCTTTTACGTTGACTCTAAAACTTTGGGTACTTTTACTAGATTTTTTGTTGATTAGCATAAAATTAGTAGTGTCAAAATGTTTTAGCCAATAGTTCAAATAACAGATGGGGCAATCTTGTTTATCGTAATTTAGGATTTATACAATTTATAGTTCATTGTCTTATCCCTTTATATTCCTGGTGTTTCAAGTTTGGTTTAGATTACAAATTGGTTTGCCTATCATTTAAACAGAATTAATTTCAAAATTGTTTCTACAAAAACGCATGATTTTTATAGGCTTTTAGTGATGGGCTGTTTAATACGCTAGCCCCCAAAGTTTTATAATAACGTTTTTTTATTCGCTGGCTTGAAAACTTTGGGGACTTTAGTGAATTTTGATAGGTTAGTTCAAACGTTTTAATTCAAGGGGTAATTAGGGTATCATTATTGGGGGTGTATTATTATCGGGAGTGTACATCAGTTTATCGGCCATTGTCTTATCCCTTTAGATCCCTGGCACTTATTTACATATACAGATTTCACAAAATTGCCAAGTTGCTATTTAAGATAGAAAGATGAGCTTTTCATTAGATATATATCTTAAACTTTTAGTAAAGAATCCTATTGAAAATAAGTATGTATATTTTACTGCCTGTTTGGCGCTCATTATTATTTTAATAAATAGTTTATATATGAATAAGTTTCGCTACATATGAAAATGTAATCCTTGTTTTATTTTGACTTACTTCCCTGGGAGGTAAGGGGAATTGGACAGTAAAACAAACTAGTACCCAAAGTTTTTTAACAATGTTATCTTATTCATTGGCTCAAAAACATTGGATACTGTAAATAAATTTTCATTTGCCGGTTCCAAACAAGTGAGCAAACTTTTTAACCAATAACTTAAATCTTCAGAAATATTAAATTTGTATATTTACGTTGGGAGCAGTGTAGGATCAGGTTTGGACAAAAAAAAGTGTTTGGTTTTTTTCACCATAATTCTTTTGTATTTTTTTTTTTTTTGGGGGGGGGGGGGTTGTTATTAATCTTCACTCCTATTTTCTAGTATCCATAAGTATTCAGTTTGAAAATGTTTTTACGTTTATTATCTCTTTATCCCTTTAAAAAAAATATTTGTTTTAGTTCTTCAAAAAAAAAGGGATGGATAAATAAAATCACTTTTGAACTAGTTAGCCAATGCAAAAAAAATATGTAATACTAGCAGCTACGCCCCAAGGGGCATATCAGGGCCGATAGGTCAAATCTTAACTTTTTCTTTTAGTGTCTAAAAGTAAAAGACAAAAAAATTGGAAGGGGATGATTTTTCCAGAGGCGATTTTCTTGGGAGGGTGGAGATCCCCCAAAATAGTTTTTAATCTTCCCTGAACTTATAAGTAAATTAACTGTAGAGAAGGGCCACATAGGTCAAGTCAATTGCGAGATCTTAAGCCACAAAAACAGACATACATCCTGTTACTATTTTAAAAGTATAAAATAAATGATAGAAACCTACTCGTTAAATGCTTGAGAATACCCCCCAAACCTTTTTGACCTTGGGGGGTAATTTGATCTTTGAATTTAAACAAGAAAGAAGTAATTGTGTCTCTAAACAAGTAACTAAAAGTGTGTCCATCTATTGTAGCACATAAAAAATAGTATTTGGCCCAAGTGTAGTTTTATATTCTTCTTACAAGTTATATCAAGCATTTTTAAAAGTGACGTCTTCTCTATAATATGGGTATGTCCGTACGTCCATCCGGATAGTTCTTATCGTTAATTTAGACATGTTAAAATTGCTCCTTCTATTTCAAACTCTATTCTGATAATTTTTTTTCAGTTTTAACAAATTTTTGGGGTGGTTCTTTTTTTAGGGTTGATTTATCCATTCAGGGTGGTGAAAACCTCCCAAAAATTATTATAAATCTACCCTGGACATATGAGAAGCTACATTTGCATTGTAAAGAAGACCCATATCGGTTCAGCTGTTAGCGAGATTATTCGGTACAGACACACAGATAGATATGCTGTTACTGTTATATAAGGATTATTTGTAAATTATAGAGGTGATATGTTGTTGAACAAGGATGTCAACTCATATGTAGCGAAGGAAAAACAAATCAGTAATGGATAAACGAACAATGTTAGTTATAAAGTAAATGAGCAGTTTAATAGATAAATATAATATATTACTGTCATAAGAAACAGTAAAAAATCACGAAACTTTTAACATAAAATAAGTATTGGTCTATAGTAGCATAACCGAAAGACTGACGGACCAAGTAAATTATATTCTAGACGCTCAATGATGAGGGGAATCTACAAAAAAAAGTCTTGAACAACAGCTGAAAAATTTACGTTTTTCCTATTCTGTTTCTTGCAGAGGGACTTTTTTATTTATAGAGCAGCTTTGCTAAAAACAAGGATGACAGCATCCATAAAAGCGAAGCTCTGAAACGGTAGGACAAACGGACATTAACACTTGTATAGTGTTAGAACTGAATTATCAGAATATAAATGAATAAGAGTCAAAGCAAAATTGTGAGTAAATTAGTTGAAAAACTTCTTGATACAGGATAATGTTTATGGACATGCTTACATTTTTAGGACCTGATTATAGAGTTGCCTTGCTTATAATATTGTACTTTGTTATCCAAGAAATCAGCATACCAAAAAACAAAACAATCGGATAATTAGATCACATAAAAATTTGTTATTAAAAAAGTAAAAAATGAACATGGACATACGGACGGACCGACCATAATTATAGAAAAGCTTCGCTTTTAAAAATAAAAAATAAAAACATATGAATAAAATTATTTATTAAAACACGCATAATAGGGAAGATATTTAAATATATTTCTCGTATTCATTCGAATCCGGTGGATAGGAACCGGTTCTCATCCATACGAAAAAACTATGTCTAGCATCGTATTATATCCAGCTTTCTACGAATATAGAAATGTACAATCATAAGATTAAAACCAGTTTTTTTAGCCGGTGCCTTCGGCACCACGGGGCTAAAAAAAACTAGTTTTAATCTTATAATTGTACATTCTATATCCGCGGAAAGCCGTTTATAATACGATACGAGAAATAATTATTATTAAATCAACTCATTTCCTAATTTCTAAAAAAAATGTTTTTTGAGCTAAGTTTTGATTTTGGAAGATTTCTATGAAATAATTTGAAATATTTTTTTAGTTGATTTTTAAACAATTAAATACAGTTTACTGTTTAACTATAAATAAATTAGTGGTGCTTTTTACTATAAAGGGAGGGCACATTTTTTATATTATACAACTTATAATGGCAGTTTAAATATGGTTTTGGTAATTTTAATGTAATTTTTTGTACTTTTTTAATTAAATCCAAAAAAAATCTTTTTAAGATAAATAATTTCTTGATTTTTAAAATGCCTTTTAATTAAAAATTTGATGATATTAAAGATTTTAAAATACAACAATATAATAGGAACTGAGATATGACACTTAAAGAAAAATATTTTGGTTCAATAAAATGCATTTATTATTATTATTATCAAAGAAATAGATCCAAGTATATCAGAGTAAGATTATAGACAATATTCCACAGATCGTAAAATGAAAATATTTCTAGATGATGAAATACATGAAATTTCAGTATGGCTTGGAACCGGTTATAATACAACGGATATTAATCGGATTCGTAGCCAAACTGTAATAGTTAGTTATCGCTGTCTGTCGTATTACAGACAGCTTTCTTCGGATAAAAGTTCAAAATATTTTTCTTTGGTTGTCATATCTCTTTGACACGAACTAGATAATAGTAATCCATCGCTTCGTATTACAGACAGTTTTCTGCGAAAGTAATATGAAAAATAACAGGATCAAATTCATTTTTTGTTGGCCCTGAGGGGCCTAAGGCCCAGGCCAACAAAACAAATATTAATCCTAGGATTTATATTTTATTTTCAGTGGAAATATGTTGGTAATACTATGCGATTCACGATTTTTCAGTATGGCTCAGAACCGGTTTTAATCCAGCGGATATGAAACAGATTTGAAGCCGCACTGGAACGTAACTACTCTACAAAAATTTAATAATTAACCATATACAATAAATAACAAATATATAATAGAAATAATACTTTATAGGTCTTGGAAGTGTTTGATAAACTATCAGGAATCTTAAGGGATAAGACAATGGACTATAAATTGATGTACATCCCCGATAAAGATAAACAAATTACCCCTTTTTACATTATAAACATAATTTGAAAGGTTGGTTAAAACAACCCATTAAAATCTAAGTTCCCAAAGTATTAAAACATTGGGTAAAAATATAATTTACAGTCCATTGTCCCCTCCCTCCCTGATTTCTATTCACTTTTTTTTCAATGGGGAAGTTTTAGGGAATTTAAATTATTTAGTAAATGATAGGTTGGGTGATTTTTTTTATTCAGAGAGGTTTCGTGAAGTTTAAATCAAAGAAAATACAAAAATCTACATCGCTTCGTATTATAGACAGCTTTCCGTGGATATTAAATGAAAAATCATATGGTTAAGACCATTTTTGCTATCCCCGAGGAGCCGAAGGCCCAAGCAGTGGCGTGCGAACCGAAGGGGGCATTTGGGGCAATCGCCCCCCCCTAGCGACCAAAACGCCCCCCCCTGCCCCCCCCCTAGCCACCGCCCCCCCTGCCCCCCCCTAAATGTTGAAAAATGCCCCATTTTGCCCCCCCCTGGTCAACAAAAATGCCCCTTTTTGCCCCCTACCCTACAAAAAGCAAAACTATCCCAGTTTCCAAAAAAAAATCAAGAAATACTCACAAAAAATTTTTTTGCGCTTCGCGCCAAACAGACAGTTACTATTCATTTAACCTTACCAAATGTTTTAATTAGTGTAGAAATTAGGTTATAATCTTTTTTTACTGATCATAACAAACCAGGTAATAGGAAGTATTTTATTTTGTATAATATAAACTTTTTACCAAAGAAAGTTTGTACATCCCCAATGATGATACACAAAATTACCCCTTATATAGATTACAATTAGTGGATGAAATGTATGGACACTCGACTTAATTAACCAACCAATCAAAATTCCATTAAAGTCCCCAAAGTTGTTGAGCCAACAAATAAGAAAATTTCATATGAAATATTGGGTACTAGTGTAATAAATAGCCCAAAAACCCCTCCCTCCCTGCATATTTGAAGAAAAAAAATTGCGCTTCGCGCCCTTCCAAATGGTTTCTGCTTTTTATCACATTGTATATTTGGTTTTTATTTCTATAAAAACATGTGTAAACAACAAATATTTAATCAACAAGTGCCATTTAAAGAGGGTAGGATATGTTGATATAACTTTTTAGCTTCTCTATAATTCACTTTGGCTGTCAGTACGTAATGCTAAGGGGGAAATGTGATTTTTTCAACTGCAATTAAAGATAGAAGGCTAAAACTTAATGTTAACATTACCATCATTATGGAATATAATTAACTATTAAAAATTCATGGAGGTCGGACTGCTTTTCAGGATGTTTTTGGCTATTTTTGTATCTTTTAAATTTCGGGTATAGTCCCTTTTGTGACATTGCCTCTTAAGGTGCATTTCGTCGTATTTTCACAGTAGCTTTTCACCTATTTATAGCTCCTGGGGGGCCAATTGCCTAACCCTGCGGGGAAATCACCTGACCTAACTTAACCTAGAATAACCTATTAAAAGCTACTATGAAAATACGACGAAATGCCCCTTAAGAGGCGTTGCCACAAAAGTGACTATACCCCAAAGTTTTCCATATTTCTAAGAGATTTTTATATCTGTAGATGAAAGGACAAGTAATTTTTTTCATTTTTTACATAGTTCTTTATATCTTTGGTTTTTAGGGTACGATAAATTTTTTTGTGGATTATAATATTAACAAGGATGACAACATCCATAAGTAGTGAAGCACAAAAAATCGTAGATGGGAATACGTACAGGTAGATTTAAAAGGTTTTTACTAAAATCAAGAATAGATTTATTGGATAAGATAAATATGAAACCTTGTTTTATTTTGTATGATGACGATGGTCAAAGTAAATTATATTAAAGATGCTCATAACAATGGGAAAAATTATTTTGATACTGATATCCCATAAAAGTTTGAAAATTGGATCAAAATAAACAAAGATCTTGGGAAATATGTAAAACATATAAAAATAGCCAAAAACCTGATAAAAGGCAGTCTGGCCGCCATGGTTGTTTTCTTGAAACGACAAAAAATTTAAGTTTTAAATCCTTAAAAACTTTAAAAATTTGGAAAATCGGACCATATACACTGAAGATATGGAAAAAAGTGTAAAATATATTTATAAATAGCCTAAAACCTGCCAAAAAGGCAGTCTGGCCGTCATGGTTATTTCCTTTAAAGACGGGAAATTTAATTTTGATATCTACAACTGAAAAAATTTTGAAAATCGGACTATAAACCCTGAAGATATGGAGAAAAATGTTAAAAATATAAAAAAAACAGCCTAAAACCTGCTGAAAAGGCAGTCTGGCCGTCATGGTTGTCTTCTTTAAAAGACGGGAAATTTAATTTTGATATCTATAACTGAAAAAATTTTGAAAATCGGACCATACACTGAAGATATGGAGAAAAATGTGAAAAATATAAAAATAGCCTAAAACCTGCTAAAAAGGCAGTCTGGCCGTCATGGTTGTCTTCTTTTAAAGACGGGAAATTTAATTTTGATATCTATAACTGAAAAAATTTTGAAAATCGGACCATAAACACTGAAGATATGGAGAAAAATGTGAAAAATATAAAAATAGCCTAAAACCTGCTAAAAATCGGTCCGACCGCAAATGATGTTTTATAGTCAATTGTGCTCCTTAATAATGGGAATGTTGTCAAAAAATTTCAGCATTCTATCTTTTATAGGAGCTGAGTAAATCCCATTTCCCCCATAGCGTTACGGACTGACGGACTGACTGACGGACTGACTGACGGACGGACGGACAAAGTGAATTATAGAGTAGCTTCGCTACTAATGAATTATAGAGTAGCTTCGCTACTAAAAAAAATAAAATTTCTTGCTGTTTTGAGCATCCAGTATGTAATATACTTTGACTGTCATCACACAACATACAGGAAAAAGGATTTGTGACTTTTTCTACCTAAAATATATATTTATTTCAACAGATTCTCTTTAAATCTACTTGTCTGTATTCTTGTTAATGATTTTTGTTGCTTTGCTTCTTAAAGATGTTGTCATCCTTGTTGTCATACAATAAAGAAATAAAAAATCAGTTTTACATATTAGGTTAATTTTTGGTAAATTATTTCCAAAATGAGTGTTTTTATCTCCCCCCCCCAAAATTTTTTTTAATGGGGTTATTCATCCTTCCTGCTGAGATTTTATAACATCCCCTTCCACCCATAAAAAATGTTTTGTGGTGGGGGCGGGGGGGGGGGGGGGGGAAGGTTAAATTATCTTCTGTACTTTTTTTTCAAAGATGCTTTCTAGCTCCCTTCCCTTCGATCATTGCAGGGTGGGGAGAAGGGATGGGGGAGAAGAGATGGGGGGGGGGGGAGAGATGAGGGATATAAATGGGAAATAGGGATGGGGGAAGGGATGGGGAAGAAGGGATAAGAACTAGAAGGCCCATAATCAAATAATTCCACCCCTTAAAACGCCCTTTTTTAAAATTAGTATATATAATCAAAATGCCCCCCCCTAAAGCAAAGTGCCCCCCCGGGGCACTTTGATTTAGGGGGGGGGCAAAATTTTACAAAATCTTCAAAATGCCCCCCCCTAGACAAAGTGCTTCGCACGCCACTGGGCCCAAGTAACAAAACTGGTATCAATTTTATGATTCTTATTGAAATATTTAAAGTAAATTGTCAGTAATATGTTGCTATACATGATTTTTCAGTATGGCCTGATAACCGGTTCTAATCGGTTTCGAAGCCATACTGAAAAAAACACTGTAGATCTTTATACTTTGTATTATTACACCAGACATAACATTATATCATTTTTATTATTTTTTCAGGATACATTTTTTTAGAATCTAAAATTGATATTTCGTTAATTTTGAGCAAACTGTTATTTTCTTAAAAGATAAAAATGAAATAATGTTAAATTCTACTCTAACTATTGATGAAAAAATATATTCTCTGTTTATTTTTTTGACCACTTTTTTGTTGGCTAAAAAGTCCAAAAGTTTGCTAATTTGATTGGTCCTCTTTTGGGTGTTAGAGCGACCATTTCTTGAGCGGAGTCTCCTCCGAAATTTTGGAATACGAAGTCCCTGAAATAAAAATAAAATTATCTAAAAAATAAAATAAAGAATTATTTGAAATAAAGGGGGGGGGGGTGGCGGTGGGGTGTTTTTTACTATGCCTAACCACTGCGGGGGACTCTAACCCTACAGGACTATCCATTACCTTACCTAACCTGACCTAAAGTAATATGCAAACAAACAAAAAAGTACAACCAGTATTTTCAATGTATTCCAAAATAAGGGGAATTTGGGCTGATTTTCTTTTCTCCAAGGAGGAAGACAAAGGGGTGCCCCCCCCCCCAAAAAAAAAAAAAGCTCCAATGTCCTTGGGAGTGGCTACTCTATAAATAAAGCCATGGTTATCAGTTGAAAACACTCGTTATAATCTTCTCCCCTCCCCCCAACCCCCCAAAAAAAGCTTGGACACCCTCTTGCGTAGCTTCTCTATAATTAAATCCTAAAGAAAACTCTAATTTGCAGACAATTATTTACAATATTCAACGAGGTTTGGTGAATATTTTTTTAATACCATGGAAGACAATTATTAGCCAAATTTATTTAGTTTGCATCTTCTTTTACGCCACCAACGCAAGTATTTATTTAGATTGCATCTTCCTTTACGCCACCAACACAAGTATTTATTTAGTTTGCATCTTCCTTTACGCCACCAACGCAAGTAGGTTTCGTGGTTTTTTCCTAAAATTGTTGACCAGACAGGCGTTCCCTAGTCCTTGGAAGAAGCTTCCATATAATTAACGCCATAATTTACCTGTCTCTGACTGTGGAATACGATAGGCAGAAGAAAATTCATCCTAAAACACAAAAATTAAATAATATCGTTTAATTAAATCTTATAATTTGAATAACTTTGGAAAGTTGTCTGTAATGCGATGCGTTAAATAAATATCAAATTTGTTTGTGTTTAACAAATACTTTTTTTTTTAACTTTTTCTAATAAATCTAAGTGGTAAATTTAATAAAACTTTTCGTCTTTTTCTTAGTTAGGGCGAATTAGTTAGACTTTTTTTGTCATTCAAGTTTATTTTTTTCATTTCATATATTGGGTAATAAACATGCATTAAACTACTCTATAATATGAACAATAAAGATATCAAAATAAAAATATCTAACTACGCTTCATTACCATGGATCTTAAGGGATAAGACAATGGACGATAAATTGATCAACATCCCCAATGATAATAAACAAAATTTCCATTCTCTAGAGAAAATTAGGGGTTGAAAAGTTTGGACACTGCTTGGTTGAACAAACCAATCAAATATTAATAAAAGTAACCTTAGTTTTGAAGGCAAAGAATGAGAGAATGTATTTATAAAACTTTGGGTACCATTTTAATTTACAGCCCTTTGTCCCCTCTCTCCCTGTGAAGATGTAAAGTTAATAGATTCCCACAGGGGCTTGAAACTTGGTGGATTGGAAAGAGAGGGGTTAAGCTTATTCATTATTGATCAAATGATAAAAATTTATAAATGTTGAAGAAATAAAATGTCAAACTGTCAAAAACATATAATTAAAAATCTCTATCAAATAAAAAGTAAAAGTAAAATAAATTAAGATTAAATTTGATTTATAGGAAAAATCATCTTTCAAAATTCTTAAATAGATAATTAAGCCTTAATTAAGACCTTAGAGACTTTGAATCAAAATGCGACAGCTTTTCTAATAAGTAATTAAATTGACAAAGCCCAAATTTTGTTGAAATTGTGTCAAAAATGATCCACGTGACGTAATAAAAAGAGATGGATAATCCTTCATTTTTATTATATCACATGGATCATTTTTGGCACAATTTGAACACAATTTTGGCTTTGTCATTAAAATGGCTCGAAAGCCACGTGTAAGCCTCAGTAAAGTCGTCAAATTATAACTTTGAAATTTCAGCTGGACGTCTAAACCTGTACCTAAACAGACAATCCATCTTTTTAGACTTTTTTTGCACAAAAGTAGGTTAAATTTGAGGCTCTTGCGCGGCTGCCGAGCCCTGTAAATTAATGGAATTAAAAATACAAAATATTGTATAAATATCTAATTCACTTTTAAAAGCATGCTAAAAATCATGCAACAAAGAAAAAGCAACAAAACAAGCATATACATATATATATATTATATATATATATGTATATATTAATCTTATTATTTATTATTTCAATGCTTCTATAAAATAATAGGATACATGTGTTTTCAACACGGTTCAGAACCGGTTTGTTTTCAGTCTTTAAAAAAGGATCAGTTGTCAACTTAAAACATGCTAAAAGTGTCACTAACATTTTGAGTATTTAATGTATTTTTGACTTTTTAAAGCATTTAACACAACTTAAATGCTAGTTGATTTATCCTTCATTTAAAGCAAAACAATTTTGCTTTACATTCTTAATCACTATTACTTATATTAAAGTAACAGGATCTGGCCCTTTATCTGAACGAATGGATCTCACTAACTACTGAACCAATATGGTTCTCCTTTACATTTTAGCTTTTCCTAAGTCCTGGGAGGGTATATAACTATTTTAGGGGAGGGTACAACCACCCCACCAAAAATGAGGTCTCTCGGGGCGTAACAGAAGAAAGATAGGATTTTATGTTTTTGCAACAAAAAAAAAAGTTGGTTAAAAGCTGAGCATTATCCAAACAATTAATAAACAACACAACACAATAAAACAGGGTAAGATAAATTGAAGATTAATATCTCTCCCCTCATTTATTAAAACTACAAAAGGCAGACTTTTGCACGTGAGTAGTGTGGGAAAGGTTAATTTTCTTCCCATTACCAATTATACCAAAAAAAAAACTAACACCAAAATATCAACAAAACAGGTTTTTTTTCAGGGATTAAATGAACAATTGACTGCAAATTGCACTGGTACCCAACGTTTTATATACACCTTATATTCATAACTTTAGGTGCTTATTCAAATTGATTGGTTAGTTCTAAACTAGTAGTATCAAAGCCAATAGTTTCATTTAAGAAAAATAATTATAGGTACCAAAGTTTAGACATTGCAAGTTTGTACCAATCAATTAAATTCCTGTAAAAGTATCTCAAGCCATATATAAGTAAACGTGTCTATAAAAAGTTGTGTACTTGTATAATTTACATTCCAATGTTCCCTTCAAACTTAAAAACAAAAAATTCAAACAAAACATGTTTTTTGGGGGGTATATATATTGGCACGCGATAACTTACCACAACATTACAACAACAACAACTGCTGCTACGCCGCGCGCGTGCAATGCCGAGCAAGGGAGAGTGGAGCTAGAGAGTGTCACGTGATGTCTAGTTTTGGCTAATCCTGTTTTTTTAAAGTCCTGGACACCTTAACCACGTCACTCACCTCCTCGGTTGCCTGGAACAACAGTTTTTTGGCGTTTGGTTTGGTTTGGCATACAACACTGAGTGTGCATTACAGATCATCATTTACAATACGCACAGACCAGGTCACCTTGGTTCGATGCCTGTTGGTCACACATCCGCACCTATGGACAGACGCACACGGTAAATTTTGGTTTAGATTCAGTGTGGTCCAAAAAAACTCATTTGATACCTATATTTGCGACAACTTTTATTACACATGAACTGCTATTTTTTTACACCAAAAAATTTTCGTGTTTCTAATAAACTTATGATTATTACATCTGGGGATCATTATTAACAACCTACATCCAGATTTTTTAAGTAGGTTCTTAGGCAAAAAATATCCCAAAGTTTGCAGACAACCAACCTTTAATTGTACAATCTTTATTTGGAAGACCTAATTATGCAGGGTAAAGAGTTACACTTGTTTGAATTATCTAGCCATCTCTTTATGCTTATACAGGTATAAGTTTAACATCTTTAATATGATGAAGCTTGGAAAAGACAACGGGTAAATGTTTTATTTATATTATTATGTTATTTAACTTATCTTAAATCAAAAACTAATAATTCCATTCACACAATTAATATATCCATCCACGCACATGTTATGCAAGATAAAAATAAAGAAAAACTTTTTGTCTCCAATTACTTTTCCTTAAGCCAATAATAATCAGTATTTGTAATAGTATAAGAAAAATTATAATGGGCAAAATCCTTCAAAATGGAACAAGTTGGGTTTTTTATAAGTCTTACAAATTATTTAATATCTGAAGAAGGATAGCCTAGGAAATTTTTTAGGATTTTGAAAATTATTGGCAAATTATTTTTTTATACATTTTTATTTTTAAAAATAATTTACCACATATTTTTACCTACACAAACATTCATTTACTTTTCTGATGAAACATTTTCTAAATATATATCTACTAGTAATACTATCAATTTATGTAGCATATTCCACAACATACATACATACATATAAACATAAAGACATTCAATGCATTGATTCCTAAGTAATGTGTTTACATAAGCCAAATCAATTGTTTCTTGATTGGACAAAAGCGTTTGATTGTTGTCTGTATAATTCTCTGATTAAAACTATTTCATTTGTGTTCAGTGTCTTTCTAGCTATAGTTTGTTGTTAAAACATTATACATACAGTGTGATCATGTAAAATCTTTCATTTTAATTGGAATTTATGGATTAATATTAATCTATTTTGTCTGCAACTTTTTGGTCATAAAAAAAAGTTATTAATATTATAGGAACATATCAAAAACAACTAAATATTGCTTTACCTTTCAAAGACAAAAAAAATAGTAATTTGTGTGTAAAAAATTCATACTTCATTAGGCTTCAAAAACTGTTTAGGTAAAAGTGTTTAAGGATCACACTGTATACAGTTTAATAAGAAGATGCTCTACGCCTGGCATCTTTATGTTTAAGCAATAGCAGATGTTCAATGAAAGGGAAATGATATCTGATAAAAAACAATTTCTCCAACTATTCTCTTTTTAAAAAAATGATTAAGACAGAATGTTTTTTTTTCAGTATGGGTTCCAAACCGATTAATATTCGCTTGATTAGAACCGGTTCTCAGCAACACTAAAAAAATCATGTACATCATCGAATTGCAAACAATTTTCCACGAATATCAAAATCAAAATCATAAAATTAATATCAGTTTTTTTAGCCCAGGCCTTTGGCCCCTCGGAACATAGCTAAACTGGCCTTAGTCTTAAAATTTTTCATTATAAATCCGCAGAAAGATGTCTAAAATACGATGCAATAAATAACTGTTCTGCATTCATTTGTGCAATGTTTTAATTAAAAAACTGAGATTTCAATGGCATTAAGGGACACATTACAAACTGTCCCAATTTTGTATAACTTTTGCGGAACAAGTTCCATTTACGTCATATTTTTCTTTCCCGAAAAAGGGAAGAGGGAAAGAAAAAAAAGGGAAGGGGGGAAGAAAAAAGAGATGGGAGAAAAGGGAATTTTCCCCATCTCTTTTGAAGAGATTTCCTTCCCCCCTTCTCTTTTTCGGGAAAGAAAAATATGACGTAACTAGAACATGTTCCGCAAAAGTTATACAAAATTGGGACAGTTTGTAATGTGTCGCATTAAGGCCAAATGTTTTTTTCAGATATCCTCACCCTGTCTTTGCAAATGTTATTGTTGCAAATTCTGGATGCAAATCCGCAAAATTATTTGAAATGTGTGCAAGAGGCCACAACACTAGAAGCTTGTGTATGTCAGGTTGACGAAACTTTACACCAAAGTATCTTTTAGATTTTTTTAGATATTTAACATAAAAAAATTTAGGGGGGGACCGGGGAAGTTGGGTGTCCCAAAAAAATTTAAATTATTAACAGTAAAGCTTAAAATTATTATTTTCAAATATTTACTCTCATATTTCTAGGATCTAAAGGGATAAGACAATACCCGATAAATTAATGTACATTCCCAATGATGATACACTTTTGTAGAATTAGATTACAATTAGGTGTTGAAACATTTGAAGACTCAAGTTAATGAACCAACCAATCAAAATTTAATAGTCCCCAAAGTTGTTGAGCCAACCAATAAGAAAATGTTATTATAAAACTTTAGGTGCTAGTGTGATAAACAGCCCAATGTCCCCTCCCTCCCTTCTACTAGTTTGATTAGAGAAGAAAGTGTTTCAAAATCTTTCTATGGTCATTCCATTTTTGTAAACAAATAATCAGAAAAATAGGATCTGTTTCTGTCTATACCGAAGGATCTATTTTGGGGGAATGTACTTTGTACAATCACCCCCGAAAAAAAACTTTTCGATATATGGGGTCGAATTTAACGCATCATATCAAGTGCCCCTAGAGGCCTCTAGTGAAAAAGAAGGCAGTAAGTTTCACCAACACATCTATGCATCTTGTATACAGAAAGTGCAGAATGTTTTTACTTTAACATAAATTGAAATAAATGTGTAGTTTTTTTTATGCTTGAGTGTGGATGTATTTACTTGTCAAGTGAAATAGATTAAAATTTACAGAACAAAAAAGGCCTTTTTAATGTTATGAATACAAAGATTTTAGCTGCTGGTCCGTCTGTCTGTAGGATTTACTTCTTAATTTACAATTGCGTAGCAAAATGGGGATAGATATCACTGCTTTTGGCCTACCTATTCTATTTACGTCATAATAGAGGGAAAGAAAAAGAGTTTGGGGAAAGAAACCCCCTAGAAAAGATATGAGGTATAGGACATTTCCTGACGCCAATAGAATAGGCAGGCCAAAAGCAGTGACATCTATCCCCATTTTCCTAGAGCACTAAACACAGCTACTCCAAAATATATTCTGCCTACCTGGGCAAGAAGTAGGGGGGATTCCCTATCATGGATATGGGCAGGACAGTCACACATAGACTCTTGGTCGGAGGGGAAGTCTAGCTCCTTCTCCGGGCCATCATCCTAGCAGAAAGATAGATAAATAGACTCTTGGTCGGAGGGGAAGTCTAGCTCCTTCTCAGGGCCATCATCCTAGCAGATAGATAGATAGATTGTTACATAGATAGATACATAGACAGGTAAATAGACTTTTTGTCATAGGAAAAGTCTAGCTCTTTCTCCGGGCCATCATCCTAGCAGATAGATAGATAGATAGACTCTTGGTCGGAGAGGAAGTCTAGCTCCTTCTCCGGGCCATCATCCTAGCAGATAGATAGATAGATAAATAGACTCTTGGTCAGAGGGGAAGTCTAGCTCCTTCTCCGGGCCATCATCCTAGCAGATAGATAGATAAATGGATTCATTGATTGATTTGTAGATAGAAGGATAATTGACACTAATTAATTGATTTCTTTATTAGATTGATTCATTTATTAATTAATAGACAGATTCATTGATTGGTTGATATATAGATATAAAGTTAGATTGACTGACTGATTATTAGACAGATAAAATATTTAAATCGATAATATTAATAGAACATGCTTTGCATTTTGAAAAAAACTTACCACTTCTCTGCTAGCAGCTTCCCTGCTGGCAGCCGCCGCATGGGCAGCTGCAGCCGCTGCTACAGCCCTTTCCTGTCTACGTTCAATCTCCTGAAAGTAAGAAGACCAGTTGAAGAGTAGCAAACATATAATTATTTTTATAAAAATTGTATTTTAATTCTTTTATATATTAATATAAGATATTTTCTTTATTTGTTCATGGTTTAAATTCTTTCAGAAGAACCTAGTAATAGTGTCTAACTTTTTATCTTTGTGACGTAACAAAAATCGAAGGATGAGAGGGGAGGTGGGAAAGGAACCCCTAAAAAAGAGATGGATTTTTGTTACGTCACAGAGATAAAAAGTTAGACACTATTACTAGGTTCCTTTCAGAAGGAGTACAGAAGTACTTTTTCTGTCTTAGTCATGAACAGGGATATGGCACATGGAGAAAAATTATTGAACTTCCAAAAACTTTTCTGCCGGTGAAAATCAGCAATAAATATATTAATCATAATGTAGTTTTGATTATTGACTAGCGGAAAAATTTGTGGCATAACAGGTTTTCTAGGTGCCCCATCCCTTCCTGGATTTAATGTTCTACCTGTTCAATTCTGTGTACCTGTAGCAGCTTGATGGTCAGCTCATCCCCTTGCTCCATTACATCCCTCCTGTCCTTCACTCCCTTCCCTCCTCTGTCTTTCCCGCCGACCGCCTTGTCCTTGCGCTCTCTGGGCCTCTCATCGTGATGCGCCACCATCATACCACTACCCCGTGGCTCCCCACTTCCTCTGCTGTGGTGCCGTCTCTCTCCCCCTCCTCTCTCCCTCTCTACCGCTCTCTCTGCTCCAACTCCGCCGTAGCCTGCCTGATCTGTTGTGCCAACGCCTCGGTCTTTCCTCTCCCTTTTTTCGCCGCCTGTTGTTGTTCCGCCTCTCTCTTTCCTCTCCTTTCTTTCTCGCCTGGGGGTTATTTAAATGTGTTTTGCAAGATTTCAAACCTTTAACGTCAATTTACATTTTTTTAGATTTCAACATTTTTAAATTTTAACTGTTGAGCATAAGGGATAAGATAATGGATGATAAATTACTTTACATCCTAAACGAACATTATCACAAAATAGCATTTTCTAAAGATAAAAATCATTGATTGTGTCCATGCTAGTGTAAACCATCTAATCAAAAATATTCAGTATTTTATAAGCCAATGAATAAAAAAGCAATCCTTTTAAAACTTTGGGTGACTGTATAGTTTATAATCCAGTGTCCCCTCCCTCCCTGAAATTATTAATTAAAAATAGCTATTTTTAGAAAGAATTTCAATTGAAAAAATATTTGAATCTACTTTTTCTCATAAATTCAACACATTTCAATTCCTGTCAATAGTTTTAGTTAGATTAGAAGATTGTTGAACAATTGTTGAACTACTAATATTATAGTGCTGGGGTGGAAGGGGGGCAGACGCGTGGGCCATTGCATTCCCGTTAAAATTGGGGGGCGGCGGAGCCGTCGGGGGATAATTGACCTGCGGATAATTTGACCGCTCGGGCGGGGGATAATTGGACGGGGAAAATGTTGCTTTGGTTGGGGAGTAATTTTTGGAGGTTTGCGGGGTTAGGTTGTAGTTGGGGGTGGTGGAGGGAGCCGTAGTCGGCGCGTACGTCGGTTTTGAATCCATTATGGGCATGGGGGGTGGAATTGGAGGGGTTAGGGGGCGAGGTGCTGCCGCCGGTGGCGGCTTTACTGGGGATTTGTGGGTGTCGGTGGAGGGCCGCTGTTGGTGCTGGGTTTGAGACTCAGCCTCGCAAGAAGGTTTAGCGGGGCTGGCCTCCACCTCCCGAAATTCAAATACTTCAACCTTCATAAAAGAACAAGATTAGTTTTCATTAAAACGTACGCTTTACAATATAGAAAAATTTTAACAATAGTTTTAAATAGAAAGGACAATTCTAAATTGACGATTAATAAGGCTTAGAAACAGATTCAAGAAATGTATTTTTACCTCAGTTTTGGGAATTTCAGATAGGTTTGCTGTAGAAGAATCATTTGAGTCTCCGGGTATTTTCTTTAAGCTGAAATATTTATAAATAGATAGATGGATGGTTAGATGAATTGATAGATAGATAGATAGATGGAAGGATAGATGGATGTATGGCTGGATGGATGGATAGATGGATGGATGGATGGATGGATGAATGGATGGATGGATGGATGGATGGATGGATGGATGGATGGATGGATGGATAGACGGATGGATGAATGGATGGATAGATTGATGGATAATTGGATAAATGGATGGATGGATAGATGGATGGATGGATGGATGGATAAATGGATGGATGGATAAATGGATGGATGGATGGATGAATAGATGGATGGATGGATGGATAAATGGATAAATGGATAAATGGATAAATGGATAGATAAGTGGATAAATGGATGGATGGATAGATGAATTGATAGATAGATAGATGGATGAATGGATGGATGGATGGATAGATAGAAAAATAGACAGATAGATAGATAAGTAGATAAATAGATAGAAAGATAGACAGATAGATACATAAGTAGATAGAAAGATAGATAGATAAGTAGATAGATAGATAGATAGACATATATGAGAAGGGAGATATTAAACAAAGAAACAACATTAAAAGTTGTCCGGGAAATATACATTTTGTCTACAGTTGTTGATTTGTTGATCAATCCTATATTATAAAAGTAGTAAAATCTTGGTCTTTTATATGGGGAGAAGTCTTTTGTTAAAAGGGAAAAACACTCGAAAATTTACTATATTTTGCAGATTATATCCTTATTCATTACAACATAAATTATTCAGAATTCTTATTAATTTAGATATTTAACCTTAAGGTTTAAGGTTGTTAATTTGACAAAAGAACAACCTTAGTCTAACTTGTATGGTTGTGATTTTGTCCGTCCCATTAGATGTAAGAATGGATATAGAATATGCATGGATATTATGACAAGGGAAAAATTTCGTCAATTTAGATTGCTAACATGGAAATCTTTTATTGGTCAGTTCGTTCATCCAGTAGGAGGGGAGGGAATGGGGTATAGGTTATTTTAGCTAGCTACGAGTTTCACTTTATTAGAATACATGAAAATCTGGTACAACATCCAAGTAATAAAAAATCAATTGTATTAAGCAAATATAGTTAACTAGTAGCTTAGACAAAACAACAACAAATGAAAATTTGATTTAGCAATTTTTATAAAATATGAAATATTATTAGCCAATATTCATTGATATTAAAGGATAAGACAATATGAAACTAAATTGATGCACAGACCCAATAATGATAAACAAATATACCATTCCGAAGAATAAGTTTTTTGTACAAACCACCGAAAATAAAACTCCTTAATGATTTCTGGGACAATAAATGAGAGAATTATAATTATTTTTTAGCCCCGAGGTGCCGAAGACACCGGCTAAAAAAACTGGTTTTAATCTTATGATTGTACATTTTTATATTGTAGAAAGCTGGATATAATACGATGCTAGACATAGTTTTTTTCGTATGGATGAGAACCGGTTCCTATCCACCGGATTCGAATGAATGCGAGAAAGTAATTTAAAAACTTTGGGTACGAGTAAAATAAAGGATAAATGATTAGATCTTATACCAGATTATAATGTACTCTAATAAAGTGAAGCTTGTAGCTAGCTAAAATAACGATCCCCTCTATTCCTTCCTTTTGCCACACCCCTCCCCTCCTTCTGGATGAGAGAACTGACCAATAAGTATAGTAATGTCTATGCTGGCAACCCAAATTGACATGAATTTTCCCCGAGTCAAGATATCTACATCTATATTAGTACAATTTACAGTCCAATGCCCCCTCTCTTATTGTTTCAACGACAGTAATCATTTACTAAAGTTTTGGGAGAAGGTTCATTTATTGTAAAATTTCTCCGTTTTGTGTAAACATCTGTAAGGTTAGATAAAGTTTTTAACACAGAAAACTTTTGGCAAGTCTATCTTGTTTAGCACAGGATATATCTAGAGCAACATGTAATTATCATAGTTAGATAGATAAATATATAGATAGATAGATAGATAGATAGATAGATAGATAGATAGATAGATAGATAGATAGATAGATAGGTAGATAGATAGATAGATAGATAGATTGATAGACAGATAGATAGATAGATAGATAGATAGATAGATAGATAGACAGACAGACAGACAGACAGACAGACAGACAGACAGACAGACAGACAGACAGACAGATAGATAGATAGATAGATAGATAGATAGATAGATAGATAGATAGATAGATAGATAGATAGATAGATAGATAGATAGATAGATAGATAGATAGATAGATAGATAGATAGGTAGATAGATAGATAGATAGATTGATAGACAGATTTTTAAATAGATTGATAGATAGGTAGATAGATAGATATATAGATAGATAGAATGATAGAAAGATATTTATTAAGCTGATTACCTATTTGAGGGTGAAGATTTTGGTGTAGGTGGTAGGGGTGCATAGGGTGCCATATTATAATTTATTTCAACATCATCTAGTCCTATTCCATCAGTCACATTCTAGAATATATTAAATCAGTGAGACACCTATTGGATATATTCTAAACTAAAAATCAAATGGAAAATAACTCATACATTTAGTTTGGTTCTTTCAGTTACAGAAAAAAATGTATGTAGATAGAACAATAAACAAGGATGACAACATCCATAAGTAGCGAAGCTAAAAAATCATGGAAGAACATCCAGAATGAGCTATAGAGTATCATATCATGATTTATAAAGTGGAAATCTAGGAATCGATCTAGCACCACAACCAATAAGTAAATCTTAATGAAACTTTGTGGAATTATGTAAAATGTAAACTTATTCAATCCCTAAAAATTTCAGCCATCTAACTGGACTAGGAGTTTTTAAAAAGCTTGAAAACTTAAATAACTAGGAATCGATCTAGCACCCCAACAAATAAGCAAATCTCACCAAAACTATGTAGAAGTGTGCAGAATTTGAATCTATTTGATCCTTGAAAACTTTAGACTTCTATCTTTAATAGGAATCGAGAAAATCATGAAAACTTAAAAATCTAGGAATCGATCTAGCACGCAATTAATTGACATATCTCAATGAAACTTGGTGGAAATTTGAAGAATGTTAATTTATTTAATCCCTAAAAATTTCAGCTGTCTATCTTTTATAGGAGCCGAGTAAATCACGTTTCCCCCAAAACGTTTCAGACATACAGACGGACATTTTAAATTATAGAGTAGCTTCGCTACTAAAAAAAACTATCTTTTTAAAAAGAAAATAGTAATTCCATTTATATGAAAATAGTAGAATTTAGGACATCGAAACACAGACAGACAGAAACATAGATTGACATCCTGTTACATTTGTATAAGAATGACAAAACTTACTTTACCATCCTCTAGATTTGTTTGAGGTTCCGAGACAGGGACTTCGCATCTGAATATAAAAAGCTATTTTGGATTCAATTAAGGAACAATGGAAATAGGTATGAAAAAACCTAAGGGATCAAGGGATAGGACAATGTTCTTGGCTGTTTTGGCTTTGGGTAATAGAACTAATGCAACTTTTCTTATTTTGCCTAATTTTAATGACTTTGGGGATTAGCGCACATAATGCCGCTGAATTTGTTACAATGCTAGCAGACAAAATTAAAAGAAAATAATCAATACAAACACAAGCAGATAACAAAATCCGTATTTAAGAAAATTACTTTTTTTCTTCCCAAATTTCTCATTTAATATATGGAAACTCTACTGTGATATTTCTGTAATTTAAATCTATCAAATCCTTGGGCACCTAGCCATGATGGGTATCTGACATTAGAAGAAAGAGTCTAAACCCCAGATAAAACACCCTACAACCGCCTTATATCACCTAGAGACCGCTTTAAAGGTTCTCAAAAAAGAATAATCCATTTGTTCTGGCAAATTAAAAGATCTTAATAATTTCGTATTTATAGATATATCCTAGAGGCTGAGCCCCTTGCATCTATGGACTTTCTATTCTAAAGAGCAGGGAGAAAAATAGCCTAAAACTAATCCATTAAAATTTAATAACCTTTAATGGAAATTTCAATCTGATCAGTGGTTAGTGAGATCTTAACAGACAAACAAACAAAACCTTACTACTTTATCTAAAAAACATCTGTAATTGAATCCATTTTTAAGTTTTAAATAAATTAAACTCACCTCTATTTATTTACTTTTTTGGTTAGTTCATCGTGAAACGCTGCTTTCGTAGGTAACGCTCGATAATTTGGGTCCTGAAAATATAAATTATTTTTCAATTTTCGAAGATTTTTTCTAGTATGGCTTCTAAACCGATTAATATCTTATGGATGAGAATTAGTTCTCAGCCATAATGAAAAATCATGAACAGCATCGTATTAAAGACAATTTTCCACAAATATTTAAAAAAAATTAAAATTGATACCAGTTTTGTTGGTTCGGGCGTTAGGCCCATTGGGCTACCAAAACTGATTTTATTATTTTTTTATTTTATTTAAACTGTTAATAATACGATATAATAAATAACTATTTCTGATAATTTGTCTTAAATAGTAACAGACAATAAAAACCCATGGATAAAATGAATTTGTGATTGTTATATTGGGATAGGTTATTTCAAACAAATATTTAGGTAAGTGCCCCGCAGGATTATATATTCTGAAGAACTTAATATCATGATTGGTATGACTTTGTCTATTAGGTACAATTTATACATACCTTAAATGTCCTTAAAGTACTGTGGATGGACGAACATAGCATATTTATAAAACAGATGCGATAATCAAAGGTTATTTAAACCAAAAGTTAAGATTACCTCCAAGTGATAAAAAATTATCAAAATTGGGGGGTTGTGTAATGTTACCTCTGGGGGTTGGGGGCTCTGTATTACCTCGGGTGGGGGGTTCAATTTCTTCTCCTCCTCCTCTCTCTCATTTGGCCTTCCGTTGGGGTACTGAATAAATTAAATATTTTATTTTGCTTGTTTCAGAACCTTGAACTTCAATGTACAATATTATGATTGGAGAAATAAGTTGCTATATTAGCCAGCTGGAAGGACCATTTTATTAGAATAGGCGAAAATATAATGCAACATCCAGATAATTATATATTGATTGATAAAATACAATGATTGTAGAACCCCCTTCTCTCCACCAAAAGATATGGGGGTTATTTTAGAAGTGTCAAAAGAGTAGTTACTGTCTTAGCTAAATTAATAAGAGAATACTTACGTTTCAATACACAACCAAAATAAACTTGTTTCAATTGGATTAATGAAAAAAACATATAATAAGAAGCTACTAAAAACGGATGGCAACAAATTCAAATAAATCCATGAGATAATATTTTAGATGAAAATGCATTTTGAGTTTTGGAACTAGAACACATAAACTTTTAGGAAAATATTGAAAGTTCTTCAGATTATTTTTATAGGTTAATATGCTAGCTGTCTGAAATAGATGGATTTTTATCTTTGCCGTTAAAATGCATAGGGAAAAGACAATGTTATTTTCTAGAAAAATTTTAACATTTGATTTTGGCAAGGAGAAATTTTATTTAGCTGAATTTCCAATAATTAGAAAAAGTTTTAAGTGTCTTCAGTATTTTTTAAAATTCTTTTAATGGCATAATAGGCTAGCTGTCTATAATAGATGGATATTTGTCTGTCTGTCTAATGGCTTTAAAATGCAATGATATAGAGAAAGACAATGTGCAATTAATTCATTTAATTAGGCAAGAAAAAATAAATCAATAATTTAAAAAAAAAAAAAAATAATTGATTTTGCGTGTCCCAAGTCTTTAAGTTCTTTTTTGGATACAGTTAAATCTAATTTATCTTAACCTATCCCTTCCTTCTTGATATGAACAGTACACCTATTTCACTAGATGGGAAAATAGGTGTACTTATTCCATCTTGTAGCAGCAGGAAAATGGCACACAATATTCTATATATGCAAAAGCGCGCAATTCGTTTTGCAAACTTTGTTTTGTTCCCAAAGAATATATAGATTTCTAAAATTACACTAAAATTTCAGGCTTGCCCAAGCTGAAGTTTAACTGTAACAATCCAGTTTTTGGACTTGGCAAGAGCATTTGATAGCATTAACCCTGCAACTATTAAAACCTTTACAGGGATTAGAGATAGACATTGAACAGGGATAGAACAAAGGATAAAAAATAAATTCATCCCTCAATTGTCGTTTCTTGGTCAATATAGGATTACTATGTAATAGTAAAGGAAGGGAAAAGCCTAGAACCATCCTGGGACCTATTTTAAGCTTCCCAAAGAATTATCAATTATCAAATCTTAAGCTAAAGACAATAAATCCTTATAAAGATTCAAAATGCAAAGACATATATTTTTTAATTATGATTTTTAACATCTTAATTGGAACAGAAGATCAATTAGATTAGCTAAACAATGGTATTCAATGAATAAAATTATAAAAAAAATAAGATTTGAATATATCAATAATTTATATAATAAGGTATTTTGATTATAACATCAACTTTAGCATCTTCCAAATTAGCTTTTAAGATGCTAATAATTCAGCAATTACATTTTTATTCAAAAAAATTAATTGAAAGTTAAAGGGTTTTGTATGGGTCAAACATTTATCTGTGAGAAACTCTCCATAATTCTTCCATAAAAAAAATGATGGTATGGACCATACATTTATTCCTGAGTCTGTGAGAAACTCTGAACAACAAATACATCACAGAAATAAAAAGATTGATATGGACCATCCATTCATCCATGAATATTTGAGAAACTCTCAGCCTCCAGGTTTTGAGTACATTTCTCTTCAAAGTGTGCATAAACATCCACAAAAAATGGATATGGACAATCCATTTTTCCCTGATCCTGTGAGAAACTCTGAACAACAAATATACCACAGAAAAAAATATTGATATGGACCATCCATTCATCCCTGATCCTGTAAGAAACTCTGAACAACAAATACATCACAGAAAATAAAGATTGATATGGACCATCCATTCATCCCTGATCCTGTAAGAAACTCTGAACAACAAATATACACAGAAAATAAAGATTGATATGAACCATCCATTCATCCCTGATCCTGTGAGAAACTCTAAACAACAAATACACCACAGAAAATAAAGATTGATATGGACCATCCATTCATTCCTGATCCTGTGAGAAACTCTGAACAACAAATATACACAGAAAATAAAGATTGATATGGACCATCCATTCATCTCTGATCATGTGAGAAACTCTGAACAACAAATACATCACAGAAAAAAATATTGATATGGACCATCCATTCATCCCTGATTCTGTGACAAACTTTAACCAACAAATATAGCACAAATTTATATGGACCATCCATTCCTCCCTGATCCTATGAGAAACTCTGAACAACAAATACACCACAGAAAAAAAGATTGATATGGACCATCCATTCCTCCCTGATCATGTGAGAAACTCTGAACAACAAATACACCACAGAAAAAAAGATTGATATGGACCATCCATTCCTCCCTGATCCTGTGATAAACTCTGAACAACAAACATACCACAGAGAAAAAAGATTGATATGGACCATCCATTTATTCCTGAGTCTGTGAGAAACTCTGAACAACAAATACACCACAGAAAAAAAGATTGATATGGACCATCCATTCATCCCTGATCCTATGAGAAACTCTGAACAACAAATATACCACAGAAAATAAAGATTGATATGGACCATCCATTCATCCCTGATCCTATGAGAAACTCTCTGCCTCCAGGTTTAGAGTACATTTCTCTTCAAAGTGTGCATAAACTTCCGCATTTTTTACGGCTGATATTAACATTAACAACTTATTTCTCAACTTAGATATTATAAAAAGAAAAACATCTTAAGTGCTGCTTGTGGACTCTAGGAGCAAAGCTGCTAGTAACAAATAAAACAACATTCATAGTAATGACCACTTTTATTTAATGCCAAAAACCAGCGAAATTATGTTAGGTTAAGCCCAACATTTTAAGTACCAATGGTCCATAATACAATTTTATATGTTCAAAGTTAGAGAGAGGAAAATGGATATAGAATATACGTGGATATTATGACAGGGGGAAAATTGTTGCTAACATGGACATCATTTATTGAACAGTTCGTTCGTCCAGTAGGAGGTTAGGGGATGAGGTAAAAGGGGTTGGTGGGGGGGGGGAGCGTTATTTTAGCCAGCTTACAAGTTTCACTTCATTAGAGACCATGAAAATCTGGTGTAAGATCCAAGTAATAATATATCTATTTTCTTGAACTAAACTTATTCACCCAGAAATTCCTGGTTTTGTTAAAGATTTTAAGGGATAATACAATAGACGATAAATGAATGTTTAAAAACATTGGGTACTTTTATTAAACCTTGATTAGTTCTTTCCAATTTCAAATGTTTAAAATATTCAACCAATAATTTCTAATCTAGAGAAGTGATAATTTTATTTATTGGGGGTGTGTATAAATTTATCAACCATTATCTTATCCCTTCAGATTCCTGCACACACATCCATATAAGGAAAATGTAAACTACAAAAGGAATAAAATTACACAAAGTTAGGGAAATAATTTTAAATTACCTTTCTCACAATGGATTTATTATTACCTGGATATTACAACCAGTTTTTCATGCACTCTATTAATGTGAAATTGTAGCTGGCTAAAATAACGATTACCCATCCTCCCCTTTTACCCCATTCCCTAATCTCCTACTAGATTAACAAACTGACCAATAAATGAAGTCCATGTTAGCAACCGAAATTAACGACAATTTTTCCCCTGTCATAATATCCTCGTATATTATATATCTATTTTCTTCTCTCTAACTTTGAACACATAAATTTTGTATCATGGACTATTTGTACTTAACATGTTAGGCTAAATTTAAATCTTATAAAAAAGTAACAGGATGTTTGTGTGTGTGTGTCTGTCTGTACTGAAAGATCTCGCTTCTCATAGGTCCTGGAAAGGTTTTTTACTATTTTGGGGGAGGGTACCACCACCATCATAAGAGAAATCGCACCTAGAAAAAAATTAACCCCCCCCCTCATTATTTTACAAAAAAAAATATAAATGCGGGAGGGTCGACGCCCTAAATTTTTTTTTTACTTTTTCTTTTTTAATCTAAAACTATTCTGTTAATCGTGCTATTTTAGACACTTTGACGTTAGCAAAGCCTTTGATAAAATATATATTTTTTTTTTCTTTGTTTATACAACTAAATAAAATCAACTATAACTTTTTATAAATATATTATTCTGTCTAATATATTCTTTTATTAACAATAATGACAATGAAATCAATCGTTCTATCTAAATGTTTCTCTAAAAATTATTGCCATTCTATCTATCTATTCATGTATATATATCTATATATAAACCTGGATATAAGAACTTTTAACTCCAGGAGACTGTTTTGTAACATATTCCTCATCAGAAAATTCTATCTGTCTATCTATCTACCTATCTAAGTACCTGGATATAAAAACTTTTAACTCCAGGAGACTGTTTTGTAACATATTCCTCGTCAGAAAATTCTTTCTGTCTATCTATCTATCTATCTAAATACCTGGATATAAGAACTTTTAACGCCAGGAGACTGTTTTGTAACATATTCCTCATCAGAAAATTCTATCTGTCTATCTATCTATCTATCTATATATAAACCTGGATATAAGAACTTTTAACTCCAGGAGACTGTTTTGTAACATATTCCTCATCAGAAAATTATATCTGTCTATCTGTCTATCTATCTATCTATCTAAATACCTGGATATAAGAACTTTTAACGCCAGGAGACTGTTTTGTAACATATTCCTCATCAGAAAATTCAACATCTCTAAAAAATAAA
Organism: Acartia tonsa; assembly: GCF_053477335.1. Taxonomy (NCBI): domain Eukaryota; kingdom Metazoa; phylum Arthropoda; class Copepoda; order Calanoida; family Acartiidae; genus Acartia; species Acartia tonsa. The sequence goes on from NC_137273.1 coordinate 31,310,925, forward strand.
ACAAGAATGACACTACTCTAACGAAGCCAAGAAAGAGAGGTGTCGGGTTCGATTCTGGACCAAACTGCCTCATACTAGAGACGTTAATAATGCCTACTGATGCTCTAGCAGGAACGTGAAATTAAGATTGTGGTTATTCCTTTTTCTGTTAATAGGTTCTACTTATTACTTTTCACAGTTATGACTTTCAGACAAAAGTCGTACATTGAAAAGGATGGTTGTCTGTTCAGTGTCCTAATTTGTAAGTAATAATCTTGCCTTTTAAAATTAAATTATATACGATTGAGAATGATAACTCTTTTTTGATTTAACGAAACATTTGTTATCCAATACTATTGGAAAAACTTTAAAAATGTACTTTTTAAAAGTTTAAACTTGCAGTTTTGATTAAAGCTCTTTTTTGCACACTTTTGCACATTGATTGCATATATCATCTTTATATTGCAACCAGGGATTTTAAGAGATAAGACAATGGACGAGATTATTTTAAGAAAAGTAAATACACTGCTAGTTTGTACCTACCAATTAAGATTTAATAAATTAAGTTTTTAAATCAATGTATTAAAACTTTGGGTACCAGTGTAATTCCTTCTTAAGTGCATCTCCTTTCAGGAAAGATAAAAGAACTGAAAACAAGTAGGGGGGATTGAACGTTGCATAAAAATTCAGTTTTTCAATGGAAATAGTAAAATAATTTTCTACTTATATGAAACTGACAGCTTTCGTCGATGTGCAATCTAAATTGTTGGCTCTAATGGAATAAAGTGGTAAATGCTGACTTAATTTCGACATGTTACTTTTTCATGATATTTTCAGCGATTTTCACTTTAAATTTTAGTTTTGATAAACAAATAAGTAAAAATAAGGGGAGATTTATCTTGGGAGGGTGGTGGTACCTTCCTTCAAAACAATCTTACACCTCTCCAGGACATATGAGAAGAAACACTGTAAAGATGAACCATATCGATTCAGGGTTTTGAGAGATTCTTAGGGACAGACACAGATCCTTTTACTTATATTTATAATGATTGGGCATTGAACAATTTTCTAATAAATCTTTCCAGGACCTATGAGAAACTACACTGTAAAGGAGAACCATATAGGTTCAGTGGTTAGCGAGATCCTTCGGGACATGCGCCACTAATACTTTTATAATAATTGTACATATAGCAACATGCCAATGATTTAATTATTACATAATAACTAACAATCTTTTTACATGATCTTATGACAAATATTCCTAAAAATATAAATCTTATAACTTTTTAAAATTTACATATATCTACCACTTTTTCCATGTAATTTTCATATATTTTTCCTTGTGCAAGAAAAAATTATTATAATTTGAATTATTGCGCTTATAATTTACTTGCACTTTTTGTACATCTTTTAAAGCGAAGCTTTTTATAATTAGAGACAGTCGGTCAGCACGTCCCAAACGGTTAGCTTTTTACTTTATTTTGGCATGTTAGAATGGTCCTATTTTAAATTATGATTCCTATAATAATTATGTTCGATCTAGAACTCTACAATCGTTACCAAAATATCTGGACGTTCATTTAAATCATGTTGATAATTAACTTTTGGGATAACAATTTTTATGTAATATTATCATCCTGTATATCTCATTTTTGTAATACAGATTTCTTGGACAACAATCGGATTATTATATCACATAAAAATTTATTGTTAAATGTTTTAAATGGACTACGGATTTTCAGGCACTTATTATAAAATTGTTTCACTATCTTAATCGTACCTTGCTGTCACAGGAATCATCATCCAAAGTTTGAAAAACAATATGACAATACTAACATGTCAAAACTAACGAACAGAGCTAACCGTGACGTACGGAATTTCATACGGGCGGACTCTAATTGTAGAAATGCTCCGCTTTTAATAAAACTTTCAAAGAACTGCTTATTACACTAGTCCCCGAAATTTTAAAATAACGTTTTTTTATTCGTTGGCTTATCAACTTTGGTGAATTTTAATTGGTTGCTTTATTAAGTTGAATGTTCAAAGGTTTCAATCACTAATTCTAATCTACAGAAGGGGTAATTTCTTCATAATTGGGGATGTACATCAGTTTATCGGCCATTGTCATATCCCTTTAGGTCCCTGAAAAAAAACTTTGCTTACCTTGGCCAGTTCATTTCAATACAGAGGAAGTACAGCCAAGCACCAGCTATAGAGGAGTTTTATAAATAAAAATAACAAGGATGACATCATACATCAAACAGCGAAGCATAATTATCATGGGTGGAATCACAAATTATTTAAGGTATTAGAAGCGGATACGCCCCTAGCATCTAGGGGCACCGTATTCTAAGGGGCATTCCCTGGCTAGAAAAATAGCTTGAAACCATCCTAAGACTTAAATCCGTGAAAAAAGCAGCTAAAAACATCGTTTACCAAAAATAGAGAAACAAATAGGTGTAGTATTGTTAAAACTTAAGCTTTAGACAAAACCCCTTACTACTTTATATGATTCTATATATTCTAATATAACGCCATTCGTGATATTTTGGCCAAGCTTTTTGAAATTTATCCTCTTTTTTGCCAAAGGCTCTATAAAGAGCTTAAAATATCATAATAGTTATTTCTCGCATCGTATTATAAACGGCTTTCCGCGGATATAGAAAGTACAATTATGAGATTAAAACTAGTTTTTTTAGCCCCGAGGTGCCAAAGGCACCGGCTAAAAAAACTGGTTTTAATCTTATGATTGTACATTTCTATATTCGTAGAAAGGTGGATATAAAACGATGCTAGACATAGTTTTTTCGTATAGATGAGAACCGGTTCCTATCCACCGGATTCGAATGAATACGAGAAATGTATTTAATTACATGACTGATAGACTAACTGAATAAGTAAATAATATACTGGTTGCAAATTAATGTAGATAATCTTCACAAAAAATAACAGCTGCCTATCTTCTATAGGAGCTGAGAAAATAACGTTTTCCTCATATGTTACAGATAGACGAACGTATATATAAATGGACCCTTCAAATTATGAAGTAGCATTTATACTAACAAAAGCATTGTATAAATTAAACTATTGAAGCTTTTGATTTTCGGGTACTTAAAATTACTTATCTAATACTTACAAATTCCTTTTTATAAAATTTTTAAAACCATACATAAATGTTTTTAAAAATGCAATTTAATATGTAAGTGTAATTTATCCTAGAATGCACTTAAAACTTTGTATTTTAATTAAAAATGGCAACAAATAATAGCCTTCGGCATCTAAATACTCTGTATAAAAGTGGTAAATAAGAAGAGAAAGAAAAATAGCCTAAACCTCCCCAAGGTCTAAAACTAAAAATAAATTAGCCTGAAATAATCTCGAGATCATGTAAAGCTTCCCAAAAGGAGAACTCAATCAGAAATCTTAAGCTTTAGACAACAAATTTAGTTGTTTGTGAGAAAATTGATTTACTTTGCTGCTATATGAGACTACTAACTAATGAAATCAATCCTGAGCAATTTTTAACCTTTAGTTAAGCTATACTGTTTTATCGCTAGCCATCCTTGTTTATTAATTGATTTATAAATTGTTCCTATAGCTCCAACATGGGTGGCTATGACGGGCACCACCCACCACTGGGAATAGAAAGAGAACACCTCTGGTCCCCAACCAGCCAGGGCTAAAAAATAAATAAATATATAAAGTAACAGGATGTCTGTTTGTCTTTATGTATGTCCGTCTGTCTAAGGATCTCCTGCTTTACATATATTGTTCTCCTTAATAGTAAAGCTATACATATGGTAAATGGTCACTCAAAAATCAGACATGTGAGTGACGTCAAAAAAAAATGAGTTACTATCCATCTATTTTTTAGGGGTTTTCTTTCCCACTTCTCCTCTCATTTCCCACATCTTTATGACGTAACAAGTAAAATTTTAGGGGTTTTCTTTCCCACTTTTCCTCTCATTTCCCACATCTTTATGACGTAACATGTAAAATTTTTGAGTGACTTTCGCCATTTTCTTTATATGTTCATGGAATGCCTGTAGCTATTTTGGGGAGGGTACCTCAACTATTCCAAGAGAAATTGCAACTAAAAAAAAAATACCCCTTCCCCCCCAAAAAAAAAAAATGTTATTTTACTTTTTCTTTTTAAAAGCTAAAATTAATAGTGGGGTGACGACTTCCCAAACTCCCCTTAACCTTTTATTACTTTTATTAGTCGCAAAAGTAAAAATAAAGGATTTGGGGTCTTATGTGTTTAAGATTTGAAAAGATCTATTGCATTTTAATAAGCTAGAAAACCATGGGGGATAAAACAATAATCTTTTACTTTACTATTACTATAATCCTGATATATTTGTTGTAACTAATTGTTTCATTAGTTTTCTGGCAATCAATTTGTATACATAAAAATTAGGTTGTATATTTCTATATCTATCTATCTATACCTGTAAAAAGCCTAGGAGCAAGGTCCCTGGCCGGATTGATGGCATATCCGCAGTTAGCTCCAAAACAGATTCCAATTCCAAGCACGGTCAGGCCAATATAGAGCGGTACAAGTTGCTTGCTTACCTTGATTAAATTTTTAAAACTTTTTTTGTTAGATAGTTTGAAGGTTATTCAAACCATAAAGTAAATAACAAAAGAGTAGCAACCCAAAAACTACGTTTGTTTTTCATCATTGGAACTGTACCTCTATTTATCGTACATTGTCTTATCCCTTAAGATCCTTTGGTCTTTTAGTAGCGAAGCTACTCTATAAGTTCCCGCGTCTGTCTGTCTGTCCTTCTGTAAAGCACAAATCTCTTGGTACAATTTAAACTTATTGTCAAGGCAGGTTTTCTGCTAGATTGCTTGTGTTTATTGAGCGCCTAACTCAAGAATTAATTAATAAAAGCAATTGTAAGTAAGGAGGGCGACATTTGAGATGAAAATGAATTGCGGCATTGCCGTGACACTTACATTCATATTCTTGCTGTCGGTGATAGCGCAGACACATGCCGCTAGCATCGCGGTGCTCAAAATCTGGTCAAGAAACTCTTTATAGTGCCTGTTAAATGACGTCATACAATACAAATGACAAATAATAGGCCAATACACAGACTAAATTACCAATGGCAGGCTAGTATTTATTTTAATTAACCTATGGTAGGCCAGTATACCTTTAATTGAATAATAGTAGGCCATTATACATTTTAATTGACCAATGGTATTCCAGTATACATTTTAATTGACCAATGGAAGGCAAGTATACATTTTGATTTACAAATGGTAGGCCAGTATATATTTTAATTGACCAATGGTAGGCAAATATACACTTTTATTTTCCAATGGTAAGCCAGTAGACATTTTAATTGACCATTGGTAAGTCAGCATACATTTTAATTGACCAATGGTAGGCCAGCATGGCGTCATTTTCTACAGGCACTATAAAAAGCTTCCCTGGTCCCCAATGCCGCCCAGCCAGGAGAGATGAGGGGCAGGGTAGGTGGCGAATATTCCCGCTGTGTCCGGGGTGGACCGGTACGCGCCACGGTTATGCTCATACCTGAATTAAAAAATGATTAGGTAATTTCCTTAAGAAATTTAAAAATTAACTTTTAGTTAAAATTGACACATTTCAAATCTAAGATTTTAATTCTAATATCTTTAACTGATACTAACTTTTAACGATCTATAAGAATCTGGTATATCTAGTCAATTAAATTTTATGTTGTATCTTAAATAAAATACTTACCGAAAATTTGATAAATTAAGAGATTTAAACCAGTTTTGTTAACCCCGAAGGCATGTCTAACAAACTGGTATCAATTTAATGTTTTTTTTTATTATTCGTGGAAAATTGTCTGTAATACGATGCTATACATGGCATTTCAATATGGCAGATGGCCGGTTCTAATTCAACGGATATCGATCGGTTTGAGCCATACTAGAAAGATGTTTCCTTACCAGACAAGGGCGTCCCAGTAGACCAGGAAGGTGACACAAGACGCGGCAAAGGACCCAAGGTACTGCGCTCCAAGATAATGGGGCACCTACAATAATAATTACATTTTATATGAAAGTAACAGGATGTCTATAAGTCTATCTGTTTGTACTGAAATATCTCGCTAACCACTTAACCAATATGGTTCTTTTCTACAGAATAGTTTCTCATAGGTCATGGGAAGGTTTGAAACTATTATGGATGAGGGCACCACCAACCTCCAAAGAATAATCACCCATAAAAAAAATTATCCTCCACTTCAAGTGCCCATAAAGCGCCTTAATTATAATTGTACATATTTTGAGTCCAACTTTGTTAAAATATTAAGAGTGGGGCTTTGAAAATAAATGTACAAAATTAGAGTTTTACCTTCCACCGTGGAAACTTTCCAAGAGTTGTCATAGTTTATAATTACTTTGTGAGAGCGCCATAATAGTTATTGTACAAATTTTGAGTCTAGTCTCTTTAAGAAATAAGAGTGGCGCCATGATAAATGTTCAAAATTAGAGTTCTACCTTCCAACAAAAAAACTTGACAAGAGGGGTAGCAGTTTGTATTTTTTATAGGGTGTCTTATTTAAAGAGTGCCATAAAATTTTTTATACAAATTTTGAGTTTATCCTTGTTAAGATATTATAGAATGGCGGCGCCATAAAAATAAATGTACAAAATTTGAGTTTTACCTTCCAACATGGGAACTTGCTAAGAGCAGCCACGGTTTGCAATTTATAATAGAGTATCATATTTTATGAGCGCCATCAAAATGATCATACAAATTTTGATCCTGCCCTAGTTAAATTATTACATAAGCGCCATAAAAAATATGCAAAAAAAACTCGAGTTTTACCTTCCACAATGGAAACTTGCCAAGAGTGGCTATTGTTTATAATTACTTTATTACTTTATGGGGTCATAATTAGTGATGGGAATCCGGATCCGGATTCCGAATCCAGAATCCAGAATCCGCCCAATTTTCGGCCAATTTTGGAATCCGAATCCGGAATCCGTTTTTTATAGCGGATTCCGGATTCTAAATTGGTAGGCTAAAATTACCGTTTTTTTCTTATAACTCCCTCTGTTTGAAGGCAAAGATCAAAAAAAAATTTTCTACATAACAAATTTTAATAATTACTAATGTGATGTAAATGTTTTAGTTATGCTGGAAGTCAACACTTTAAACAAATCAAGGCCTCAACCAAGTATCATAGTGATAAATTAACGAAAAAAGCTATCCCTCTGTGACGGACAGCCTTTTAAAATACTGCTAGAATCCGGAATCCGAATCCGGAATCCGCCAAAAATAAGAATCCGGAATCCGCAAGAATCCGTCACTTTTTTTGACGGATTCCTTCAGAATCCGGAATCCGAATCCGGCCCAAAAATTCGACGGATTCCCATCCCTAGTCATAATTTAAGACATCCATGATAATAATTGTACAAATTTTGAGTTTAACCATGTTAGGATATTATAAAGGCGCCAAAAAAGAATTGTACAAAATTTCAGTTTTACCTTCCACCATGGAAACTTGCCAAGAGTGGCCACAGCTACGGATACTGCGGGATTCAAGTGCCCACCTAAACAATACATTTATTAACTTAGAAAAACTCTCAGGCACAATAATCTGTCAAACTTAAAAAGGGAATTTCTATCAGACGAAGATTTTTAATTCTCTAATAATTCGAGCCACGAAAATCAACTATCCATTGCTGACTTATCCTTATAATAAAGTAACAGGATGTTTGTCTATCTGTCTGTACCGAAGGATCTCGCTAACCGCCAAACGAAGCTAGTAAAATAAGCTGACTCAGATTATGACGTCAAAAAAATTAACGAATGAGAGGCCACTATAAATATTACCATTGGTCAATTACAGTGTATACTGGCCTCTCATTGGTTAATCTTTTTTGACGTCATAATCTGAGTCAGCCACTTTTACTAGCTTCCCGCCGAACCGATCGGGTTCTCCTTTACAGAGTGGAATCTTTACAGGTTCGGGGAAGGTTTATAACTATCTTTACGAATTTTTCCTAGACTAAATTCTTCTTAGTAATATTTACTGATTATGGATCTAGATATACTATATTTATTTACTAAACAATACACATGTTATTATTTGTTTATTTTATATTTATTTACAGGGGATCTAAAGGGATAAGACAATGGATGATATATTTTTGTACATCCCCAATGATGGTAGATTAAAATTAATGTTAGTTTGAACCAACCAATCAAGATTTAATAAAAGTCTCAACATTTTAAGCATATGAATGAGATATCGGTTATATAAAACTTTGGGTTCCAGTGTTATTTGAGTACAATGTCCTCTCCCTCCATATTTTCCTATTATATAAAGTATATCCATGGACACAGTGTTTCGCCCTTTTAGGGCTCATCAGTATGGCTCAATTCATTAGAGTTAATTTTGCACTTGACGGAGTTTAACCCGGGAACCCTTAGATTACCAGGCCAACACCCTACCCATTGCGCCATTACCCCATGACGAGTAAGGAATGAAATTTCGACCATAGAGCTCAACCAACTTATGATTAGTTGGGGTCCTTGCACTGTAGTGCGAGTCTATTTAAGATCTAAATAACTACTTAACTTTAAGTAAGATTCATATAGGTTCCGTGATGGTTTTAGGCTATTTTATTTTCAGATTTAAGTTTTGGGGTGGTTTTAAGCTATTTTTCAGCCTCTTTCCGAATATCCCCTAGATGCTAGGTGAGCAGCCGCTAGTTTTCTTTATAAAGATGTTAAGAGAGTAGTGTTTGACCTAATTTCATAAGTTGGAATAATTATATAAGGAAAACAAGACTATTATTTCAGAGAGGGAGGGGATATTTGACTATAAATTATAAGGGTACCCAAATAATTTCAAAATAAGGTTTCCCTTTTGTTGGCTTCAAAACTTTGGGTACTTTTATTAGATATTGATTGGCTGGTCCAAACTTTGTTTAGAGAACGGGTTATTTGGTTTACATCCTTTGCATCTATAATATTTCTAGCTGTTTATCTGCCTGCCTGTCTGTCTATCTATCAGTCTGTCTGTCTGTCTATCAAATTATCTATTTATATACCTGAAACTCCTCCGCTTACAAGAATACCAAGAATAATTCCAACACACCATCTAAAAAATCAAAATTTTATTTTAAATAAAAAGATTTGTACCAATTTTGAGAGTCCTTTTTTGCTGCTAAAGGGTAGACTGGGCTATAGAACATACTTACACGAGGATAAAGGTTCTTTTAACCAAATGAACTTACCCCCAATTAATGGAGAAAAAGTCTCCTTTGCTACTGAGGGAGAGGGTAGATTGGGCTATGAAACATACATGTAGACAAAGGTTCTTTAAATCAAATAAACTTACCCCCATTTAATGAGAAAAAAGTCTCCGTTGAAACTAAGGGAAAGGGTGATCTAGGCTATGTAACAGACAAGAAGACAAAGGTTGTATAAATCAAATGAACTTACCCCCAATTAATGTAGAAAAAAGTCTCCTTTGCTAATAAGGAAGATGGTATACTGAGCTAAATATAAAATGTAGACAAAGGTTCTTTAAATCAAATGAACTTACCCCCAATAAATGGAGAAAAAGTCTCCTTTGCTACTGAGGGAAAGTGTAGATTGGGCTATGTAACATACATGTAGACAAAGGTTCTTTAAATCAAATAAACTTACCCCCATTTAATGAGAAAAAAGTCTCCGTTGAAACTAAGGGAAAGGGTGATCTAGGCTATGTAACAGACAAGAAGACAAAGGTTGTATAAATCAAATGAACTTACCCCCAATTAATGGAGAAAAAGTCTCCTTTGCTATTAAAGGAGAGAGTTGATTGGGCTATATGACATACATGTTGAAAAAGGTCCTTTAAATCAAATGAACTTATGCTACTTATTGAAATGGGCTATATAACATACATGTAGACAAAGGTTCTTTAAATCAAATGAACTTACCCCCAATTAATGGAGAAAAAGTCTCCTTTGCTACTGAGGGAGAGGGTAGATTGGGCTATGGAACAGTTTCCAAACAAAACTAGCACAAAGGTTCCTAAAATAATAAAATATTAAATATTATACAGAACAAGGATGACAACATCTATAATTAGCGAAGCACATGATTTAATATGTTCAGTAGTCAAAAAAAAGATAGGGAAATACAAATAGAAGAATTATAGAAAATCATGAAACCTTAAGTTAAAAGCCTTTTGGTATATGACCGAAGGACGGACGGACAGACAAAGTAAAATGCATACTGGAAACTGATTAAAAAAGGGATATCTTCAAACCAAATAATTAGCTTAAATAGCAGCCGAGAAAATCACCTTTTTACTAAAGTAGTACAGACCGACGATGGGAGAGGCAAAATGAATTATAGAGTGCTATGATTACAGAAACCAGAAAGATATACGGACGGAAATTTAGTTACAGAGGGAGGGAAACATTGAACTGTAAGTGTTACATACTGGTACCCAAAGTTTTATATGCTTACTCTCATCAATGGCTAAACTTTTAAACCAATAATTTTAATCTACAGATGAGGTAATTTTGTTCATCATAACTGAGGATGTACATCAATGTATAGCCCATTGTCTAATCCCTTAAGAACCCTGATTGGTTTAAAGATTAAAATAATAATCCATTGGCCTATCCCGAATTATGTATATGGCTTCTAAAGTTCTAATTATTAAGGATAAAATTAGAGGTCAACAGCATATTATTATAACAACACAAACAGCCCAATTTATTATTTACTAGTTTTTACGCCCCTAGAGGCCTCTAGGGGAACGTAAAACGTTTTCTTGAATGTTAAGTATCTATGTTAAGTTCAGCTGTTTACAAAAAATTATTTTTTTGCCGCTAGATGGGGTTAGTTATTTTTTTAGGATTTCTTTTGGGAGGGTGGATTGTGGTACCCTCCACCAAGCTAGCCAGAATCCTTCCCAGGACCTATAAGTAGCTATCCTGTAAAGGTTCAGTGGTTAGCAAGATCAATTGGGAAGTCAAAATTTTAGCAAAACCCTGGGCACGCCACTGAATTAACAGATAATATGTGGAATCGTATGCACACCAAAATTTTAATTTGATGCATTAATCTTCTAGAATAAGAAAATGTGACAAATTAAAAAACGATAAATTAAGTTGAAACAACAATGAAAATATCCATAAAAGCGAAGCTCTGAAACGGAAAGACAAACGAACATTAACACTTTGTAGTAGAGTGTCAGAACTGAGGTGAGTTCTTAAAAAAAATTTGCCTCACTAAAACAGTTTCCACTACTAAAATCAGTGAGGCTCACTAAAAATTTAGAGGGGATAATTTTGCCTCACTAAAATTTTAGTGGGGCAAACTGATTTTAGTGAGGCAAAAGTTTTTTTTAAGAATTCACCTCTGAATAAGCAGAATATATGTAAATGTAAAAGACTAAACAAAATTTGATGCTTGTAAAAATGCATGAGTTAAGGCTACTATTTAACGACATACTTACATTTTAAGAAACTTGATCATAGAGATGTATCGATTATAACATTAAACTTTGTTGTCCTAGGAATTATCATGCTTTAAAAAAGTTAAATCTACATGTTTTAATTGGACCTACGGACATTTTGGTTAGGGTGTTCAAACTTTTGAACCCATAATTTTGAATAAATTAACGTTGTGTAGATTTTAAATATTTGTAGAAAAGTTTAGACACAAAAGTTTTTGCACAAACCAATCAATGATCAAAACTTATCAGCCAAGGACTGAAAGGACTTTATAAAACTTTGGGTATCAGTGTAATTTACAGTCCAATGTCCCCTCCCTCCCAGGGTTTATGAGAATCGATAATTAATTTCTAACATTAATTATTGTTTATCAATTTAATCCTCTTCTTTTCATTAGAAAGATTAATTAAAAACAATGTTTTTTTAGTACAGGGAGGGGACATTGTTTAATAAATATATTATATAAATGTATAAGTCTAAACAAAATTTTAAGTAATATTCAATTTTTTGAACCCATAATTTTGAATAAATTAACGTTGTGTAGATTTTAAAAATTTGTAGAAAAGTTAAGACACTGTTGATTTGTACACACTAATCAATAATCAAAACTTATCAGCCAAGGACTGAGAGGACTTTATAAAAATTTGGGTACCAGTGTAATTTACAGTCCAATGTCCCCTCCCTCCCTGGATTTAAGAGAATCGATAATTAATAATAATGCTTTTCTAATACTAATTATTGTTTATCAATCTAATACTCTTTTCGTTAAAAAGATTAATTAAAAACAATGTTTTTTTTAGTACAGGGATGAGCCGCGACCGTGGCTCAACACGTAGCGCATCCGCTCGTCGTCGGGAAGGTGAAAGGTTCGAATCTCGGTCCGACACCGCGTCATAACTAAAGACGTTAAAAATGGTTTCCACTGATACTATGTCAGATGCGCGACGTAAATAGTTAGAGTGGGGGGAATGCCTTGGCCCAAAACAGGCGCAACTCGTTACCATGCACAGTTAGGACTTCTCAGACAAAGGTCGTGCATCACAGAGAGTTGGTTGTCTGTAATGCACTGTACCACGGGTATGAGGTGATGGACCAAGAGTCTGGCCTTGAGTTGACAAGTTGACAGTTCAGTCCAGGTGCAACTCACCCATACGACATTAGCATAGTACAGGGATGGAGGGGACATTATTTATTTAAAACATCTCATTTGTAGACTTAAAACGTTTCGTGTCAAATCTTGATTAGGCTGTACATATTATAGAATTATAGGGTAGCTTCTCTACTAGCAAGAGTGGTGTTAATAGTTATTTATCGTATCATAGACAGCTTTCCGCCGGTATAAAAATGAAAAATCATAAGGTTAAAATCAGTTTTGTTATACCCAGGGGACTAAATGCTCGGGATAACAAAACTTTAATTTGTCATGATTTTTGTTTTAATATTCATGGACAATTGTCTGCAATGCGATGCCATACATGATTTTTCAAAGAGGCTGAGAACTGGTTCTAATCCAGCAGATTTTAGTCGGTTTCAAAGCCATATTGGAAATAATGTTTAATAAAGCCAAGGATAAAGAGAAATTTGCAGGGACCTAAAGGGATAGATTAATGTAAATTCCTAATGATGATACACAAAATTATCCCTTTTGTAGATAAAAATTTTTGGTTGAAACGTTTGAACACATAACTAAATAAAACAACTAATCAAAATTATGTAAATCCCCAAAGTTGTAAGGTAACAAATAAGAATATAATTATTTTAAAACTTTGGGGACTAGTGGAGTAAACATCCCATTGTCCACTTTCTCACAGGAAATTTGTGCTGTTGTAATAGTATACGATTGTTATGATTTGATATTAGGAAGTAACTGCAGTATACTAATAGATATAAGATATACGTGGATATATTGTTATGATTTGATAATAGGAAGTAACTGCAGTATACTAATGGATATAAGATATACATGGATATATTGTTATGATTTGATAATAGGAAGTAACTGCAGTATACTAATAGATATAAGATATACATGGATATATTGTTATGATTTGATAATAGGAAGTGACTGCAGTATACTAATTGATATAAGATATACATGGATATATTGTTATGATTTGATAATAGGAAGTAACTGCAGTATACTAATAGATATAAGATATACGTGGATATATTGTTATGATTTGATAATAGGAAGTAACTGCAGTATACTAATGGATATAAGATATACATGGATATATTGTTATGATTTGATAATAGGAAGTAACTGCAGTATACTAATAGATATAAGATATACATGGATATATTGTTATGATTTGATAATAGGAAGTGACTGCAGTATACTAATAGATATAAGATATACGTGGATATATTGTTATGATTTGATAATAGGAAGTAACTGCAGTATACTAATGGATATAAGATATACATGGATATATTGTTATGATTTGATAATAGGAAGTGACTGCAGTATACTAATTGATATAAGATATACATGGATATATTGTTATGATTTGATAATAGGAAGTAACTGCAGTATACTAATGGATATAAGATATACGTGGATATATTGTTATGATTTGATAATAGGAAGTAACTGCAGTATACTAATGGATATAAGATATACATGGATATATTGTTATGATTTGATAATAGGAAGTAACTGCAGTATACTAATGGATATAAGATATACATGGATATATTGTTATGATTTGATAATAGGAAGTAACTGCAGTATACTAATAGATATAAGATATACATGGATATATTGTTATGATTTGATAATAGGAAGTAACTGCAGTATACTAATGGATATAAGATATACATGGATATATTGTTATGATTTGATAATAGGAAGTAACTGCAGTATACTAATGGATATAAGATATACGTGGATATATTGTTATGATTTGATAATAGGAAGTAACTGCAGTATACTAATGGATATAAGATATACATGGATATATTGTTATGATTTGATAATAGGAAGTGACTGCAGTATACTAATGGATATAAGATATACGTGGATATATTGTTATGATTTGATAATAGGAAGTAACTGCAGTATACTAATAGATAAAAGATATACATGGATATAGTGTTATGATTTGATAATAGGAAGTAACTGCAGTATACTAATGGATATAAGATATACATGGATATAGTGTTATGATTTGATAATAGGAAGTAACTGCAGTATACTAATGGATATAAGATATACATGGATATATTGTTATGATTTGATAATAGGAAGTGATTGCAGTATACTAATTGATATAAGATATACATGGATATATTGTTATGATTTGATAATAGGAAGTAACTGCAGTATACTAATGGATATAAGATATATGTGGATATATTGTTATGATTTGATAATAGGAAGTAACTGCAGTATACTAATTGATATAAGATATACATGGATATATTGTTATGATTTGATAATAGGAAGTAACTGCAGTATACTAATGGATATAAGATATACATGGATATATTGTTATGATTTGATAATAGGAAGTAACTGCAGTATACTAATGGATATAAGATATACATGGATATATTGTTATGATTTGATAATAGGAAGTAACTGCAGTATACTAATGGATATAAGATATACATGGATATATTGTTATGATTTGATAATAGGAAGTAACTGCAGTATACTAATAGATATAAGATATACATGGATATATTGTTATGATTTGATAATAGGAAGTGACTGCAGTATACTAATGGATATAAGATATACATGGATATATTGTTATGATTTGATAATAGGAAGTAACTGCAGTATACTAATGGATATAAGATATACATGGATATATTGTTATGATTTGATAATAGGAAGTGACTGCAGTATACTAATGGATATAAGATATACGTGGATATATTGTTATGATTTGATAATAGGAAGTGACTGCAGTATACTAATTGATATAAGATATACATGGATATATTGTTATGATTTGATAATAGGAAGTAACTGCAGTATACTAATGGATATAAGATATACATGGATATATTGTTATGATTTGATAATAGGAAGTGACTGCAGTATACTAATGGATATAAGATATACATGGATATATTGTTATGATTTGATAATAGGAAGTGACTGCAGTATACTAATGGATATAAGATATACATGGATATATTGTTATGATTTGATAATAGGAAGTAACTGCAGTATACTAATGGATATAAGATATACATGGATATATTGTTATGATTTGATAATAGGAAGTGACTGCAGTATACTAATTGATATAAGATATACATGGATATATTGTTATGATTTGATAATAGGAAGTAACTGCAGTATACTAATGGATATAAGATATACGTGGATATATTGTTATGATTTGATAATAGGAAGTAACTGCAGTATACTAATGGATATAAGATATACGTGGATATATTGTTATGATTTGATAATAGGAAGTGACTGCAGTATACTAATTGATATAAGATATACATGGATATATTGTTATGATTTGATAATAGGAAGTGACTGCAGTATACTAATGGATATAAGATATACGTGGATATATTGTTATGATTTGATAATAGGAAGTGACTGCAGTATACTAATTGATATAAGATATACATGGATATATTGTTATGATTTGATAATAGGAAGTAACTGCAGTATACTAATGGATATAAGATATACATGGATATATTGTTATGATTTGATAATAGGAAGTGACTGCAGTATACTAATGGATATAAGATATACGTGGATATATTGTTATGATTTGATAATAGGAAGTAACTGCAGTATACTAATTGATATAAGATATACATGGATATATTGTTATGATTTGATAATAGGAAGTGACTGCAGTATACTAATTGATATAAGATATACATGGATATATTGTTATGATTTGATAATAGGAAGTGACTGCAGTATACTAATTGATATAAGATATACATGGATATATTGTTATGATTTGATAATAGGAAGTAACTGCAGTATACTAATGGATATAAGATATACATGGATATATTGTTATGATTTGATAATAGGAAGTGACTGCAGTATACTAATGGATATAAGATATACATGGATATATTGTTATGATTTGATAATAGGAAGTAACTGCAGTATACTAATGGATATAAGATATACATGGATATATTGTTATGATTTGATAATAGGAAGTGACTGCAGTATACTAATGGATATAAGATATACGTGGATATATTGTTATGATTTGATAATAGGAAGTAACTGCAGTATACTAATGGATATAAGATATACATGGATATATTGTTATGATTTGATAATAGGAAGTAACTGCAGTATACTAATGGATATAAGATATACATGGATATATTGTTATGATTTGATAATAGGAAGTAACTGCAGTATACTAATGGATATAAGATATACGTGGATATATTGTTATGATTTGATAATAGGAAGTGACTGCAGTATACTAATTGATATAAGATATACACGGATATATTGTTATGATTTGATAATAGGAAGTAACTGCAGTATACTAATGGATATAAGATATACATGGATATATTGTTATGATTTGATAATAGGAAGTGACTGCAGTATACTAATGGATATAAGATATACATGGATATATTGTTATGATTTGATAATAGGAAGTAACTGCAGTATACTAATGGATATAAGATATACATGGATATATTGTTATGATTTGATAATAGGAAGTAACTGCAGTATACTAATGGATATAAGATATACGTGGATATATTGTTATGATTTGATAATAGGAAGTGACTCCAGTATACTAATTGATATAAGATATACATGGATATATTGTTATGATTTGATAATAGGAAGTAACTGCAGTATACTAATGGATATAAGATATACATGGATATATTGTTATGATTTGATAATAGGAAGTAACTGCAGTATACTAATGGATATAAGATATACGTGGATATATTGTTATGATTTGATAATAGGAAGTAACTGCAGTATACTAATGGATATAAGATATACATGGATATATTGTTATGATTTGATAATAGGAAGTAACTGCAGTATACTAATGGATATAAGATATACATGGATATATTGTTATGATTTGATAATAGGAAGTAACTGCAGTATACTAATGGATATAAGATATACGTGGATATATTGTTATGATTTGATAATAGGAAGTGACTGCAGTATACTAATTGATATAAGATATACATGGATATATTGTTATGATTTGATAATAGGAAGTAACTGCAGTATACTAATGGATATAAGATATACATGGATATATTGTTATGATTTGATAATAGGAAGTGACTGCAGTATACTAATGGATATAAGATATACGTGGATATATTGTTATGATTTGATGATAGGAAGTAACTGCAGTATACTAATGGATATAAGATATACATGGATATATTGTTATGATTTGATAATAGGAAGTAACTGCAGTATACTAATGGATATAAGATATACATGGATATATTGTTATGATTTGATAATAGGAAGTAACTGCAGTATACTAATGGATATAAGATATACATGGATATATTGTTATGATTTGATAATAGGAAGTAACTGCAGTATACTAATGGATATAAGATATACATGGATATATTGTTATGATTTGATAATAGGAAGTAACTGCAGTATACTAATGGATATAAGATATACGTGGATATATTGTTATGATTTGATGATAGGAAGTAACTGCAGTATACTAATGGATATAAGATATACATGGATATATTGTTATGATTTGATAATAGGAAGTAACTGCAGTATACTAATGGATATAAGATATACGTGGATATATTGTTATGATTTGATAATAGGAAGTAACTGCAGTATACTAATGGATATAAGATATACGTGGATATATTGTTATGATTTGATAATAGGAAGTAACTGCAGTATACTAATGGATATAAGATATACGTGGATATATTGTTATGATTTGATAATAGGAAGTAACTGCAGTATACTAATGGATATAAGATATACGTGGATATATTGTTATGATTTGATAATAGGAAGTAACTGCAGTATACTAATGGATATAAGATATACGTGGATATATTGTTATGATTTGATAATAGGAAGTAACTGCAGTATACTAATGGATATAAGATATACGTGGATATATTGTTATGATTTGATAATAGGAAGTAACTGCAGTATACTAATGGATATAAGATATACATGGATATATTGTTATGATTTGATAATAGGAAGTAACTGCAGTATACTAATGGATATAAGATATACGTGGATATATTGTTATGATTTGATAATAGGAAGTAACTGCAGTATACTAATGGATATAAGATATACGTGGATATATTGTTATGATTTGATGATAATAAGTGACTGCAGTATACTAATGGATATAAGATATACGTGGATATATTGTTATGATTTGATGATAATAAGTGACTGCAGTATACTAATGGATATAAGATATACGTGGATATAGTGTTATGATTTGATGATAATAAGTGACTGCAGTATACTAATGGATATAAGATATACGTGGATATATTGTTATGATTTGATAATAATAAGTGACTGCAGTATACTAATGGATTTAAGATATACGTGGATATATTGTTATGATTTGATAATAGGAAGTAACTGCAGTATACTAATGGATATAAGATATACGTGGATATATTGTTATGATTTGATAATAGGTAGTAACTGCAGTATACTAATGTATATAAGATATACGTGGATATATTGTTATGATTTGATAATAGGAAGTGACTCCAGTATACTAATGGATATAAGATATACGTGGATATATTGTTATGATTTGATAATAGGAAGTAACTGCAGTATACTAATAGATATAACATATACGTGGATACAGTGACAGGGGAAAATTTGTCGCCAATTTAGCCTGCTAAAATGGGCCTCATTTATTGGTCAGTTCTTTCATACAGTTGGAGGGGAGGATGTAGGGTGTAGGGGGGTGAATGAGGATTCTCTTTATTTTAGCCAGCTGCGGGCATCACTTTATAAGAGTACATGAAAATCTGGTTCAACATCCAAGTAATAATATATCAATTATTATACCATATCAAACCAATATCTCCTATATAAAACGACCAAGCTAATATTGCTTGATTCACTTCTCCAAGAGACAAAATGAATTGAAAATGATTGATAAAATCGAAATATATGTCTTAGAATAGTGTATTTTTTTTTTTTTTTAAAAGGTTGAAAAACATACTAACTTTAAAATACTATATTAATTACTAGTAGCTTTGCCCCTAGCCTGTAGGGGCCCCGCCCCATGAGAGATGATATCACGGAAAGTTTTAGCACATTATACCCGATATTTTTTACCAAAAAAAAGTGAAACTGAGTGAAAAAACGGAAGAGATAGAGAGTGAAAGAGATAAAGTTAGAGAAAAAGAGATAAATTGGCCGAAAGAAAAAATATATTTTTGGTAGACCAATGCACTTAAAAATGAATTATTTCTTCCCCAATATTTCAACTGTCAAAAATTATCATTATTATAACAAAATGTATCTTAATTAAAACTTATTCTGCTTTGTTAATCTCTTTATTATTCAGGGGCCTTTTATTCAGAAGGGTGGTATAGGGCAAAAATAGCTGAAATCCTTTTTGAAGACCTAAATTTAAGACAAAATAGCCCAAAACCATCCCGGGACCTTTGTGAAGCTTCCCTAAAATAGAAAATCTAATCTGTTTACTAGTTATCAAAGGCTACAGAAATAAGAACATTAATACTTTATATAGTAGGATGAACTGTATCGACTTGCCCTAGTTATAGATAAGCTGCACTACTACAAATGTATAATAAAAGTACAAAGACTAGCATATATACAGATTGAGTTATAGAGCTCCCTCGCTCCGTGATAGATAAGAGAGTAACATTTGGGTTGTATGCCTGGTCGGCACAGGAATACAGGTATATATAAATGGAAAATAAATCACTTTTATACCTTTAACAACCATAACACTTCAAAAATGCCAAACAAGACACTTTTTAAATATTAGGAAAATGATATATTTATCTGCAATTGTCATAGCCCTGCGTCCCTGGGGTCTGTATGACCTTGTGTGGCCCTACATTGCAAAATCTCCATCCTGTATGCTTTTTACACATATTTTCGTTCATCCAGAGGGACACAAAAAAGCAAAAGCATTACCTAAAAACTCCGCAAGAAACTCCCGCATCACGGGGCTGCGGATGCGCGGGGAACAGCCCATTTTGGCGGGCTTTTTTTCGCGCGCTTTCTGTTTCTGCTCTGGTTGTGTGTGTACACTCACGTGTGGTACCCGCTGTGGTACGGGTGGGAGGGCCTCATGGCTGCGCGAGGCCTAGCAATACACTGAATTGGGAACTCTCTCTCGAGGCTCTCTCAACTCTCACACACACACACACTAATGTACACCCCACGAACACAGCAGACTACAAAAAAGAAGGGATAGGGGTAGAGACAAAACAGGGAAGGGGTAAAGAGAGGACGTAAAGCAGAGGCAAAAGAGGGAAGGAGGATGTTTAGTAAAAGTGGAAGGGATAGAAAAATAACCAAACATTACAGCCAATGTAAAAACTTAGCTCATTTTATATCAAGTGTAGAACAAACGAACATTAACGCTTGTAAAGTGTCAGATCTAGATAAGCAGAATATTAATCTATAAGTCAAAACAAAATTGTTTATAAATTTATTGCTTATATTCATATAACTGTTTAAGGACATAATTACTTTTTTAGATTTAATTATGGAGATGCTTTGCTAGTAATAATTTACCCCCTTTCATAGATATCATTGTTTCGTAGATTTATGTATCTTTCTTCCTTTACTTACATATTTACATTTTTTACATTATCCAGATGTTTAGTGTACCTTTGCTGTTTTGAATGGACGCGCCATTTTCGGAGGCCGTTTTGCGAAGGCCTAGATTTGATGAGGGGGAGAGAGGGGTGGTTGGTCAAAAGGCCCAAAAGATCAGGGATAACACAATGGACGATAAATTGACATACATCCCAAAGGAAAAAATAGCCACAATAGATTAAAAGCTTGGACGCTGATAGTTTGAACTAACCAATCATTATTTTATCAAAGTAACAAACTTTTTTGGCTCAAGTAATGAGAGAGTACGTTTTTAAAAAAAAAGTATAATTTACAGTGCAATATCCCCCGTGTCCCTGTAAAAGATAGACACAAAGAATGGATATAATATTATTTCAATCTAACACCAGATTTTTATGTTCTCTAAAAGAATAAACTTGTAGCTTGCTAAAATACCGATGCCTCCCTTCCACACCCTTTTCTAAACCCCTCCCCTCCTACAGGATGAAAGAACTGACCAACAAGTGATGTCCATGTTAGCAACCAAATTATTCCCCTGTCATAATGTCCCCGTTTATACTACATCCATTATAGAAAGATAAAGTGTTAGCTAGGGGGGGGGGGGTGGAGTATTGAGGTTCTATTGAGTAGAGAGAAAGAAAGATAGATAATTATGTGAGGGAGGGAGGGAGAAAGTTGAAGAGAATTAGAGAGAGACAGAGAGAGAGAGAGAGAGAGAAAGAGAGTGTCGAGAGTTAGAGAGAGAGAAAGAGAGAAAGAGAGAGAGAGAGAGAGAGAGAGAGAGAGAGAGAGAAAGAGAGAGAGAGAGAGAGAGAGAGAGAGAGAGAGAGAGAGAAAGAAAGAGATACGGACATAGATAAAGTGCAATCCATCCATCAAGAAAGACAAATATAAAAAGGAGAGACAAAGAGGTAAAGCGGGGGGGGGGGAGAATTTGCAAACCTCTTGTAATCAATTTTCCAGGATGGCTACGAAACCGATTGACCTCCGGTGGATAAGAACCGGTTCTGTAATAATGAAAATTCATGTATAGCCCCTTGGGGCTAATACAACTGGTTTTAATCTTATAATATTCATTTTAATATCCACATTCAGCTGTCTTTAATACGATATAATAAATAATTATTCCAGGATGACTGTGAATCCGTTCCATTTCCGCTGGATTTCAACTGGTTCTGAGCCATAAGTAAAAATTATGGGGTATAGTCATCGTAACATCGCACCTTATGGGGCGATTCTTCGTATTTTTCACCGTAGCTTTTCTCCTTTTTCTAGCCTCTGCGGGACAATCACCTAACCCAATATAACCTAACCTAACCTAAAATAACCTATTAAAAGCCATTTTAACAAGGATGACAACATCCATAAAAGCGAAGCATTGAAACGGTAGGACAAACGGACACTAACACTTGTATTGTGTCAGAACTGAATAATCAGAATATAAATGTATAAATGTCGAAGCAAAATTGTAAGTAAAATTGTTGAAAAACTGCTTGATACAGAATAATGTTTATGGACAATCTTACATTTTTAGGACTTGAGTATAGAGTTGCTTCGCTTATAATATTGTACTTTGTTGTCCCAGAAATCAGAATACCAAAAATCAGATCAATCGGATTATTAGATCACATAAAAATTTGTTGTTAAAAAAGTAAAAAAAAATCAACTTGTTTAAAATGGACGTACGGACATTCTGGTAATGGTTATAGAGTTGCTACGCTTTCTAGCTCGTACCTAACTATTACAGGAATCACTATGCAAAATTTAAAATCGATAGGACAATTCTAACATGCCTAAATTAACGAAAAAAGCTATTTAAAAAAGTAAAAAAATCAACATATTTAAAATGGACGTACGGACATTTTGGTAATGATTATAGAGTTGCTACGCTTTCTAAATCGTACCTAACTATTAAAGGAATCACCATGCAAAATTTGAAATCAATAGGACAATTCTAACATGTCTAAATTAACAAAAAAAAAAGCTATCCGTTACGGACGGACGGACCGACCCTAATTATAGAAAAGCTTCGCTTTTAAAAATACGACGAATAGCCCCTTATGGGATGAATTGTGGGATATAGAAATAATTGGATTTGGGAAGCTTTGTATTATTCCAGATAATACAGTGTGTTTTTTTTTATGAGCACTTTTTTTAAAGCAATTTTACCCCACTTATAGTTATCAGAATTTAATGATTAATGGCTTATTTTCTTCGTTTTTTAAGGGAAATTATGAAACAACCAAAAAAAATTACAGTTTTTGTTGAAAAAGTACAGTAAAGTTGAAAATTAAAAACTTAGGTGACAACATCTAAAAATGGTTTTAGCGCATCTTTCTTATGCTCAAAATTGGATTTTCAGTAGTCGACTTTGGGGGGCCAGTACTTTCTCCCTGATTGAGATATGTCCTTCAAACTTTGACCTATTCTAGTACATGTCCCCAATAATATCTGTATAAATTTATAGCTCTATATCTCAATTTTGAAGCGTTTTGCAGCCATTCTTGCAAAAGGTAGAATATTTGAACATAAGAAAAATGCTCTAAAACCATTTTTAAATGTTGACACCTAAGTTTTTAATTTTCAACTTTACTGTACTTTTTCAACAAAAACTGAAATTTTTTTTGGTTGTTTCATAATTTCCCTTAAAAAACGAAGAAAATAAGCCATTAATCATTAAATTCTGATAACTATAAGTGGGGTAAAATTGCTTTCAAAAAAGTGCTCATAAAAAAAACACACTGTATATGTAAAAATACTCAGGGAGGGAGGGGACATTTGGCTGTTTATTACAGTAGTCCCTGAAGTATTATAATAACATTTTTTATCCGTTGGTATAACAACCTTGGGGGCTTTTTTGAATAATGAGTGGTTGGTTCATTTAGTTAAGTGTCAAAACGTTTCAACCACTTATTGTAATGTACACAAGTGATAATTTTGTGTATCATCATTGGTACGTACATCAATTTATCGGCTATTATCTTATCCCTCTAATTCTCTGAAAAACGCTTCCCTCACTGACTCACTATGAACTGTTGTATACTGTTATTATTAGAATGGATGTAGTAGAATATACATGGATTTTATTATTACAGTAGGAAAATTGTCGTCAATTTAGGTTGCTATTTCTCCTATCATTCATTGGTCAATTCGTTGATTCAGTAGAAGGGGAGGGATATCGTAATTTAGCCCGCTACAAAGTACACTTCATTATAAAACATGATAATCTAGTGTAATATCCAAATGAAAATAAATCCGCTGCTATTAATGATTAATGTATTCTTAGAGTCAACGTTATTAGAATATTAGAAGTTGATAACAGTCATTTTAAATTTGTATACCTTAACTTTTTAGTAGCGAAGCTACTCTATAAATCACATTGTCCGTCCGTCAGTCCGTAACGCTATGGGGGAAATAGGATTTACTCAGCTCCTATAAAAGATAGAAAGCTGAAGAACCCGGTATTAGTGTCTTAGAAATTATCTTAGTGACGTAAAAAAAATAGGATGTGTCGATACTACTAGGATTTTTAAGAATTGTTAATATAGGCCTGAAATCAAGATTTTTTGTGCTTTTAAAAAATATTAAAAATATTTCTAAAAATTCTACATTAGTTTTGCTCACTTTTAAAAAACAAAATCAACTTTTTTTTATTTTTTTTTATAAAATTATCTTTCAAAATTGAAATAAGATCTATCAGCTGATATTGTACTTCTTACATAACTCAAGAGTTGACTTACAATGTGTAAATATTTTATAGATTATTTAGCAAAATAATAAAAAACCTATATGTAATTTCGTGATTAATAATTGGCTTAATCTTACATTAAACATTGAATGATTTTAAATAATTTTCAAATATTTGCTTTTATAATTATACTTATTGTATAAACCCTTCATAAGTTAGCGCAAAATGCTATATATTTTATCACATATGAGCTATTTTTTAAGCCAGCTTTTTAGTCAAAATTTCAAACCAATAACAATTAAATCAAAAGATATTAGGTTAAAACTATATATAAACGAGAGTAAAGAAATAAGATATTGCTATCAACAACAACAAAAAAGGGTTTTGTCTAGTTTTTGGTAAAAATAACGCATATTTATCATTTTAAATTAAAGCTATCTTTTCAAGATTACATCTATAAATTCGTCTGTATTTTATAACTTATACCTGTTACCATGAAAAATCAATTGATTTTCCATAATAATTTTATTTCTATATTAAATTTAGAGACAGCTAATTTTTCTTTAAATATAATGAGATGTTTATCAGAAATTTTTAATTAAGCATAATAATGTATATATAAAAAAGACAATTACGAATAAAAACAAAACAATCAATTATTAGATTATTTATATCAATAAATTTAACGGAATTTGAACGTAATTGTTAAAAAAGCTAGCTTAAACAGTTTTGCCATTAAAAAATAACCTTCTTTATGAATGGTACATTCTAACAAGGGTAATGATATCCAGTAGAGCAACATATTTAACAAATATGTCTTTAAATAATCAGTCTATTTAACAAATATCTTTTTAAAATGCATAAGTTATATTACCTCTCACAAGATTGTTTAGTCCTTTGACACTGTACATAATTATTATTTGATTGATCTATCCTTAATTTTTATTCATATTCAATTTTATTGTTTGTATATAAATATTTAATACCTGTATTATAATAAGGTTATTATTTTTTTTGCTATGTTTTTATAAAATAAATATCTAAGCAAATGTTACCAATTCTTATAATTATCTGGAATTGAAAAGAATTACTTTTATTCGGTTGCTAAAAAGAGGAGAAAAAGAAATGTATTGAGTCAGATAGTAGCCTTAACCTGTACAGCTTTACATTTATTTCATAGATAAATTGAAATTGAAATTAGATAAAATTATTAATTGATTTTAGATTATTAAACAAGACATGTTAGAATTATCCTATCAATTTCAAACTCTTCATGATGATTCCTATGACAGTTAGGTATAATTTAGAAAGCAACTCTATCATTGTTAACAGAAAGTCAGTACGTCCATTTAAAACATGCTTTGTGTGTTTTTTGGCTGCTATTGAAGAAAGACAACTGAAATTTTAAGTGAAAAGGTCTTTTAAGAGGTGTTTTAATGTATTTTTTTTTACAGTAGCTTTTGATGGATTATTTTAGGTTAGGTTAGGTGATTGCCCTGCAGGGTTAGGAAAATGGCCCCGCATGGATAGAGCCCCCCCCCCCCCCGCAGTGGCTAGAAATAGGATAAAATCTACTGTGAAAATACCAAGAAACGTCCCTTAAGAGGCATTGTCATGAAAGGGACTATACCCAAGATATATGTGCATCTACTTAACGACTTCCAAAATTTGAGGGTGCCCTCAAGTAATCACCCCTTCCCCCCCCCCTGCATCTACTCTATACATTATTTTGTCTGTCTGACTGTCGGTCATGCTTAAAAAACCTTATTGTTGGAGAAATGTTATTTTCACGACTGCTTTTTTAGATAGCCAGCTGTAAGTTTTAGTCAAGATACCTTATATTTATACAGATCTGCTCCATATATTTATTGTCTGTCTGTCTGACAGATATACTTAAAAGGACAATTTAGTTTTAAAAGAAAAAAAATTAAAAAATGTTGGTGGTTTTTTTTCTAAGCGCGTGAGGGTGCAGGTACCCTATCCTAAAATAGTTAAAAACCTTCCCATGAACTATGACCTATGTCCCTGCAAAGGAGAAGCATATTAGTTAGGAAGATCCTTCCATATAAATAGACACACACACACAAACATTCTTTTACTTTGATATAAGGATTAGCATTTTGTTACTGTATCCTATTACTAGCGGCTACGCCTTAGAGGCCTCTTGGGGCACTTGAGGAGGAGAGAGTTCAATTTAATAAACCAATTTATTTTTCTAGATTTTAAAAGAAAAAGACAAACAAACAAACAAAGAGACAGACAAACAGACATCCTGTTACTTTATTATATCCTATTATATAAATTAGTAAGCTAAGCTTTTTTTGACTGTAGCAACGGATCTTGTTAACCGCTGAACCTAAAGGGTTCTTCTTTACAGTGAAGCTTATTATAGGTATAGAGAAGTTTATAACTATTTAGGAAGAGGGCTCTCCACTCTCCAAAAAAAATAACACCTAGAAAAAAAGTACCATCTCCGCAATTTTACTTCTTTGTTTTAAAACTTAAATTGAAAATTGGAAGAATGAACTTTCCCCCCTACCACCCTAAAAGCTTCTAGTGATGTTACTGCTAGTGATAATATATTATAGTTTATATCAACATAATATGCGGATTTTAAGAAAAATTTAATCAAATATGCGGACTTTTTTCAACCTTTTTTTGACAACATTTATTAGACATATTAGAATTATACTATTGATTTCAAATTTTGCACGGAAGTATGTCCTTTTACTGTATGCTATATTTACGCAATTTTGCAACAAATTTATGTGCAATTTCATTTAGACTTCAAAATTAATATTCTGCTTATTAAGTTCTGACACTCTAGCTATTGTGCGTTTGTTCTACCTTCTGATTTTTGTGCTTCGTTTTTATGGATGTTGTCATCCTTGTCTAGAAAATACAAATTAATTAATCTATGGTAGAAAGTACAGAGAGTATAAATTATTTCCTACATTTTCTTTATCAATTATCAATTATCAATCACCTCTATTATCCATCTCTTTTTTAGGGGTTACCTTTCCCACCTCCCCTCTAATCCCTCGTTTTTAGTTACGTCACTAAGATAATTTCTAAGACACTAATACCGGGTTCAAAGCTGAAATTTTTTGACAACATTCCCATCATTAAGGAGCACAATTAACTATAAAACATCAATGGCGGTCGGGCGGCTTTTTAGCAGGTTTTAGGCTATTTTTTATTTTCCACATTTTTCCTCATATCTTTGGTGTTTATGGTCCGATTTAAAAAATTTTTTCAGTTAGATATATCAAAATTAAATTTTCCATCGTTTGAAGAAAACACCAATGGCGGTCAGACTGCCTTTTTGCAGGTTTTTAGCTATTTTTATATTTTTTACATTTTCCCCCATATCTTTGGTGTTTATGGTCCAATTTTCAAACTTTTTTCAGTTAAAGATATCAAAATTAAATTTCCCTTCGTTTGAGGAAAATAACAATGACGGTCAGACTGCCTTTTTGCAGGTTTTTGGCTATTTTTATATTTTTTACATTTTCCCCCATATCTTTGGTGTTTATGGACCGATTTTCAAAATTTTTTCAGTTAAAGATATCAAAATTAAATTTCCGCTCATTTGAAGAAATCAACAATGACGGGATGGTGTCGTAGTGTCTGAAGTTGTTGGTGTTGCTAGCGGTGTGCAAGTGTTACTGTGCCCCCCTGTCACTTCCTATTCCCAAGAACCTGATTAATGGTCCAGGTAAAAATTAATATAGATGCTTTTGAGCAGAATCCCAACTACTGTTTAGATTCCATTTTTTACGGTGATTGGGCTGAGTTCAGTTCTGAAATGAATATAAAAAGCAATTATATCTCAGAATTAGACATAGCCCAAGAATTAAGTAATGTCAACAATAACTTAAGCTTGTTTTCACTTAACACTCAATCATTATTTGCAAAGCATAATGATCTTTCATGTTTTATTTATAATTTAAACAATAAAAATATTTTTCCAAGTGTCCTATGTCTCCAAGAAACTTGGATTAGTTCTAAAATTAACTTGGATTATATTAAATTAAATGAATATAATTGGACTGGTAAAAACAGAATCAAATCCAAAGGAGGCGGCATAGGTTTTTATTTATATAACAAATTTAAGCATAAAGAATTATTTGAAAATTATTTTATAGAAGGCATTTTTGAATGCATGTGTCTAAAAATCTCCTACAATAATCTACACTTTATTATGATTAACATCTACCGTCCCCCCCATGAAACCTCCCAGCAGCTTGAACAATTTTTTGATATTTTTCTTGATCTAATGCAACAAGTAAATGATATTAACTTACCAATTTTTATATGCGGAGATATTAATCTAAACATTTTTGAGACCTACTCTACAAGTAATGCTAGTAGGTTTGTTGATATAATGACAACTTTTGGGTTTTTAAATACACAACTTAGAGCCACTCGCGTAACTACGCATTCCTTTTCCCTCATTGATGTATTCTTTATGAAAAATTACATACCCAACCATGAAAAATCTTTAACTATAGCCCAGTTCACAAAAGCTAAACAGTCGACCGATAGAAATTTTCAGTTAACCTTTTTTGAGGTCAACCTTTTTTCAGTCATACTTTTGAATTTTTACTTCAAAAATAAATTAGTTAATGTTCCTTTTTCCCTGAGAATAACAGCTGTAAGTCAGACTTTAGAAAATTTAGACCGACGTCCTCATGATCCCCCAAAAAAATAATTTCAATAATATTTAATTTTCAAGAAAAATGATATCTGCAATCTTAAAGTACTTTGAATGTAATTAGTTAATGAAATTAAAACGAAATAATTTTGGTGTTGTATTTATTATAATAGTTTTGCAATGGTGAAGAAACGTCCTTCAACTTTTTAGTACATGCTACAGCTGAGAGTTGATTATTAAAAAGTCCGACTAACTTAAAAAAAAATGGCGGTCAAAACAAATACCTTTTCGAAGTTTTATTGAAATTGTTACAATACTTAAACTCTTTAAATATTATTATATTATATTTATTTTATTTGCGATTTTTTTCCAATATCACAATATATTAACGTTTGCTTAAAGTTATTAAACATCTTGCGAGGCAAAGAGAAGGGTTAGTTTGTGATACAAAGGTTACATACTTATGTGTGTATAATAATGTTTGCTTTTCAAATAAAGTGACATAATAGTTACTAGCGGCTACGCCCCTAGAGGCCTCTAGTGGCACTTTAAATGTTTGTTTTTTTGGTTCAAGTCTTTATGAAACTTTTCTATTTTACTTTCAAGTATGTTGCGTTGAAATCTCTAAGTAAAAAAATTCTCTTGGGAGGGAGGTGGTACCCTCCCCCAAAATGGTTATAAACCTTCCCAGGATCTATGAGAAGCTACCCTGTTAAGCAGAACCCGATTGGTTCAGCGGTTACCAAGATCATTCGGTACAAACAGACAGACAAGATAAGAGTTATTACTGTGCTAATTATAGTAAAGGAGATACGTGGTAAAATGTTTCATCTTATTTAAAACTTTTGATTCTTTTCCTCAAGTTTCCAACGTAGCTCCTAAACTACAAATAGCAAAAGAATGTTACTTTTATTTTAATAACTATGTTTATGACGTTTAAAATATGTAACATTTTTTAATATGAACACAAGCCGCGTATTTTGAATTTTAAAAATGTTTGCATTTTTTGCACAACCTTTATATTGTTCATGGTAAAGCAAAACTAAATAAAAATTTTAATCAATTTCAGATTTTAAAAATGACAAAAGCTTGGTCTGCTGCACAGTACCAGAGTCTGGTACTGTGCATGAAAGCCACAACAATTTGCAATGAAAATTCTAATACACAGAAAAACTTTTATTCACTGATGTGTAGCGACCCTAAGACCCGCCAAAAAAACTCTTGGCGTATCCACAGGTAGATATAATTGTTAAGATGATTCTTAATATACCAAAGGGATAGTTGCCTGAAGTACATTTCCGAAAAATGATTTTTAGCAAATGTAATTTTGTATTACAATAAATAATATTCAATTAGACAACACTAAATTAGTCATCATGTTAGAAAAAAAAATCCAGCTATATAAATTGCATATTTTTAAAAGTACATTGTAGAAAATTTAAATGCTCTTATATTTATGCCTTACTGTTAATGTTTAAACCATTGAACAGGAAAACATTTACAGTTCAATAAATTCAATTTTAAATCCATTTCGTGCAACTACCCCTTTACAATATATAAAATTTAGTTTCATATTTCTATTATCAGCATTGAAGGATACTGCATAATTTTAAACATAATAAATTAATTCCGTCTTGATTTATATTTTTGGAGTATAACTAACATGGATTACAACATCCAAAAAAGCAAAGTTATAAAAAAAGATAGTTACTACATTTTTTCAATCGTTTCTAAATGTTAAAGGAATGACTGTGCAAAGTTTAAATCGATAAAACAATTCTAACATGTATAAATTATTATTAACCTTAACAGCCTTTCATATTGGACATATAGGCAAATCGACCATAATTATACAACATATTCGATTTTAAAAAGTCTAAACTGAACAAGATTATAATGCAATATATGTAGCTAGCGGCTACGCCTCTAGAGGCCTCTAGTGGTACTTTAAATGTTTGGTGTTCTAAAAAATAATACGATACTTTGCAATGTTACGTAGGAGTTTCAAAAAAAAATTGATTTATTGTGATTTCTCTTGGGAGGGTGGTGGTACCCTCCCCCAAAATAGTTATAAACCGTCCTGGGACCTATGAGAAGATACCCTGTTAAGGAGAACCCGATCGGTCCAGCGGTTAGCATGATCCTTCAGTACAAACATACAAACACACAGTCAAACATCCTATTACTTTATCATAAGGATTATGTATACGTTGAACACAAAGATTTGACATTACATTGTGCTAACTTTCAATTGTAATTTATGAAATTACTTTAATTATTCTTATATTAATGCAGTCAATTAAAAAAATATTTTATAGCTTGTGGAAAACCGTCCTCACAAAGTTCAACAACGTGAACGAAAACTCCTCCAAAAGCCTCGCTCAAATAAAAGGTAGTAGTTATGTTCATTTGTATTCTAACTTTTTAAGTATTTATATACATTTAGGGTTGGTGCGTCTGTCAGTTATTATTTTTCATTTCAAAAAGGCAAACGTGATGTTTAAAACTTACATTTTATTTCCTTTTTTTTTTAAATTCTCTTATTTCTAGCAAAATGGAAAAGAGAAAATATTACAAAACCCCAGGAACAGACAAGGGACAAGGCCGAGGTAAATTATTTTCATTTTAGATGTTAATTACATTTGTACATATTTTTAAATTCTTGCAGATCTACTTGTATACGTATGGTTTTAATGCTAATTAACCTACTCTACATTTCCTTAGCTATGTTAATTTTTAAAGTGGGCTACTTAATTGCAGAGATTTTCTGTTATAACTAACGATGTGAAAACAATATTATGGGCAAAATGAATTACCATTACTTGAATTTTAGTGATCATCTAGAAAATCCAAAGCATAATCAACGTGTAATGGGATACGATACTCTAACACCCAAGGATATTAGGTTAAGTAACATCCATAAGACAACCAACTCTCTGTGATGCACGACCTTTGTCTGAGAAGTCCTAACTGTGCATGGTAACGAGTTGCGCCTGTTTTGGGCCAAGGCATTCTCCCCACTCTTAACTATTTACATAGCTCATCTGACATGGTAGCAATGGGAACCAATTTTAACGCCTTTAGCTATGACGCGGTGTCCGACCGAGATTCGAACCTATCACCTTGTCAACGACGAGCGGATGAATAGATGCACATAGGTCATAAGAATTATCACAACAAATTTCAGCTTTTTATCTTCAATACAAGCTGCAAGAAATCGTATTTTCTTGCAACTATTTAAACAGACAAAATTAGCAATAGAGCATCTATGCTACTTACAAAAAATATATTTAGATAAAAACCAAAAGTCGACTAGAACAATACGAGAAGAAGTTAAAAAAAAGAAACTCGTTGGCGAAAAAAACTGGTGGAGGCCCCCCACCAGTGGAGCCATCTTTTCCTTCAGCCTCCGAGGACGATGAACCTATTTTTAACCGCTATAGACTACTTTCTCGGCCTAAAGGTATAATAGTTTTGAGTCATGTAAAAATGAAGGTCATTTAAAGTAAACACGAACATAAAATGTAAGTGAGGGTGCTGTCAAAAAAAGTTTTAGAAGGTGGGGGTTTTGGTAGAGGTTGGAGAGGGGTTTCTCGTGAATTTATGAATCACAAAGCAAAAGTGTGTTGGGGGGGGGGGGGGGGGGGTAATCAACCATCTCGTAATCAATGCGCAATTGGCACTTAGAATTCTAATTTCATTATAAAACTTGGCATGAGTAATCAAAAAAGTAAAAAAATCATCTTGTTTTAAATGGACGAACGGACTTTCTGGTAACGATTATAGAGTTGCTACGCTTTCTAAATCGTACCTAACAAACTGTTATAAGAATCAGCGTGCACAGTTAGAAATAGGACAATTCTAACCTGTTTAAATTAATGAAAAGAGCTAACGTTACGGACGTACATACGACCCTAATTAAAAGGAGATCGCACTATAGATCATCAAACACTTAGACACAAAAACAAACTTGTGTGTTATATTTTAAAGTGATTATAGTTTGTATTAATAAAGTAGTAGAGCTAACAAAAACCCAGGAATAGTGTATAACCAACAAGCGAAATTAATATAAAATAATATTAGGGGGGCAAATGGAGAGGTCGTCATTTTTATCATGACAGCTGAAAAACATGTATAGGTTTCGTGATTATTTACAAATTCATTTCATTATTGGTATAAGCTGACAAAAACCCACAAGGATAAAGGATTTTTTTCTCTATGCAAAAACCTAATTTATTTATCAATAAATGTATAATTTAGGCAGCAAGCTCACATACCCCGTTGATGAAAATATTTCTACTCCAAAACCTTCATCCTCAAAGTTATCCTCGTCCACGCCCATTTTTAGCAATAGTCCTGACCATGTTACTTCCCAACTTTTAACTCCAAAAATCACCCTAAATTCTCCTTTTCAAACGCCCACCTCTGTAACACCTTTTTCATCCCCTGCCACAAGTTTCCCCAACACCAACGTTTCCCCCGTGCAACAACAAATTACCAGCAGAACAGTTCTAGGTAATCAAAATATGACATTAATCAATTTCTTCCTTTTTACATAGATACCTTCCTTTTAACAAATGTCTTTGGAAACAACAATATCTAGAAAACCTGATCACTTGATGTTGATTTCAAATTACGACTTTATACATATTTCAATTACCAAATGTCCATATGACTTTCTTATGTCTATCATATTTATTAAAATGATTTAAAAGTTTCAATGCAAAATCCACCTAAATAACTTACCTACTTACATGATATTACAATTTTTAGAAAACGGAGACACCATCTTTGAATTAAACTGTTCTGTCTCCAAAATAAAAGAAAAAAACATTGAAAGGTAATAAAACTAGGATAACATCCAATAAAGCAAAGCTCAAAATAAAAATGATGACAAACAAACATTGACATGTGTAGAGTGATAGAGCTTCAATGATCAGAATACAAATATTAAAGTTTTAACAAATTTGTACTTTAATTTGTTTCAAAACAATGTAAAGTCTGTTTAATGTACTTTTTCATTTCACGTCATTCTAAAATGTTTTTTTGTTTTATTTTATTTAGCACTTTCAACTCAACAAAACATTTGATAAAATTTCTTCAAAAATCAATTATAATTTAAATTTTTTTTTATTCAATAAGTTGAAAATCCACATTTTTTAAAAGAACGTTTTTACTTTTTGGTAATGATTATAGAGCTACTATACTTTTAAAAATCCAACATTACTTACAGGAATCATGATGCAAAGCTTGAACTCGATAGGACTATGATAATACGACTTAATAAAAGATAAGGTTAAGGTCCAAGGATGGCCTTGACGTGAACTATACCATCAACAATATTTAGTTGGTCAATAGAGCAGCTGGAGAGGGCCAAAAAAATTGTGGAATTAAAATCTGCAATGGAGAAAAGAAATCTAGAGGTACAGTTTATATTAATTCAATTTAGATAATATTTATTCAACAAGGGATGGCAATATCCATAAGTAGCTGAGCACAAAAAATCATGGATAAGAATTCGGACAAGGACATTAAAAAGCAGGTTTTTAAAATCAATAATAAATTCTTTGAGAAAAGTATAATGAAACATTCATTTATTTCGTATTATATTTTGTATGATGACTGACAGACTGATAGTCATATTAATAAATATGTGGAAAAATATTACTAAAAAAAAAATTAAAATCGAGGTAGGTTTAAACAATTTAGTTCTCTACAGAAGCATAACTTTTAGTCTCTATATATCAATGATTATAATTAATTTCCCTCATTTAGAAACAACTTTTGGTGGAACAGATCGAATTCATGCGAAAAATAAATGAAGCGAAACTTAAAAAATTCACTTGAACATTTGACATAAATTAATATTCTATATCTTATTTTCTATATTGGTTGGAGAGTTTTGTATGTGAAAAAAAATATTTAGCGATTTTCAACAAATTTAGCTTTAAAAACCAGTTAAAAATTGTCTATTTTTCCAAGATTAATGAACCTTGACCAATTTAAGAGTTGCAAAAATGCGTATATTTTTAAAATTCAAATTTCGCGGCTTTTATTAATAGTTTTTTGTTTGTAAATATCATATTTATGCTATTTGTACGTTGCATTTTGTGCTATGTTGGAAAGTTTTAAGTCAGATGGAACATTTACCACTTAGCTCTTGAAAAATACGTAGCACAGGAATCATACTTAAATATACAAAAACTAGAGTTTAAGACGATTTTAACGGTATGCATAACATATTTCTACTATTAACACAAGCCACACAATTCGAATAAAAAAATTACGCATTTTTCCACACTCTTTAATTAATTTGTTAAGCAATACTTTTTTCCTTTTAAAAAAACACCCTGCATTTTTGTGATCGATTTCCTTTCAGTTTTAGGTTTGGTCTCAAAAGGTGTCTTATCCACCCCCCCCCCCCCTCTCTATATTTCCATAGTAAAGTTTAAAAAATAATATGTAATTTAAAACCCTGTAATTTTAAAATATTTTTGTTTCTTTCTTAAATAAAAATTGTTAACTATCGATGTTTAATTTTTTTTTGTGTATACTGTATTAGTGTATATTCATGGATATTATCAACTTGCAAAACGTGTTCGAATTAGCTTTGAATAACTAACTTAATTTGTATTTTTAAAAGCGAAGCTTTTCTATAATTAGGGTCGGTCCGTTTGTACGTCCGTCCGTAACGGATAGCTTTTTCCGTTAATTTAGGCATGTTAGAATTGTCCTATCGATTTCAAATTTTGCATGGTGATTCCTTTAGTAGTTAGGTACGATTTAGAAAGCGTAGCAACTCTATAATCATTACCAAAATGTCCGTACGTCCATTTTAAACATGTTGATTTTTTTTACTTTTTTAAATAGCTTTTTTTCGTTAATTTAGGCATGTTAGAATTGTCCTATCGATTTCAAATTTTGCATGGTGATTCCTTTAATAGTTAGGTACGATTTAGAAAGCGTAGCAACTCTATAATCATCACCAAAATGTCCGTACGTCCATTTTAAACATTTTGATTATTTTACTTTTTTAACAACAAATTTTTATGTGATCTGATCATCCGATTGATCTGGTTTTTGGTGTATTGATTCCTGGGACAACAAAGTATAATGTAATAAGCGAAGCAACTCTGTAATCAAGTCCTAAAAATGTAAGTATGTCCATAAACATTATCCTGAATCAAGCTGTTTTTCAACAAATTTACTTACAATTTTGCGTTGACTCTTATACATTTATATTCTGATTATTCAGTTCTGACACTAGACAAGTATTAATGTCCGTTTGTCTTACCGTTTCTGTGCTTCGCTTTTATGGATGTTGTCATCCTTGTTATTACATTGTTGATTATAATGAGTGGAATTCTATTTCTATTTATGATCTTTGCTTTTATGAAAATTGTATTCCTAAAAAGTAATGAATCATAACATATTTTTAGAAAACTTTATTGGATTCATCTTTTCATTGGTGAAATAAACATTACTCAGGAGTGAAAACAGGGATATTAAGGGATAAGACAATAGCTGATAAATATATGTGCACAACCAATGTTAATACACAAAATTACTCCTTCTATAAATGAAAATAGTAGTTAAAATGTTTGGGCACTTACCTTAATAAAGCAAATAATCAAAGTTCATTTAAAGTCACCAAAGTTGTTAAGCCAATAAACTTAAGGGAATAGTTTAATAAACGGCTCATTGTCCCCTCTCTCTCTGACTGACAAACGTCGGATAGGAGACTTTACCTAAACTATCTTACATGTTTTCTAAATGCCTAACCCCGGCCATGCGGGGGCTTATTTGTACACTTGTTAACATTGAACCTCATTAGCAAGATTAATTTTCATTTAAACTTTTACAATTTAAACTTAAAGAAAACTAGATTACATTTTTAAAATTAAAGATTACTTTCTACTCGTATAAATACAAAAAATCCGTAGACATATAAAAGGAGGGGGGGGGGGCGGATGTGCCACTTTTTGAAACTAAAAGTAGAACATGCATGATTTCAGCCCATAAAAGAGTTACAGCTCTAAAATTCGGCACAGCAGTTGCTTTTAAGAAGAAGAATATGGAACTGTGAAGAAATGGCAACGGAACCGCCGCTCCCGCCAAAAATGTTTTTTGCCTGTTTCCTCCAAATTTGACAGTTCTCTATCATCGAGATAAACTTTTTTTTCTCATAAAAATTTCCCCCACATTTTCATGTAACACTTGTAATACTTCAAACATGTCAATATTAAAAAAAGTGTCAAGTGAAAATATAAGGGAAATTTTTATGAAAAAAAAAGTTTATCTCAGATGATTTAAAATCGTTTAATATGGCGAAAAAAGAGAAACAACATTTTTGCCGGGAAATGGCTATTTTCGGCGGGAGCGGCGGTTCCGCCGCCGTTTCTTCACAGTTCCATATTGTTCTCCTCAAAAGCAACTTCTGTGCCGAATTTTAGACCTGTAACTCTTTTAAAGGCTGAGTTCATGCGCGTTTTACTTTTGTTTTAAAAAAGTGGCACATCCGCCTCCCCCCTTTTAATCTTGGACTTACAGGCTTAATAATAATCTATATTTCAAAATTTTCTTCTCCGGAACCATCCAGTTCGATGTCGTCGGAGAATTCACTCAAATTTCCATCTTCATTCATCAGTCTTCCCCCAAGCATTACAACTTCCCCTACAAGATTAAGTAGGTAATAAAGGATTGTACAGCACAATTTATTTTTCTTTATATTTTCATATATTAATTGAAACCAATTTTAATCTTTAATTATTTAACAGTATGATCATATTTATCCCCCCCCCCCCCAAAAAAAAAAATAACTGTGGTAAAAAAGATTTTGTCTCATCTTCACTTAACAATATTTGACAGTAACCTAACATATTTATTTAAAAAATTCTTGTCACTGCTTGAAGGTGCTTATCATCGCTTCTCACCTTTATGCATGGTCCCCATTTTAGTTGTCTTTATAAACAAGTTATGTACCCAAAGTTTTAAATGTATCATAGCTTAAATCATACCTTGAGTTTCAAATGGAGCCATATGGCTTCTCATTCTATCTCTGGCTTCAACACCTTAGAATGAGGTTGGAATAATAAACTTAACTTCAAATGTATGTTGGTAGTTTCAATAAGTTTTTTGTTTAGCTTAAAAACTGGTGTTATAAAAAATAAGAAATGAGTGAAAATGTGCTCATTTAACTTTTAAGAATTTCTTCCAACCCTGCCTGTCAAATTATGAAACTCTGCAATATCGGGCTCTTCATAATCTTCGAGGTTAAAATCATCTGGGTTTTTAGTTTTCCCATCATGGTCATGGTTCAAAATTTCCCCTGCGTTCAAGATCCATACTTAATAATCTTAATATAATGATAGTCACTATCAAATAAAAAAGCTTGAAAATCAAATAAAAACCTATCTAGTCAATTGAAATAAATTACAGTTTGTAGGTGCTTTATTATAAATGTTTATTCTTTTGGGAAATATAAATGCACTATGTTTTTGGTTAAAGAAATTTTATTTTTGATTGTTTTACTTTTTTTCTAAGTTCTCTACATATATTAGGACCATTAGTAAATTTAAATAAAACACGCATTTTTCAATGCTGTAAAACTTTATCCAGTAAGTCTTGCCTAATTTAATGCTCATATTGTGCAAAATGCAACAACCTATCAATTTAAAATTAAATAACTTCTCAACAGATAATAAAAGTTGGTTTTTATTAAATAATTCCTATTTTAAACAAGGATGATAACATCCATAAAAGCGAAGCTCTGAAACGATAGGACAAACGGACATTAACACTTGTATAGTGTCAGAACTGAATACTCAGAATATAAATGAATACTTGAGTCAAAGCAAAATTGTGAGTAAATTTGTTGAAAAACTTCTATGGACGGACGGACGTACGTACCTACCCTAATTATAGAAAAGCTTCGTATTAAAAAATTTTGATGTTATTAATACACATATGTACATTCTACTACATTGGCATATGGACATCCAACTACTGCATAAAATTATATTATAGTACTTTAAAAGGAAACAGTTTTAATTTAATTTTAAATTTTCCTATGACTACTTTTTGATAATGCTCAACATGAACTCGGGCACCACGAAGCACTGTAAATCGTCCTAAAGAAAAAGGTAGAAGGTGGGTGGTTTTAACCTACTCATAGTCAGTACACAAATGGTACTTCTGCAAACAAAATGCATAATTAATCCTTGGTGTGTTAATTTTCTCTTAACAAAATAAATAGTTCAAAATAAACATCGATTTTTTTAAGAAAAATATTTGAGATAGCCAAAATGAGTAATGCAAAGAGTACTGAAAACTTTTCTCCCACCTCCCAGGGGTGAATATTCTGCACATATTTTTATATTATCCCCCCTCCCACATATTCTTTTAGTTTTTCTCGACAAGGAGGGGAGAAAAATGGAAAATAATGTTTTAGTTCTCTCAATTTATACATTTTTTTTATCCCAACCACATAGCAGGATCAACCATGCAGAATATGCACCCCTCCCACCTCCTTAATAAAATAACAGAGGAGGGGGGGGGGATAAAATATTTTGCAGCCACAGAAAAATATAATTCTTGTGCAAAATTACACTCCTGATTTAGGCATTAATAATTGAGCTACCTTTCATTATTCCATAGGTATTCTCCGTCATCTCTACCCTCGCACCTTAAAAACATATATTTTTTCTATAATAAGGGTTCAAAAAAGCTAGCAACCCCACAATCGGCACCAGAAAGTCCCTACTTCCATTTAATACATGCTGATTTCTTTTATTTTTTGTATGAT
Source organism: Acartia tonsa (assembly GCF_053477335.1). Lineage (NCBI taxonomy): Eukaryota > Metazoa > Arthropoda > Copepoda > Calanoida > Acartiidae > Acartia > Acartia tonsa. The sequence continues at coordinate 31,351,354 of NC_137273.1, forward strand.
ATGATTATCCTATTCATATGCATATGATTCTCAGGACAACAATGTCAAGTAATATAAGCAATGCAACTCTATAATCAAATCTTAAAAATGAAAGTATGTCCTTTTTCTGTAGGATCCTATATTAACACAATTTTGCAACAAATTTAAGCACAATTTTGTTTACACTTATAAATTAATGTCCAATTTATTTGATTTTTTTAATACTGATTCCTATTACAACAAAGTACAATGCTATAAGCGAAGCATCTCTATAAACAAGTAAAAAAGTAAGTATGTCCTTAAACAGAACCATCCTTTTTAGCTAAAGATAAATATTAAAAAATTAATAAAATAACTGAAAATGGCAATTTGAAAAAACATTTTCTTCTTTCCTGTTCTCTATCAGATAAGATTTACCTGACAATCTTATATTAAAGAGAGCCTTATTCCTATCCTCTTCAGCTTCTTTCTCGCTGTATGGTCTTATTAAACTGTTTGACAAGGCAAACCCTTTGTCTCCAAGGCAGATCTGTCTTGGAACTCTGAAAAATGTTTCAAAATAAACAGGCAGGAAAATATATTTCATTCAATCACCCCCCCCCCCCCCCCCTCCCCTAGATTAAATGAAATTTCATATCATTCTTATGAATTTATGTGTCTGTAATTGAGAGGCCAATTAGCTTTTTACTATTTTTCAAATATCTTCCCATATTTTTAATGTTTTTGGTCGAATTAAAAAAATTTCATTGATTATATTAACTTCAGGTGTTTACAGTGTGTTTCATTTTTTTAATCCCACAACCCCTTAGCAGGGGATCCCATGCAGAATATACCCCTATACTTTCAGTCTAGAGCAGAAGCTTAGTAAATAATCATAGTTTATAATACCTGCTCTCTAGGTAAGCCTTTACTTCTGTCTGCCTGTATATTCCTGCATCATGTGACCTTCCTATATATTATAAGGGGCGTCATTTTTTCTAATTATTTTCTGTAGAGGTATGTGTTTAAGGACTTTAAAACAGTAGTAGAATGCTACAATTTGGCATTGAAGTTGCTCTAATTGAGTAGAATATGAAACTTTAGAGAAACGGTGGCGAAACCGCTGTGCCGCCATGATCCTATTTTTTATGCAGACTTTATGCTTTTTCTCGATAAATTAGATAATTTTGAAAACGGCATAAAAAAAAACTTATCTCAAATGATTCGAATTTGTCTAGTTTGGCGAGAAATAGCCAAAAAAATATTCGTCGATGATGCCCTTATTAAAATCTTAACATTAAACAAAATTTTAGTTCAATTGTATTTTGTGGATCATCTTGAACTTTGCAGGCCATGGCGGAAATTTCAATTCGTTATATCTTAACTCCAACTAACTTTATTTATTGCACTAGCGGATACGCCCCTAGAGGCTCTAAGTTAAATTGTTTCTTTTCAATCTACATTAAAGTCACCTATTTACATATGTCTTGCTAATTGCCAAAAACATCAGCAGGGTTGCGTCTTTTTATTTTTTTGTGATTTCTCTGGGGAAAGATGTGGTACTCTCCCATAAAATAAACCTTTCAAGGACCTATGAGAAGCTACCCTGTAAAGGATTACCATATCAGTTCAGCAGTTAACGAGAACCTTCGGTACAGACAGACAGAGATCCTGTTACTTTGTAAGGATTGTCGAAAACTTAAATAAAAACAAACCTGGCGCATTTTCCACAACATCATAAATGATGTGGTCTGGCCCTTATTACATATTTTGATTGAGGAATTATATAAAATCATTATTTTTCTATACAATTCATGAAAATTATATTATATAAGTAGAATTTGGTTTTTAGAAGAAAAGCAAAGCTGCAGAGAAGTTAATATGTTCAAATTGATCTTAGAAATTTAAATTCAAAAACTCAAATTTATTTAAATCAAAATTCCTGCTGTTACTAGTAAGTTTAAAGAATAATCTAAATGTCTAATAAATTATTATAACACTTAACTTGCTAACAAAATTAATATGTTAATTTCAAAGACCAATTTTTTTTTTTATGTAATCAGCTCCTATTAATGCCGAAGTAAAAAAAGCGTCTGATACATAAGTATTGCTGTTTTCGGCGTTAAAAACCTTTTTTTTCAGCAGTTGCATTTAGTAAAAATGACTTGACCAATACGGGCTAAATAATCTATAGCACTTCTTTATCTAGAACATCCCTATCATAATTGTGATATTGTATGTAACCCACTCGACTGTTTCAATTTTTAAATAAGTGTATTATAAAGATTCCTGTTTAAAAAATCTTCTGTGTTCTTGTCTTCAGGTAATCCTCGCGGTGCACTGAATATAAATATTGTATTTTATGCTATTACTGATAAACTACATACCGACATACAAATGCCAAAATGCAGATGCCATAGTGTCAAAATTGATTAGGATAAGTTGGACAAATTTAAAACTAAAGAACCACAAACAAACGAACGCAAACGAAATTGCCCTATAAAAATCACCTCGATATCAATAAAAACTAACAAAAAAAGAACTATTCCTATATCTCTTTTATAGGCATATAAGTTTGATTTTTTAGCTAAAATACATACAGACTAATGGACATACAAATGAAAGAAAGCAGACGCCATAATGTCATAGATTAATTAAGCTCAAAAACACCAAAATCAAACAGTGAAAAACACTTTTAAAGCTGTGCTATATCCAAAAGTGTAATTAACAATCTATCAAACAAATGATTAGACGGACAGAAAGACAAACTTTTTGTGCACCATCATTTTATTTTTTATACATATGTTATTGAATGTTTTGTTGGATTTAAGCTGTATAAATTTGTTAAAATCATGATAGAACTTATTAGGTAGGTATTTAGTTCAATTAAACATATTCAATAATAACCTAAAGAAATAGTTGCACGAAGTGCATTTAAACTTGAATTTAGAGAACTGCATATTTTTTGTGTTCCAATTGTTAAACTACATTTATAGGACGTATAGGTATTTTTTTAGATTTTTAATTATCAAAACTTGAAAATAATTTTTTTCGATATATGCAACATAAATGTCTGTATTGTTTTTACAAAAACAGCATAATGACTATTTAATTGGTGTGTAATTAATCGTTATTTATTGTAATACAAAATTTTATATGTTAGATGGTATACTTGTAACTTTAAATTATTTTTCTGAAATGCATTACATGCAACTATCCCTTTACCAAAAATATAACAGCCCAGGGTAATTACTTAAATCACTATCTCTTTTTCATGCATGTCGTTTAAAAATTAAAACTTGATAAAGAAAAACTATTTTGATTTAATATTTAAGGGTCCTTGGTACAATAAAAAAAATCAGTTTGAGGTACATGTAATAATAAAATACCTTTGAAACAGAGAGTGGGTTCCATCAATCCCCATGCAGACGCCCTTTAGTCTGTATTTTCGCCAGATTTTCTTCTTATTTTCCTTGCACTCCTGATCATTAGGCATTCGTATGTACTTAAACACAAATATTTAATTTTATACAGGGTGTTTTTTTTAATATGACAAAAAATATTGCTTAATTTAACCCACTTGCCATTGACAGAATTTAATAATTTGTATCTTAATTTCTTTATTATCCCGAAAACTTTTTGGACGGATATTTTATATTATAGAGTAAATTCGTTAATAATAAGTTATATTGTTTTTTTTCTTTCTTTTTTCTATAAAAACAAAAGAGATACTACTGTTTAACTGCTACGAGGATGTGTTTTTTCCACAACAGAAAAGAAAATTCATATCTACCTCGTTCTTGCAGTTACTAATCAAGGCATCACAAAACTTGTACAAGTATTTATTAACTGTAGATGTACCAACACCTATAAGATCTCCCTAGAATACAGTTTTTTAGTAATATTTTTCAGTACAAGGATGACAAAATTCATAAAAGCAAAGCTTAGGAATTAACAAATGATTATGAAAACTAGAGTGTCAGAACTGAATAAGTATAATAGAAATATATAAGCTTTTAGGAAAAGTAAATTTGATGTAACTGCTCAAATACAGGATACTTATCGTTAGGACTTGATTAATATTATAGAGAAGCATCGCTTATAACATTGTACTTTGTTATCCTAGGAATCAGTATTCCAAAAATCATATTAAAAGGATAATTATATTATGTGAAAATTTTTCTTTATAAAAATAAAAAAAAACAGCATGTTTGAAATGGACGTACGTATTTCTGATAACGATTAGAGTTGCTAAATTGTACCTTAAGGGTATAGGAATCATCATTAAAAATTTGAATTTAATAGGGACAATTCTAACATGTCCAAATTAATGTAAAGAAACTGAAGTACAGACTTATTGGATGTATGGACAGACAAACCATAATTACAGAAAAGCTTCTCTTTTAAAAATCTATTATATTAAACAAGCTAAATTTTCAACCAATCTTAAATTGAAGCAAAAAAAAACATCTTTAGAATTGGTATCACCTCTAGACCCAAAGCTATTCATAGTATATATTATACTCTGTTATAGTCTTAAAATCTCAGAAAGTGTTTGTTTGAATGTGTTGCAATTTTCAGGGAGCCTTTTGGTGGTTTAAGTTCAACTTTGCTTTTATAGAAGAAAAAAAATTTAAGTCATTAACAATGGCTTAAGTTAAAATTCAAGAAGAAAAATGCTAGTGTTACATTATGTATTTACCTGGGTGCGTTGAAAATGGCCACTAGCCATTTGCTCTAGTGCCAAGCAAACTATTTGAGGGGTTGACAGTGGATTTCCGCGTCGATCTTGAGGGGCCAGAGATGGAGACACTTTTTCAACAATTACTCGTACATTCTCTTAAATAAAATTGATTGTTATTATAACAGGACTTAAAAATTTACCTAAAAATATAATTTTTTAAATTCTTTTTTTCATTTAGATATAGTACCTGGCTTATGTACTACTAAGTTTCATAATTATATCTCAATATTAAGTCCATTTTGTTCAAGGTTTTACGAACAGCACCAAGAACCCACCCCCTCTTTTTTTAAAATATAAGGAAATTAGTTGTTATTGACAAAAGCGGCTACAAAACTGTTATTGATATTTTATACTTAAGCTTTGTAATGATGCCAACGTTGACAAGAAGTTTCAACTAGGTATTTTTTTATATAAGAACAGAGCAAATCATGTTTTACCAAAAATGTTTCAGGTGGACAGACAGATAGACATTTGAATTACAGAGTAATTTACTTAAAAAAATAACAGAGCAATGTTTAAGTTATTAGTTTTAATTGTGCTAATTTTACCTGCTTATAAGAAATCTATTACTTGAAAATCTTAAGTCTTCATATAGTTGATAATTTGTGTGTTTTAAACTTCAACAAAGCATTTAATATTTTAAGAAAAATAATAGAATAACTTTGCATAAAAAATACCTTTTCTGAATCGATATTTTTTTTTAAATCTTACATCAGGGATGGTGAATGGATTGATTCGGTATCTTTGTACAATTTCGTCATCTTCGTGGTTGTTAGGATCATCTTGGTTAATGGGTACATCTGGGTTCTCATCCTGTTGGCCTTCTTCCAACTGTTCCAGGACTTCAAAATCATGGACATCTTGAAGATCTAGGACATCCAGAATATCATCCATTTTCTAGAACTGAAAATAATTACCTATGTGACTAATAAGGGGGGGGGCGAAAGTGACACTTTTTGAAACCAAAACTAAAAGTCAAAGGAACTCAACTAAAAAAAGTGTTACAGGTCTGACATTTTGCATGGCAGTTGCTTTATAGGGGTACAATAAGGAACTGTGAAAAAACGGCGGCGCAACCGCCGAAAATCGCCGAGAAAAGGCAACAAAAATTACGGCGGGAAACGGCGGTTTCCGGCGGTTGCGCCGCCGTTTCTTCACAGTTCCATATTGTACCCCTATAAAGCAACTGCCATGCAAAATCTCAGACCTGTAACCCTTTTTTTAGTTCAGTTCCTTTGTTGACTCTTAGTTTTGGTTTCAAAAAGTGTCACTTTCGCCCCCCCCCTTTGTACTAGGGGCTCTATGAGAACTTGGGGTTGGGTGGGGGGGGGGGGGGGGGGTGGTAGCTCAGTCGACCCCTGTCCATCATTTCGATGGGAAGGGGCATTAATTATACGGGCGATTCATCTTAGGAGGGTGGTGGTGCCCCCCATCCCCAAAAAATATTTTTAAACATTCCTTTAACCTTTGGGAAGATATATTGGAAAGGAAACTATTGTAAGATTTAGCATAACATACAATCATCCTATTACTAGTATATAATGATATTACAGTGGAGGGGAATTTAGACCCCACCCCTGGTCGTATGGACTTTCTAGTAACGAATATAGAGTGGCTACGCTTCCTAAATCGTAACTTATTGTTATAGGAATCATCAAGCTAAATTTAAAATTGATAGGATGCTTTTAACATGTCTTAATTAACGAAAAGAGCTAACAGCTAAGGACAGATCCTATTTATAAAAAATCTACGCTTTTAAAATCCGTTGTAGATCTAGAATATTTATTGAGTAACTTGTTAAACTACAGGGGAAAGTAGGTTTTTCAGATACAGTAAAGGTGTGCGTTTTAAGACTTTAAAATAGGAGTAGAATTTTAAAATTTGCAGGACATACTGGTTTTAGGGGGTAGCGGTGGTTTTGTCGCCGTTTGTTCACAGTTCTTTATTGTACCATATTAGAGCAACTGCCATACCAAATTTTAGAGTTCTACTCCTTTTTTTAAAGTCATAAAACACACACTTTTACAGGATTCTCCGAAAGCTACCTCTCCTTTATGGATATATCCCTTTCACGACACCAAAACTTTGATTTACAAAAACTTATGTTGTACGATAGCCTTAAAGATATTTTTGAAAGGAATAGCAACAGATTGCGTTTAATAACAGACTGAAATACAATTATAAACCTGTCAAGGACTAAATAATCTATAAAAGATTTATTACTCAAATACGTCACTAACTTAAAGAAATTATATTAATTAATTACCTAAATAATAATATATATTGTTTAAGCTATTAAGACAATAATTTGTTTTTTTATCGTTGAAACCAGCGTTTCGGAGCCGGGGGCAGCAACATTTTTGGTGGAGCTAGAGCGGTATTTTTCGTTAAAAACGGCTCCGGCTCCAGATTGGCTAAAAATGATTTTTAAAGTAATATTATAATTTGGCGACGGTCTATTTCTATAAAATAAACTGAAAAACTATTGTTACCTAACAAATAGACACACATCCTTCTACTTTTATATAACTTTAATCAAATAAAAGCCGTATTTCCAGATCTACGTCTCCGCGGAGCCGCATCAAAATTTTACGGCTCCGAAACTGTTGAAACTGTTTACGTAAATGATTTAAACTTTCGATGCGTAGAAAACTTGATTTTAAAACACACGTATCTTAGTTCCTAACTTGTCCAATGACAACTCTTCTTTCGCAAAACGACCAATCAAAATTCGTAAATTAGTTTAAAGTGGCGTAAGAATCCTTCCCTTTTCTTTTGACCACCTAACCAACGTGTGCTCTTACTTTAACCCTCCGTCTGACCTGAATTGATTAGATAAAGGAAGGGTCCTTATAAATTATTATTGATAGGTAGCGGTCTAATAAATATTAAATTGTGCCCTTTTTATAAAGATTATCCTACCATAAAAATGTAAGTAATTTTTTTTCTACCTTCGACCCTTCTAAGTCACCTTCGTTTTAGGTCCTTTTTGAAAACAAAGCTTTTCTATAATTAGGATCGGTCCGTCCGTCACGGATAGCTTTTTTCGTTAATTTAGACATGTTAGAATTGTCCTATCGATTTCAAATTTTGCATGGTGATTCCTTTAGTAGTTAGCTACGATTTAGAAAGCGTAGCAACTCTATAACCATTACCAAAATGTCCGTACGTCTATTTTAAACATGTTGATTTTTTTACATTTTTAACAACAAAGGGGGGGGGGGGGCGAAAGTGACACTTTTTGAAACCAAAACTAAGAGTCAACAAAGGAACTCAACTAAAAAAAGGGTTACAGGTCTGAGATTTTGCATGGCAGTTGCTTTATAGGGGTACAATATGGAACTGTGAAGAAACGGCGGCGCAACCGCCGAAAACCGCCGTAATTTTTGTTGCCTTTTCTCGGCGGTTTTCGGCGGTTGCGCCGCCGTTTCTTCACAGTTCCATATTGTACCCCTATAAAGCAACTGCCATGCAAAATGTCAGACCTGTAACTCTTTTTTTAGTTGAGTTCCTTTGACTTTTAGTTTTGGTTTCAAAAAGTGTCACTTTCGCCCCCCCCCCCCCCTTTGTATGTGACTTAATGATCCGATTGGTCTGATTTTTGGTATACTGATTCCTGGGACAACAAAGTACAATATTATAAGCGAAGCAACTCTATAATTAAGTCCTAAAAATGTAAGTATGTCCATAATCATTATCCTGTATCAAGCAGTTTTTCAACAAATTTACTTACAATTTTGCTTTGACTCTTATACATTCGCATTCTGATTATTAAGTTCTGACATTATACAAGTGTTAATGTCCGTTTGTCCTACCGTTTCAGAGCTTCGCTTTTATAGATGTTGTCATCCTTGTTTACTTTAAACTACGATAGTTTTTATTTGCTTTGAGGGAGCAGGGCGCTAGATCTTAAGAATTTCAAAATTATTATTCACCCCTCCCCACCACCCACCCCCTATATAAGAGTTAACTACAATAAGCACGAGAATTTAAACGTCCGGAAGAAGGGGTCATGAGGGAACAGGAAATTCTTAGCTGCTATATAGGATAGCTGAAACATTTTAAAGGTTCTCAATAACAATGGAAATGAACACAAACTCAATGATCGATTGTCTCATCTTCTATCTTTCCAGTGGGATTTTGTATTATTTTTTTCCGACATTTCAATAGTTAATTAAATGATGCTTATCTAATCTAGAACATGTTGTTCTTCTGCACTGCCTGAAATGCATTAAATTTCCGAGATTTTTTTCAAAGCTGTTGTCAATGATATAAAGCAATTTTCAGGAATTAACATATTGCCAATAAAAATTTGTTTAATACTTTCTATTTCTGTATACACTTCATGTTATATTCGCTACTTATGATCGTTGTCATTCTTGTTAAAACAAAATATTGATTAATAATTTTTGAATATCAATACGTTTATTAAATTTAATGTTTTAAGGTTATATAATTAAATACGATACACAAATAAAAAATCACATTTAAATCTATTTACGGCGTTCTCCTCTTCTTCAATTTTAAAAATTTAAGTACTCCCCCCCCCCCCCCTCCCCCGACAGAACATCATTTTTAGGTTAGGTTTTATGCTAGGGAGCCGAGCGCTGCGGCTAGGCAGGCAAGGCGGCCGAGCGCCGCGGCCATAGTTCATAGTTCTGTCAAGGGGGGGGGGGTACTCAAATTTTCAAAATTTAAAAAAAATATTTCTAAGAGGATATTACCCTATTTACATTAGGTACCACACCAAAATTAAAAAGTTTAAATTGAAGGCTTTCTATGAAAAAGATAAATTTTAAAATTAGATGAAAGGTAAAAGACCAACGGCCAAACACGCTACTTATATGTAACCACTGAAAGTGGATAAAAATTAAAATCTTACAATTTTACTAATTTTTTTATAAAACAAATTATAATTAAAAGAAAATTTATTTATATCTTTCAAGCATAAATCAGCCTAAAAGACAAGATAACTAGTACAAAGAAATATCAATGAAGCTGTACTGTGTTGTATATTATACTTTTTTACACAATAATAACATTAAAAAATATTACAAAATCTATTAAAATGAACAAAAAATATTATTGTGTTAATTTTATTTAAGAGCTTTTTAATTCAAATAATGTTATAATCAAATGTTAAAGACTTGTTAAAGTTTGTTTATTTAAAATTTTATAGAAATTGTACGTTTGTTTTTTATTAATTTTTAAAATAAAATAAAGCTTAGGTAGTACACATTTCTACTTTTAAGGTTGGCAAGATTGACTTCAATTGACATTTATATTTAGGATGAAAGCATATAACAAACTATTTTACATGATTAAATTAATTTAGATTTGAGATAGGAAATTTCTTGTGTTTGGGCTATCATTTGTTAAGAAATAAAAATAAATGAGATTTGTTTCATTAAAAACATCCCCTTTTAAAAAATAAACTTTACTTTTGTCTAAAGAAGTGCAAAACACACAGAACTACTAAAGGTTATTCTGATGCTTATAAGCAAAATAATAAACATGTGATGAAAAAAAGTTTATACAATCAGACACAAAATATTAATAAACCTACATACATAAAAAATGTGTTTTTTGCCAAAAGTCATTGAAAGCTATACTGTTTCTTTCTTTGTATACTATTACTCAGCATGTGTCTTATCCATTTTTCTGTATCAGGTTCAGGTCATCTAAAAAAAAATTTTAAAATCATTATTTAAGGAAATAAAAATATGAATTTTAAATTTATTGAATGGATCAAGAGGGGGGGGGGGGGGTTGACACAAATGCGTAAACTGTGTGTATAGGCTTTATCTTTAGACTGAGAGGATAGTTTATTAGGGATAAAATCATTCTTATATAATAAATTTTCCAAAGTTTTAAGATTTTTTTGATAGGCCTCGACATTTAGGAGCTGTAGGCCTCTAGGTTCAGAAGCTATAGTCCTCCAGGTCGTCTATGAAGAAGTAAAATAATTGTTTTTTTTGAAGAGTTACAATTTATAAAACAAAATAATCATCTTTTGTTATTTAAGTTGATATAAAGTTTTACGATTTTTTGGATAGGCCTCCAAGTTCAGGAGCTGCAGCCCTCCAGGTGAAAAAAGTTTTATTTTTTCTTGTTCAGAGACGACCTGAAGGCCTGTAGCTCCTGAACCTGGAGGCCTACAGCTCATAAACCTGGAGGCCTATCTAAAATATCATAAAACTTTGGAAAATTTATTATATAAGAATGATATTATCCCTAATAACCTAACATCTCAGTCCAAAGATAAAGCAAATACACACGGTTTATGCAAATGTATCTTAACCCCCTTCCCCTATTTTGTTTATAAAAGACTCATTTTAAAGATGTGTTTATAAATCTTAATCATTTGAGACAGATATATTTTATTGAAATTTTTAGTTTCATATTTATTTTTATTACTGTAGTGGTGTGCACAGGGTTTTCTCGCCCTCCCCCCATTAAATTTTTTTTTTTGGGTGGTCTGGTTTTACCCTCTCCCTAAATAGTTATAAACCTTTCCAGGACCTGTGAAGGATAACTATATCGTTTGCATTTAGCGAGATCCGGTAGAGTCTTCTTAGAAATTTTTAAAAATTTGAAATTTTTATATCCCACCTTCCCCCAAACAAAATAATGACCATGGCCGCTGCCCACTGACCTGCGTAGCCGCAGCGCTTGTCTCACCTGTCTGCCTAACCTTATCGTATTTTTAAAAAAAATAAGGAACCGGGAGGGGGGAGGGTGGGGTGAAAAATTTTCAAAGTTATAAAAAAAAGAGCACACAGACAGACACCATCCTGTTACTTTATTACAAGGATATATGACTAGAAATAGTTAATTATCACATCGTATTATAAACAGCTTTCCGCGGCGCCAGGGGACTAAAAAACTGATTTTATCCAATAATTGTAAGTTTTAATACTTGTAGAAAACTTGATAAAATACGATGCTATGCATAATTTTTCAGTATGGCCTAGTACCGGTTCGAATCGACCGGATATTGATCGGTTTCAAATCAATACGGGAAAAAAATTAAATTTTCTGTCTAAGCTATAGAGGTCTACAGCGGCAATTTCACTCAGTTATTTAGTTACTGACAAGGATGGACCGACCCTAATAGAAAAGTTTTGAACATTTTGTTTACCTATTATGAATTAAAGAAAGATTAAAGGTAGCTGCTCAACGAATTTCATCTTTGAAAACTCTGAAATGTAACATTTTTAAATAAAGTAAAATATATATAAACTGAGAATAAGAATTATACTCATTCTCCATTGGCATTAAGTATACGGAAAAGACCTATATAATAATAATAATCTTAGTGCTTTCTTCCTCTATCACTTAAATTTTAACATAAGTCTTATGATCAAAATAAAGAAATTTACGTAATTAATTGATATCAGCTGATAATTCTATTTACGATTCTTATTTTTTTTTCTATATAAAAGCGATGAATAGCTGACTTTTTTAGGACACGTAATGAAAATAAAGTATATTATAAAAATTGTTTTTACTTTATGTTAAGATAAAAAAAAATATATTAAAACAGTTTTTAAAAGACAGCTTTTGAATATTTTTAAAATAAATTTGAATTACCATATGTTTTTCACTGACCACTAGCAGGGATAGAAAGATAAACCAATGATTTTAATTATGTAAGCAAAATGAGACCAAGTATAGAGTAACTTTTTTTTCGTCGAACAATATAATTAAACTTGTAAATAAGAATAATGGGGTAATTATTACAATCTCTTATCATTTTCATGTACAAAAACTGTGTAATAGAAGCAAAAAAATAAGAATAAGTTTAGGTTGGGTTATATTTCAGTTGTACTAAAATCGGTTGACCTACTGAAAAAAAAGGTCGACCTCTAAAAAGCTTTTGTGAACCGGGCATATAATTTCCGACATCTCTGATCATTTTATTTTGTGTAATATTTTCAAAACAAAAATTCCTAAACAAAAATCAAATGATAGCTTTGAAAAACGTGCCTTATTTGAAGAAAATCTTCGCTCCCTATCAGAAGCATTAAATAGACAAAACTGGGACGAAATTATCCATGCTACCGATGTAAATTTAGCTTATAACAAATTCTATGATGTCTTCAGGGGTCTTTATGATGTATATTGTCCAAAAAAAACCATTCAACCCAAAAAAAAGACCACCCACCATCAAAATCATGTAAATGACCATCTTCTAAAATGTAGAAACTTTAAACATCTACTATACAATAAACAACACAAAGACAAATCTGAAGACAACATTCTTGCATATAAACGTTATAGAAACGAATTAAGACGTTGTTTTACTAGGGCCAAACAAAACTATTTCCAAAATGCAATAATTAAGGCTGGGAAAGATGGGAGGAAAATCTGGTCAGTTTTAAAAGAAGCTTTAAATATAAATAAAAATAAAATTGATACTGAACATCTGCTGATCAATAATGTTAAAATTACAGATCCATTAGAAATTGCCAATCAATTTAACCTTTATTTTACAACTCTAGGAACCAGTTTATTAGATCAAATTCCTATTACTAACCGCAATTATTATGATTTTCTACCAAATAGAATTGACGACACAATTTTCATCCCCCCTTTAGATGAACTTACAACTTTTAATGCAATAACCAGTTGTTTCCCAAAAACATCATGTGATGCAAATGACATTTCAATGAAAACCATAATAAATTGTGCGGCACCCCTTTCAGTTCCCCTAAATGCAATTTATAACCTAGCTATTTCCAGTGGTACCTTCCCTGAAGGTATGAAAATATCCAAATGTATAACCCTATTTAAGGCGGGAGATCCCTCCACCCCTGATAATTATAGATGTCTTAGCCTTGTAAATAATTTCTCCAAACCCCTTGAAAAAATCATTTACAATAACATCCTAGAATTCTTAGAAGAAAATAATTTTTTTAGTGATAGGCAATTTGGATTCAGAAAGTCGATCAGTACTGTACACAATCTCCTTAACTTGAGCAACTTAATTGCAAACACTCAAGCAGAAGGAAAAATTTGTGGTGCAGTACTGATCGACATTCAAAAGTGCTTTGACACTATTGATCATCAAATATTATTCAGTAAACTTTACCATTATGGCATTAGAGGTCAAACATTAAATCTAATTAAATCTTATTTTTCTAATAGAAAACAATTTGTTTACTTTAAGGGGAAATGCAGTTCCCTTCGTGAGATCTTACTGGGCATTTTACAAGGCTCAGTTTTAGGCCCATTATTTTTTTTAAATCTTTATCAATGATATCGAAAATGCCATTGCCAATGCAATTTTTAATTTATTTGCAGATGATTCCTTAACCCTTTTAATTAAAGACAACCTGAATGACTTAATAAATGCACTAAATGACACTTTACCACATATTGTACAGTGGTATGCGTCCAATCGTCTGATCATCAATGCAAAAAAGACGAAAGTAATCATTTTTACCACCCCACGTCAGAATTTTTCTCAAGAAGAAATTAATTTAAAAAATGATTTTCCTGTCTATATTAATACAAATTCCTTTGGTGAAAATAACCAAAGCAAAATCAATAAACTTTCGCTTGTTTGCAATGCTAATCAGAACAAGGACGATCAGAGTGCCAAACATCTAGGAATTACACTAAATGAAAAAATGAATTATAAGAAACATTTTGACAACCTACACCTTAGATTGCAAAAAGCCGTATTCTCGTTAAAAATCATGAAAGATTTACTAAATAAACGCCATCTAAAGATTTTATATTCATCATACTGCAAGAGTATAATTGAGTATGGCATAATGTTATTTACGGGAGTAAACCAAGAAACACTAAAACCAATTAAAATCCTTCAAAAATCATGCATTAGAATAATTGCAAAAACTAAAAATAACAGAGAACCTACATCCCCTCTTTTTAAACAATATGGAATACTTCCCGTAAATGAACTTATGACATACAATGTGTGTAAATTTATGCACTCATTTAAATATAACCAAGCCCCAAAAGTTTTTAATGATTGTTGGCATTTCACAAATAATGTTCATAATTACCCAACAAGAAACAATGAAGACTTTGCTACTAGAACTAATATTAACACTTACATTATGAATACTCCATTATATAAATTTCCTCGTATATTTAATAATTTGCCAGCAAATATAAAGAATATTGAGAACAAGAAATTATTCTCCAAAAAACTATTTACCCACCTCATTAATAACATAAACTAATAAACTTATTTTTCAGGAAAATAAGGGATAAGAAGAACAAATGCTGCATGAAGTTATTTTTGTAGTCCTCTCTTTTTTTTGTAGCATTTCTTTAGAAATCCAATTAATTGTAACCCCATCTAATCTTAGTTAATTCTACTTTCGCTCGTAATATTTACTTCTAAGTTTACTTATTATTATTTTACTATCTTATGGATTATTTAGCATATATTTTTTTTGATTTTTTATTAATCATACTAAGTCAACGTCTATACATAATTATGTATCATATCTGATTAAACCAACATTATTTCTATCCACTTTTTGTACTCAACGTACAATATACTTTAATAAAAGTACACATGAATAAATATGTCCCACCACTAAAAAATGGTAAACTAAATTACATTTTTTTCATCTTACTCTTAAAAGGACTGTCTCAAAACATCTAACTAGTTATATCTTTTTATATCTGTCCCCCCCTGGGGGCAGCCAAATTCTACTATTTTAGATACCTGACCAATTGGAGAATTTGGAAGTCACAGGGACACGGCACTTGGCACACCCACCACACCGCAACACAGCACCCCCCTGAAGTCGCTGACGGCACGGGTTCACACTGGCACGCAGCAGTGAATGGCCTGACAACGTCGAAGTACACACACCTCCACACACACATACCCAGCTGCAACCGCAGCACCTTTGTTGGACAGCTAGCCCCCACCTGGAACCCCAGAAGGGTACTGCAGTAAAAGCAGACCTCTAAGAGCCGACCTGTTTTCGGCTAAGGTGAACCTTTAAAGTGGACACAGCAACCTGTTCAACGCAGCAGCAAGCCTAACCTACAATTGTCTATATATTATATGCAAATATCATAATAATAAATTATTTTAAATATTGCAAACACTTTGTACCAGCATCAACAAAGTGCAAGCGTCCCTAACTTAGAATATTGTGATTAATAAGGCTAAGTTTATTTTAAAATTATTACTATTAAATATGTACACTATTTCTAATATAAGTAGGGCCATATTTTGTTAATGTGATGCTAATGGTCATTTAGGCCTGTAATGCTGCAGTGCAATAAAACGAGACATAAAACGGTCAGACTGCCTTTTTGCAGGTTTTTGGCTATTTTTATATTTTTTACATTTTCCCCCATATCTTTGGTGTTTATTAATCGATTTTCAAAATTTTTTAAGTTAAAGATATCAAAATTAAATTTCCCGTCGTTTGAAGAAAACAACAATGACCGTCAGTCCCATCCACGAAATTTTGTGCTTCGCTACTTATGGATGTTGTCATCCTTGTTTATAGTATTAACCGAGTTGATAATATTTTTTACTTTCAATACATTTTAGTGAAAAAAATTTAAATTACACTAAAACCATTCTTTAAAAAATTTAGACACATTTTGTATTCTTCAACGGAGAGAGGAAGATGGGGGGGAGAGAATGTGGCGTATTAATTAACTACATACCAGCAATTTTATTTCGAGTTCTTCTCCCTCAGGTTTAGTAGCGAAGCTACTCAATAATTTTAAGTGTCCGTCCGTCCGTCTCAAACGTCTAGGGAAAAACGAGATTTTCTCGGCTCCTATTCAAGATACAAGGCTGAAATTTTCATTAAGATATGCTTATTGGTTGGGGTGCTAGATCGATTCCTAAGTTTTCATCCATAATTTTTTAGCTTCGCTACTTTTGGATGTTGCCATCCCTGTTTTAGAGATAATTGGGTAAAATCTTTTTGGATAAGTCAATAATTATTTCAACTATTGGTATCTTCCTTCAACAACCCACAGGCTAACAAACCATGTAAATAATAATCGGATGAGAATTTGTAAGAGGAATCTTCACAATAAAAATCAGCTGTCTATCTTGAACATCAGTTGAGAAATTTCTCTCCATAACTGATTTTTATGACAGACACACTTTTCGAATTTTAGAGTAGCTTTGCTACTATTAAAAATAGTACTAATTTAGGCGAATATAATATACATTTATTGGATATAATTAAAATACAATCAGCTGATTTAAAGGTTATTCAAAGCAAAAACAAATTATATCTTTATGAATATAATATATATTTGAGAAAATATGTGTCAAAATACAAATGATACCAGTAAATATTTAGATAATTGGGAGCAAAACTATCCAGATCAAATACTATCCACAAGATCTCCCGCACTCGCCATCAGTCGGATTACGTCCACAATTTACTTCTCGTAGATTTGCATAACGGTAACAATCTGAAAACAATAATATTGAAATAAGGAATAAAATTTAACTGAGTACATGAAATTAGTGGCTATGATGCATCCTAGAGGCCTCTATGTGCACTTGAGTGAAGAACGGAGAGTCTACCCTCACTTTTAATTTTAGTTTTACATAGGTCACGGGATAGTTTAGGCCAATTTATTTGGTATGGTTTTAGGCTACTTTTCTACCACTTCCAGTCCCCTTTATTCGAATACAGAATAGGGGCATAGTCGCTAGTTAAGATAATTTAAACATAAGAATTAAACAGCGTTCAAGAATTAGGAAATAAGAGATTAGTTAAAGGTTTGATGCTAATTATTTACAGACATAACATGCTGAAAATTATATGCTTTGAGAAAATATGAATATTTACACAAAAATTGGGCTTCGAAAATAGCCGAGGAAGAAATACTTACTAATTCTGGTTTGAACTGCTGGTATTGCTTGTGGTGCTGGTGTTGTTGTTGTTGTTTTTGGTTGTTGTGTTGGTCGTGGGCACAAATATTGAGGGCATAATGGGAAGCAAGGATTCCTAGAGCACATATTGCCGGGAAATTGTGGAAAAGCCTTAGCCTCAAGCACAGACATGGTCGCCATCATAATCAGTGCCAATACCTAAAAACTTAAAAGGTTAAAGGGTACATTATTTAAGGCGAAACATCTCTTTAATCAAGTCCTAAAATGTAAATATAGCCTGCATATCTTGGATTCACGCTATTTTATCATATAACTAACGGTTATACCCCTATAAGCCTCTAGTGGCTCTTTAAATGTTTGGTTTTTAAAAAAATATTACGATACCTATCTATGTTGCTTTCAAGTTTCTACGATACCTAGCAATGTTGCGTAGGAGTCTCTATATGTAAAGAAAAATTTTGATTTTTTGTGATTTCTCTTGGGAGGGTGGTGGTACTCTCCCTCAAAATAGTTATAAACCTTCCCGGGACCTATGAGAACCTACCCTGTTAAGGAGAACCCTTCGGTACAAACATACATACAAACAGACAGACAGGCAAACAGACATTTAGTATAAGGATTATAATTTATTATGTAAAACAAATTTATATACAATTTTGTTTAGACTTTTTCCAATTTCTATTCAACTTTTTTGACTCGAAACTCTACAAGTGTTAATATTCGTTTGTACCACCGACTAATTTTTAAACGCGAAGCTTTTCTATAATTAGGGTCAGTCCGTCATTACGTCCGTCCGTCACAAACGGATAGCTTTTTTCGTTAATTTAGGCATGTTAGAATTGTCCTATCGATTTCAAACTTTGCATGGTAATTCCTTTAGTAGTTAGGTACGATTTAGAAAGTGTAGCAACTCTATAATCATTACCAGAATGTCCGTACGTCCATTTTAAACATGTTGTTTTTTTACTTTTTAACAACAAATTTTTATGTGATCTAATCATCCGATTGATCTGATTTTTGGTATATTGAATCCTTAGATAACAAAGTATAATGTTATAAGCGAAGCAACTCTATAATCAAATTCTAAAAATGTAAGTATGTCCATAAACATTATCCTGTATCAAGCAGTTTTTCAACAAATTTACTTCCAATTTTGTTTCGACTCTTATGTATTTATATTCCGATTATTCAGTTCTGACTCTATACAAGTGTTAATGTTCGTTTGTCCTGCCGTTTCAATGCTTCGCTTTTATGGATGTTGTCATCCTTGTTTAGGTGATAAGATCATAATTTAAAAAAAAAATTCCCCTTAAATATTTACCAGCTAAAAAAAGTAGAATTTATTCAGAATTTTTGTTGGAGGAAACGGAGGATAATCAAGTTTAAAATTGATAGGACAATTCTAACCTACCTAAATTTAAATTAACTAAATTAAGAGGTATCAGAACTTTTTTCGGTAATCTAAATTAGAATTTTCCTTCGATATAAAGCTTTGCATAATGATTCCTACATACAACAATCAGGGACGTTTTCTTGTATTACAGCAATTTTGCAACAAATTTACATACAGTTTTGTTTAGACTTTTATATTCTAAAGTTCTGACACTCTACAAGTTTAAATATTTGTTTGTCCTACCGTTTTAGAGCTTTGATTTTTTGGATGTTGTAATCCTTGTTACATTTACTCCCAAAATATGAAAAGAATTTATGAGGAGGGAGCAAAAAATTTTTATATAACAATTATGAATAAATAATATTCAAAAATGCTTACAAAGATTTTGAGCTGCATGTTGGAAAGTTCTGGTGGAATATAAAGCCAGTGGTATATTGATAATGTAGTTAAACTCTGTTCCTTTTTATACACCGCACTTTTACAATCAAGACTTTCCCCTTTTTAATACTTTTCTTGTTTTCTCCACACATGGTTCTCGATATTTCCAGTTTCTCGTTCTTTCTAAAACTCTTCTAAACACACCCTGTTGGAGTAAAGAAGAGTGTAAAAAAATAAAAGAAAATATATCTTTGTAAAAAGAACCTTTCAATGAACAGCTTTAAATTTTAAATCTTGTAAAAGGTTACTTTTTATCCCAAAGCATTCTTTTTTAATGGTTTCACACATTTTAAAAATTTAATTGAATGAGGGGTGGGGAGGTAAGTTCTGACACTTTTGTGTAAACAGAGATTAAAGGATAGTCAGTAAAAAAATGCCATTTTACGCAGGGTGATGCAATTTTCAGATCACAATTTTTGCATTTTTTTAAATTGCAACATATAATTATAGCTATTGAAAAATCATTTCAAGCATAGCTTTTATCTTATTAGGCTAATGATTAACACTTAACAGTCGGGCCCCTAGCCGCACCTTTATAGGTTGGTTCAACAGTTCCCATTAGAGCTAGAGGGCTAAAAAAAATTTGGGCATGTCCCCTGTTTGATAATGAATTTCCGACATTGATAAGTCAAGTCACAGGAGGCTTTTAAAGATTTCTGGAGACCTGGAGGAAGACCTGCAGGATCATGCCTGTGACCTGAAATTGACTTGAACACCTATATTTCATAAAAGAATTTACTACTAGAGGATAATTTAGTACTTTGGTAAGATAAAATGCGTTGTTTAATTCAAAAAAATATTTTTGCTCTCTACCTGGATGGCCCTGCCATGTTTGCTGGCATCCTGTGCCCCCCAGGATGGAGATATGCAAAACCATGATGTATGTGTCATACCCATATTTTAAAAGTTATAGCTCTCTATCTTTCACACACAGAAAATGAGATAGAAAAACCGGAGAGGGGGGGCGTTGTCGTTGAACTCCAACCTTTAAGATTTAAAGCAGAAAATATTTTTTACCATGTGCAAATGGTGACCAAACACTTTATATACAAAAATGCATGACATTGCTATTATTTTAGGATAGATATCCTGTTCAAATATTGACCCTTAATGGTCAGGGGGGGCGATGAAAGCTCCGCCCCTCCCTCTGATTAAATAAAAAGGGCCCAACCATTAAGTAAACATGACAGCTTTTATCTTCTTTATGAGTTTCTGATGGTCTGACCCTAATTATAGAAATTCATTCAATTCTGGCTGTACATTGTTATATATTATACTAGCCTCTAGGGGCTTTGTCCCAAGAGGTTTGATCAAACTATTTTTTCGTATTTTAGATTTTTTTTTTTTTTTTTTGGGGGGGGGGGTAAGTTGGTGGAATTTGAACCACCGACAAGAAATTTTGGAATTATTATAACTGGTTCTACCCCCATCCCTCATTCTCTTCCCCACTTTCCCTTTTATTGAAAAATGCTTCTGTCAAAACTCAATATTACTACTCGATAATGTAGCTCACGTTCACCAAATTTACACATAAGCTGACGTTGAATTGGGTCATACAGATTTTTTTGTTCTGATAAATAATTTAATCAAGTGCATCTGTCTAGTGACGTGCGAAGCACTTTGTTTAAGGGGGGGGGGCCTTTGAACATATACCTTCCCTAGTTATACTTATAATAAAGTAAAAGGATGTTTGTCTGTATGTTTGTACCAAAAGAACTCGCTAAACGCTGAACTGATCGGGTTCTCCTTAACAGGGTAGCTTCTCATAAGTCTTGGGAAGGTTTATAACTCTTTTCTTGGGGGTAGGAACACCCCCAACCCCCCAAAAAATAAAAAATAACCCTCCTAAAAATTTTTTTTGAGTGCCCCTAGAGGCCTCTATGGGCGTAACTGTTAGTCCTTATAATAAAGTAAAAGGATGTGTGTTTGTCTGTGTGTTTGTACCGGAGGATCTCGCTAACCGCTGAACCGATCGGGTTCTCCTTAACAGGGTAGCTTCTCATTGGTCCCGGGAAGGTTTATAAGTATTTTCTTGGGAGTGGGACACCCCCAACTACACAAAAAAATGAGACCCCCCCCCAAAAGAATATTTGTCAAAGGAAGCCTGCAAGAAATACCACGCTTTAACTGCTGAAAGACTGCCACAAGTAGACCCAATTCCCCAAATTTGAAGCCTTCAGCTTCTATAACAAAAAAGTTCTAGGCATTTTAAAATGTCATTTTATGTACAATGAAAATTTTGAAAGAATTACAGTGCTAATGTTAGAAAGAAGTTGTATCAACTTTTTTTTTTATAGCTAGCCGGTTCTTTTAGTAAGTAGTAGATGTAAAATTTTTCATAGAATTCAAATATGCAATCGGTTTTTTTGTAGACCTCTTATTTTTTAAGTAATTTAAGTTTTTAAAAAAAATAATTAAGTCGGTTTTAAGGTACTAAAACGCAACAAAATAAAAGAAGAAAATGGTCAGTAAGAACAAAAATAGTAAGATCTTTAATTTGACACCTTACTTTTAAAATTCTGTTGAGTAATTATTGAAAAAATCTATTTTTTTAACCTCGGTATAATAAAAACTTTAGACCTAAATATTTTCTCAAACAGACATAAAAAACATGGG
Source organism: Acartia tonsa (assembly GCF_053477335.1). Lineage (NCBI taxonomy): Eukaryota > Metazoa > Arthropoda > Copepoda > Calanoida > Acartiidae > Acartia > Acartia tonsa. The sequence goes on from NC_137273.1 coordinate 31,373,371, forward strand.
TTCATATATACCATTAGAATCAGAAAAATATTACGAATCCATTGTAAGCAAAATTGAAAAAAATTAAAAAATTAAAAAATTACAGAAATGGCCAATTATTTTTTTTGTTCAGCCAACACTATTGTCTTCCCTTTTTTACCCCCTCTTTACCCCCTCTTTACCCCCTTCCCATTTTTATACTCAATTGAAGAATTAAGACGTTGCCTGTACAACATAATATGATATTTTCATATAATTCCTTTTATTGTAGTTTATATACTATATTGTAAACTTTTTTTTTCAATTTTGCTTACAATGGATTCGTAATATTTTTCTGATTCTAATGGTATATATGAACCCATATTTTTTTATTTGTGAAATAATAAAATTAAGTTCAAAGTTTTTATTCTCGTGGGTTTAAAAAAATCGATTTTTTCAATAATTACCTGACAGAATTGAAAAAGTAAGGTGTCAAATTAAAGATCTTACTATTTTTGTTCATAATGACCATTTTCTTTCTTTTTTTTGTTGCATTTTAGTACCTTAAAATCGACTTAATTTTTTTTTTTTTAAACTTAAATTACTTAAAAAATAAGAGGTCTACAAAAAAACCGATTGCATATCTGAATTCTATGAAAAATTTTACATCTACTACTTACTAAAAGAACCGGCTAGCTATAAAAAAAATAGTTGATACACCTTCTTTTGAAATTAAACTACGTGGCCTAGAAACAAAATTATAAGCTTATTTTTGTCATAAATTTAGGCAACCAGTAACTAATTATGATTTTACAATAAAAATACCCATTTTTATAGTCAAAATCATTAAAAAAAATTAAGTTTAACTTGCGTTGTACCGAATGTACTGTAGCCAATCAAAAGGCTGAATCAGCTAAGCAACCAATCACAGCTGAGTTTCTCCCTTTGTTTCCGCTATGATTTTCGTTTAAAAATGCAATTTAAATCGAATTTTTTTCATGGATTTTGACTATGAGATGTGGTGTTTTTATTGTAAAAATGTAATCAGTTACCGGCAATGTAAGTTTCTGACAAAGGCAAAGTCATAATTTTGTGTCTAGGCGACGTAATTTAATTTTGTTTTTTCTTTTATAAGCATTGGAAATCTTTGAAAATTTTCATTGTACATAAAATGCTATTTTGAAATGCCTAGAACTTTTTTGTTATTGAAGCTGAAGGCTTTAAATTTGGGGTATTGGGTCTACTTGTGGCAGTCTTTCAGCAGTTAAAGCGTGGTATTTCTTGCAGGCGTCCTTTAAAGTAAAATTAAAAATGAGGGGGAGCCTACCTCATCAAAAAAAATTTTGTCCCGCCAAAAAAATTTTTTTACTTTTTCTTTAAAATCTAAAATAAGAAATTGGGTTATTAAATTTGACTCTCTCCTCCTAGAGGCCTGTAGGGGCGTAGCTGCTGGTATACAAAATAGAATTATGTTTGTTTGTACCAAAGAATCTCGCTAACCGCTAACCTGATCGGGTTCTTCTTTACAGGGTAACTTCTCATAGGAAGGTTTATTACTAGTTTCTTGGGGTGTAGGACACCCCCTACCCCCCACAAAAATATAAAATCCCCCCTAAATTTTTTTTTCTTTTTAAAACTAAAATTAAATTAGTGGGGTTGACTAACCCCCCACCATAATAATATTCTTTTTAAAAATTAAATTAAAATAGGGGTAGACTACCCCCCCCCCACAAAAAAAAATGAAAAATGTTTTTTTTAATTTTTCTTTTAAATTTGAAATAGAAAAAAATATGTTGATTAAACCTAGAGGCTAGGGGCAAAGCCTCTTATCCTTATACTAAATTCACAGGATGTCTGTTTTGTGTCTGTGTGTTTGTACCGGAGGCTCTCGCTAACCGCTGAACCAATCAGAATTTCCTTAACAGGGAAGGTCTATAACTATTTAGGGAGGATACCACCACTCTCCCAAGAGAAATAAAAAAAAGTCTTAAAAAATTTTAATATTTGAGGGACTTGATCAAAACATAAAGAGGTATTGTATAATTTAAAAGCAATAAAACTTAAACAAAAAACATTTAAAGTGCCACTAAATGCCTCTAGGGGTGTAGATGCTGGTTTATAATATAAAGTAGAATACTAATAGAATAATAATGTATCTTAATCTAACTTAACAAAATCTCACAACCCCAGCAGGAGCTTTTCCTAACATAAACAATGCCCTTAACCTCTGTGAGGCTTTACCTTATCTAACCTAAGATAAAAAAACATCAAAACCTAACATAAGGTGTCCTAAATTAACAATTTATTTTCTATAAACTATAATTAGGAATATGTTTAAAAATTGTAAAATAACAAAAAAAATATCTCTAATACAAAGTAGCTTGATGTTTGTCTGTCTGTCCCTTGGTAACCACTAAACCAATCGGATTCTACTCTTCAAGGAATATACCTTTTGGTCCTGTGTTGGTTTTAGGTTATTTTCTTGGAGGGTGGGACACCCCAAACAACCCCTCCAAAAATAAATCCACCTTGATTTTTTTAAATCACAAATAGTGGGGGCACCTTTAATTTAATTATTTCATAGAGCAAAGCCCCTAGAGGCCAATAGAGAAGCCGCTAGTACTTTATATAAGAATAGAGAAAACCACAAAAACCTAAAAATCTCGGAATCAATCTAGCACCCCAATTAATAGAGAAATCTTAATAAAACTTGGTAAAAAACATGTAGAATGTAAAATTGATTATTCCTTGAAAATATCAGTTCTCTATCTTGGAAAAGAGTTGAGATAATCATGAAAACTTGAAAAACTAGGAATCAATCTAGCACCCCAAATATGGACAGATGCACAAAACAATGTATAAAATATATGGGCATATGTCATAGAAATCTACGCTAAAACCTTTAGGTATCTGTCTTGAATATGAGCTGAGAAAATCATGTATACCCAAAATATCTTACAGATACAGACAGACAGACATTTCAAATTAGCTTCACTACTAAAAATACAAATAGTATGTACATATGTTTTTTAATAAAAGTCCTTTTTAAGAATCTATCATGAAAATCAGCCATGACAACTTTTCAAAACTAGAATACTTAATTTCTTTGAATATACTTCTGTTAAAAAAAGTAAATTTATTTATTGTTAGAAAAATAAAATATGTATGTCTTTTTTTAAATAGACATAATTAAAACAACACTATTCTTTCATTTTAACGCTTGTCAATTTTACTCCTAAATTTTTGCATATTATTATAAATTCTTTTTTCGTCATAAAAACTTTCTTCATTTTTTTTAACAACAGCAAAGCAGTGTAAGAGTGAATCAAATGAATAATTTTTATGAGTTCCAAATTTGTTACACGTAATATGTAAATAGAATGAATCAGCTGATATAACAATAACAAATAATATATGAACGACTCGAGATAGTTTAAATGTTAAAAGAATTTTTTTAATTTCTAAACTTTAACATGATTTAATGATCTAGATTATATATTTATGTTTTAAAAAAGTTTTAAGATTTAAAAAAGGAGATAAAAAAAGGTCGAAACTCCAGACAGAGAGTCAAAGTATTTATTATAGATTATATAATTGTTGTGGATCAAATAAGCTTAAATAATTTACGCACTTTTTCATTTGTTTCTTGAAAACTTTGGGTAGGTTTGTACTTTTGTTATATCTTGTTTAAAAATTTTAATCAAAAATTTTGATATGCCGAAGAAATAATTGTGTTTATAATTATTGTTCCCGGGCTAACTAAACTGGTATTAATGTTATAATTTTTAAAAGCGAAGCTTTTCTATAATTAGGGTCGGTCCGTCCGTCCGTCCGTCCGTCCGTAAAGCCGTCCGTCCGTAACGGATAGCTTTTTCCATTAATTTAGGCATGTTAGAATTGTCCTATCCATTTCAAATTTTGCATGGTAATTCCTTTAGTAGCTAGGTACGATTTAGAAAGCGTAGCAACTCTATAATCATTACCAAAATGTCCGTACGTCCATTTTAAACATGTTGATTTTTTAACTTTTTTAACAACAAATTTTTATGCGAACTAATCATCTGATTGATCTGATTTTTAGTATATTGATTCCTGGAACAACAAAGTATAATGTAATAAGCGAAGCAACTCTAAAATCAAGCCCTAAAAATGTAAGTATGTCCATAAACATTATCCTGAAACAAATAGTCTTTTTCAACAAATTTACTTACAATTTTGCTTTGACCCTTATACATTTATATTATGATTATTCAGTTCTGACACTATACAAGTGTTAATGTCCTACCGTTTCAGTGCTTCGCTTTTATGGATGTTGTCATCCTTGTTATTTTAATATTTGTAGAAGATTTCTGTAATACATTCAATATATTATCATACTTTTTAATAGTCCTTTCTATTTTCAGATGATTATGTTGTTAATTACTTGAAAATGGCTGCTATAGCTAAAGGAAGTCCATCGTATGTAACATTATTCTTCCCGCAAAGTAGTTTTGGACAGGTACTATTTATTTTTTAACATAGAAGCTTAGTTATTTATATATAATCTTAAAAGAAGGAGAGGGAAAAGTCCCATTCGTGGCAAAGCCCCTTAAGGTGCGATTCGTCGTATTTTTACTATGGCTTTTTATAGGTTATTTCTGTTAGGTTAGGTGATTGCCCCAAAAGGGTTAGGCAATTAGCCCTGCAGGGGCTAGAATTATGAGGAAATCTACTGTGAAAAATACGAAGAATTGCCCCTTAAGGTTCGTTTCCACGAAAGGGACTATACCCGAAGGATAGACAATGGTTAAAAAGTTTTAAAAACTAAATTTTTTTATAAAGAAAAAATGATTTAAAAGGTTTCAAGAATTAAACATGTTCAAAATTGACATACAGCCTAATAGCAGAAATTAACATGAAAAGTTTAATGAGGAATATAAAAATTATAATATTAACTTAATCGGTTCAGTGGTTACTGACATTTGAATGGTTAAACAGACAAAAAAAATGTTACAATATAATATTTATAATATAAATGTTTTAAATATTTCAGATAACCATCTGATCTGAGATGTCCAGCACATATCTGCAATAGACTAGACTGAAGAAGATTAAGAAGAATAATAATTAAATAATTTATTTTTGTTTGTAAATAAAATTATCAATAAGCCCATACCTTTTCAATAGATCTATTTTTTATTTCTAGTCAAAAATAGGCAATTTACTTCAAAGTCTCAAGTGAGTAGTATTTTATTACTTGCATTTTAGATTTATTTTTTGCCTTTTTGTTATTTAATGATGTTATTCTATGAAAGAACAATAATGTCTTCAACTATTAAAAAGGTTAAAACTGCAGCACTTAATAAATTTTAATAATTTCATGTTTTAATTGTTATAAGCCTAATTTATCATATTTTTTTGCTTATGTGCTGAATATGGATTTTATTATCTTGTCTAATAATGTATTTCTATGTATATACAATTTTATGTTGGAACATAAGGAACGGGGGAGGGATATCCCTTCTCACCACCAACGCCTCCTATTCTCTATTTTGATACCTGTTCTGTAATGACATTGTAATTTATTAAATAATCAAGAAGGTAATTTAGTCTTTGAAACCGATTGATATCCACAGGAATTGAACCGGTTCTTAAGTCATACTGGAAAATCATGTATAGCATCTTAGTAGAGACAATTTCCACAAATATTGAAATAAAAATAATAACATTTGTACCAGTTTTGTTAGCCTTGAAGGGCCGTATCTTAGCTTTATCATTTTAATAACCGCGGAAACCTGTCTGTAATACGATGCGATAAATATCTATTATTGTGGTGCTGTTAAAATGTCTGATTATTTTGATATATTTACGAAATACATATTTATTATATAGATTTTCATTTGTTTCATTCATTTTAAAGAAAATACCCGGCATTACAAATTCTGATGGATCCCTGACGTTTTTTTTTCTGGCGTGATGATTTTAAGTGAATAAGTGTAGGAAGAAAATAATATTAGAGGGATTTCAATGATTTTGGTTACTGGGTTTACTTTACATTTTAAAGAAATCCTAATATGTTTTTAACTTGAAAGTTATTTTCAGGTGAAAAATGAGCTCCAACATAGAAGAGCAGCCATTGGATCTATCAATGGCTGCCACAAAAAAAGAGAGAAAAAAAGTGGTTACAAAAACTACTCCCAAAGCTGCTTCATTTATTCCAAACCTTTATATAGTGGGGGAAAGGCTCTTCGACAACTATGGAAACAAATATAGGTAAATCCTTAAAAAAAGAAAAAAGTATGTTTGTTAATTTTTTTGTTTGTTTGTACCGATAGATCTTGCTAACCGCTGAACCAATCGGGTTCTCATTAACAGGGTAGCTTCTCATACGTCCTGGGAAGGTTTGTAACTATTTTGTGAGAGGGTACCATCGGTCAACCACCCTCCCAAATATAAAAACTAGCCGCTTCGCCCTTAGCCTCTAGGGGCTTTGCCCCAAGAGGTTTGATCAACCTAATTTTTCGTATTTTAGATTTAAAAAGAAAAAGTTAAAAAAAAAATTGGGGGGGGTTGGGGGGGTTGGGGGTGTCCTACCCCCCAAGAAAATAGCGTAAAACCATCACAGGACCAGTAGGTATATTCCCTGAAGAGCAGAGCCCAATCGCTTCAGTGGTTACTGAGAACTTAAGCTTCAGACGGACAGACAGACATCGTTCTACTTTGTATTATAGATAGCTTTTGCGTAGAGACTTGAATGCAACATAGACAAATAATTTCTCAACTTAGATGTTTCAAATAAAGAACAAACATTTAAAGTGCCACTAGAGGTGTCTAGGAGCGTATCCACTAGTAATTTAATAATCAAAGACATTTATGCCTAATACTATGAAAGCTTTGGATATTAAATAAGCAAACATCATGAATGCTGTACAAACTAATCTTTCTGGCAGAATATTTATCCCGGCTGCCACACTTCGGCGATAAATGAATTAATATTTGATAAGTAATATATAAGTTAACCTGAACAATTAAGTCCATACAAAATGGAGGAAATCAAACGGACATATGAACACTGACAGATATAGATTGACTTCATATTTAATATTATTTTAGCTTCAAAAATTTCACCACGAAGAAAATGGAGGAAAATTTTAGATGTACACGGCAAGGTTGTTCTGGGACGGTTACTTTAGACATGGGTATAAAATTAAATTAATTATTCTTAAAAATGTGCATCCATTAGATATCTTTTTCGGTACATTAGTCTGACAATTAGGCTACTAAAGACACATGTCGATTTTAAAAAAAAATTTTGCCTTTCGTAAAAAAATTACTTTCAATTTTGCTTGCACTTATGCATTAATATTCAGTTTATTCAGTTCTGACACTCTAAAAGTGTTAATGTTCGTTTGTTCTTTCATTTCAGAGCTTTGTTTTTATGGAAGTTTATTTTTTTGAATATAATTCTTTATAATTTCAAAGAGCTTTGTTACTTATGGATGTAGTCATCCTTGTTTTCTGTTTTCAGAGTAAGGTCAAATAAATAGTGTTGTTAATTGAAATAATTCAAAAAATTATTTAATTTTTTTTTAAATCTCAAATTTTAGTCGGTGAGTTTAAAAAAAGTGCAGAACACCAGCATCCAATTACAAACCTCGCAAAACAAACCCAAAATAACATAATACAAACTTTTTCAACTGTCAATACACCACCATTGAAGATAGTGGCACACATATCAGAGGTTTTAAAAGGTGAAAACAATACAATTATTATAAACTAGCGGCTACGCCCCTAGAGGCATCTGGTGGCACTTTAAATGTTGTTGTATGTTAAAGTTAATTTTTTATGTACGATACCACCTTATTTGACGTTGAAGTCTCCCCTAAATTTAAATTTTTTTAGATTTTTTTGTCATTTCTCTTGGGAGGGTGGTGGTACCCTCCCCCAAAATAGTTATAAACCTTCCCAGGACTTATGAGAAGCTACCCTGTTAAGGAGAACCCGATCGGTTCAGCTGTTAGCGAGATCCTTCGGTACACACAGACAGACAGACAAACATCCTGAATTAACAGAACTATTTCTATTAATAATTTTTTATTCCACAAAAATAAATGTCCATCCCTTTTTCCGCATGTCTATTCATCCATTAGAAACAAGAGAAACATGAATGATTTAGCACCCAGTATATAATGTACTTAGTCTGTCAGTCTTTCAAAAATGAGTATTTCATGCTTGCATGTTGGACAATTAGGAACATGAAAAGACTAAAGGGATAGTTGCATGAAGTGCATTTATAAATTTTGATTGCAAGCATAAGTTACAAGAATAACATTTAACATGTATGATTTAGTATTATACTAAATAGCAAACAATCAGGCACCACCCAAATAGTCATCATGCTGTGTTTGTGAAAATATGACAGTCATAAAAGTTGAATTAATAAAAAAAAATACGAATGATAAGTCTTGATATTTTAAAACTTCCTGGTAGAAAATTAAAATTCTTTAATATATGTCCTATAGATGTAGTTTAAACTATTGAACAGAAAAAATATGCAGTTCACTAAATTCAAGTTTATATGCACTTCGTGCAACTACCCCTTTAAAGTAATGTTTGCTATTTTAGAAATGGATTTGTATGATGAAATGACAGAGTTTAATGCTTTAATTAGACAAATAAGATATCAGAAAACTAAATGCTTTGGCATTAAGGTAAAAATATTTAGAACATTAGAGTCTAATTAGGTGTTTTGTTGGAAATTTGGTATGGCTTCAATTAAATTAATATATTTACGCGTCTTTTATTCATTTAAAATCATTTAAATAAAAAGATAATAGTAATTTATTAAAAGCGAAGCTTTTCTATAATTAGGGTCGGACCGTCCGTCCGTCCGTAACGGATAGCTCTTTTCGTTAATTTAGGCATGTTAGAATAGTCCTATCGATTTCAAATTTTGCATGGTGATTCCTTTAGTAGTTAGGTACGATTTAGAAAGCGTAGCAACTCTATAATCATTACCAAAATGTCCGTACATCCAATTTAAACATGTTGTTTTTTTACTTTTTTAACAATAAATTTTTATGTGATCTAATAATCCGATTGATCTGATTTTTGGTATACTGTTTCCTGGGACAACAAAGTATAATGTTATAAGCGAAGCAACTCTATAATCAAGTCCTAAATATGTAAGTATGTCCATAAACATTATCCTGTATAAAGCAGTTTTTCAACAAATTCACTTACAATTTTGCTTTGACTCTTATACTTATATATTCTGATTATTCAATTCTGACACTATATAAGTGTTCATGTCCGTTTGTCCTACCGTTTCAGTGCTTCGCTTTTATGGATGTTGTCATCCTTGTTACATTATGTTTCTTTGAGACCTTCATTAAAAGTATACTTTCATTTTCAAGAATCTTTTAAAGCAAGAATAATATTTATATTTGGGTTTTGAGTAAAAAATATACAACAAAAAAATAATTACCTAGGGAAGTTTCAAGGCAAAAGAGTGGAGCCAGTATGAAAGTATGCCCCAGGAATTAACGTCTACAAAAAACGAAGTACTGTTACTTATCTATAACAAAGAAATAATGTTGTCCTCGGGAAATATAAAGAGGTATATTTTTAGTATCGAATATCCTTGTACTAAATTAACAGGATGTTTGTCTGTTTGTGTATCTGTATATCCACCCCCCCAAATATTTTTTTTTACTTTTTCTTTTAAAATCTAAAATAAGAAATTGGGTTATTAAATTCGACCCCCCCGTCTCCTCAAGTACCCCTAGAGGCCTCTAGGGGCGTAGCCGCTAGTACTTTATAACTACTAATGTTCGTCTGAATGTCCGTCAATATGTCAGGTTTAGGGGGAAACGTAATTTTCTCAGCGGCTAATTAAGATATGTGTGTAATTTTTTGCAGATTTATCTTACCTATGAGCATATTTTCTGTAAATTATTTATGTCCATCTTTCTGCCCATATTTCTTATTTTTCTCTTAAACAAAGATACTTAGGTATATTACAATGTTTTCTGTGAAAATAATACACTTATTTTAGGATTCTTGTATACAAATGTGTATACACCAGCAGAGTTATCAAGGATATAGACCTATTCCTGGCACGCGTCCATGGTCGGTTGAATAGAGCAAGACGCCCTAAAAGGACTGTCCTTCCCATTGCATTGTCTTTTTAAATGTATCATTTTTTTAAAGCAAATAGGCTACTTGTCCTTAAGGGTTGGTTTTTTTCTCCATTTTAGCAAAGAATTTTTTTATGATATTCGACAATGTAAAGACTTAAAAAAGTAGCCTTAACCATGGGCAGAATGAAAAAGTATTGGGGGATAAAAAAGGAGTGTTTTTTTTGTGATTTTTCATTCTGTGCAGTTGCAACCCTGCTGAAATGGGAGCAAGGCTCTTTTTTTACTAAATTGAAAGGGGGTAGTTTCACGAAATGCATTTGAACTTAATTTAGTGAACCTCATATTTTTACTGGTTAATTCATTAAACTACATTTATGAAAGAATTTAAATTTTCTACCTCGTAGTTTCTAAAATATCAAGACTACGTGGTAGAAAATTGAAATTCTTTCAAATATATGCCATATAAATATAGTTTAACCCAATAACTAGCAAAAAATATGCGGTATTTCATGAAACTACCCCTTTGTCTGTAAATTCTTTTCTCGTATTCATTCGAATCCGGTGGATAAGAACCGGGTCTCATCCATACGAAAAAACTATGTCTAGCATTATATAGTATTATATCCAGCTTTCCCGAGGTGCCAAAGGCACCAGCTAAAAAAACTGCAAATCTTTTTTTACAGCCTTGAATTTTCGTTTTCTCTAATAATGCTTTTGTTGCCTATAGCAAGTTAACTCTATAATTTGAAATGTCCAATGTTCGTTTTTGAAAACAATTATTACCAAAAAATGTCATGAATGTTCCAAACTTTTATTCAACAATTTTCAAATCCTAAAACTTAAGCTGCATTAATCATTTAGCAAATTAAAATTTTAGGTATCTAGTTCTGAGAGATTTTAACATTGGGGCGAAATAAGCATGAATTAAATTGGCAATTTAATCTTAGCCTAGGGGAAATATTTATCGGGAAACATCATTTTTCGGAAACAAACTTAACCATAACTTTAAATATTTTTATATCTTAGTGACGTTGGCATTCGGCAGCATTTCTGGTTAGCAGATATAAAGTGCGGAAGTGTCTGAGGAAGCTAGGTGTTTGAATTACAGAAAAAGAAGATGTCATGTAACCTGAGAAAGCATTCGGAGATGTAACGTAGGCGGCAAAGGCGTTTTCCGTGTTATTTAAGTTATTATTTAAGTATTATTTATTTAATAAATTTATTGATAATAAAAATGAGTTCATTATTTTGATTTTTTGTACTTTATAATTATAAGAGGTTGCATGATTTTCTAACACAAATCTCACAGAACACAGCTTCTCTTTAATTAACCATGCTAGTCCGTCTGATCCTTCATATTAGTAAATGTGCCTCAAATTTTAATTTATATTGCCTTTTTCGTTGTTTTAGCATATACTTTTTAAAAATATTTACTATCTAATCAATTTTTTTTTAATTTTAAACATTAATAGTAACAAAGCTCTTTGATATCTTAAGCAAATTAAATGGGAAACAGCTAGAACGTTAATAAAAAAATTTATAAACACGAAACTTATTACAAAATCTATTTATGTCTTTTGCACTGAACAAAAGATCAATGGTCAGAGAATCATAGAATATATGGAATCTAATCAGAAGAATGCACAAAATAATTCAACTAATTTTAATTAGCAGCTGAGATAATCATGTTTCATCCTAAAAGTAGTCGGATATTTCAAATTATCAAGTAGCTTTAAAATTTAAAAAATCCTTTTTAAGCATATATGATCTTATTACCTTCATAAATTCTAATTTTTAGCATTCCATACGTACCCTAAAAGAGGCTTGTTAGAATACATGTGTTTATGTATCAAAATCTTACATTTTAAACAAAAAAAAATTATTTCAATGCTGTCAAGTTTCTCATTTTGGTTGTGCGTAACTAAAAATCAAATATTCTAAGAAAAATAGATTATCCTATAATATAAAGTAATAAGATTGTTTTGTCTGTAGCGAAGGATCTCGCTAACCGCTGAACAGATATGGTTCTTCTTAACAGTGAAGTCTCTTATAGGCTCTGAGATGGTTTTTGGCTATTTATTTTTTAAAATGAGTCTGGGTAGGGTTTTAGGCTATTTTTCTGCCTTTCGAATATAGAGCCCTTAGATGCTAGGGGCGCAGCCGCTAGTAAATTATAAGGGAATAAAAATCCAAATTTTTTTTTCTCATAGTAAGAACTACATATACAAGGATGACAACATCCATAAAAGCGAAGCTCTGAAACAGTATGTCAAACGAAAATTCACTTGTAGAGTGGAATTACCGAATAATCTGAATATAAATGTATATATGTCAAAACAAAATTAAAAGTAAATTTGTTGAAAAAAACTTTTTAAATACAAGATAATGTTTAAGGATATACTTGCATTTTTAGAGAAATAATAAATGAAGTAAAAGACGACAATCTTTTTTAAAAATTATGTAAGGGCATAGATAATTAATAGAACTCATAAAAATAGAGAAAAGTCGTCGTTTATCTTTAATTACAAAATTCATATTATTAATGATGTCATGTCCTATATACATTGAGTAAGCGGGTTTATTAACTAATAAACAGATATATCTTATAAAATATATGCACAGGTATGTAATTATTGCCAAAAAGAAAATTTTTTAATCGTTAGGAATAAATGTTGCAATTAAACAATAGCGCCAAAATTGAGAATGAAAAAGTGAGAGTGATACAATAAAAAATCACGACCCCATCCCGTGATACAGCGTGGCATTAATTTGTCATCAATCGGTAAGTTGACACCCCTTTTATAATTATAGTTTTTTTTGGGAGGGGGTATTTTTCATTAATGGGGGGTTTGGGGGTGTCCCATCGACCAAGAAAATAGTCATAAACCTTCCTGAGACCTATGAGAAGCTAAAGGAGAACTCGATTGGTTCAGCAGTTAGCGAGATCCTTTGCTACAAACAGACAACAGACAGACAGACATACATCGTTCTACTTTGTATTATAGATAGTTGTGTTATCTACTAATTAACAATAAATAAAATAAGAAACAACATTTTACAATTTGAATTTATTGAACTTTAGCTAAATTAGGAAATAGTTTCAATAAGTTTTCTAAGATAGTGTCCAGAAAAATTCTGTTCATATGAAAAGGAAATATGGGAAGGGTCAAACAAGTTTGAAAAATACACAATTAAATGAGATCTCAATTATTGATGACCAAGTATAAGCTTTGTCTTTAGAGTGAGAGGATAGGTTATTTGATGAAAAAGTTCCCTTTTGGGATGTAGTTTCCCTATATTTAAAAAATTTGGGATTTTGCTTCCAGGTTCAATGCTGCAGGCTTCCAGGTAATATAGGAATCGATCTAGCACCACAGCAACTGAAAGTATTCAATCCCTAAAAATTTCAGCTGTCTATGTTGAATTGGAGTTGAGAAAATCATGAAAACTTAAAAATGTAGGAATCAATCTAGCACACCAACCAACTGACGAATCTTAGTGAAACTTGAAGAATAAATATATTTAATCCCTAAAAATTTCAGCCCTCTATCTTTTATAGGAGCCGAGAAAATCACATTTCCCCCTTCCTGTCTCAGACGGACATTTCAAATTATAGAGTAGCTTTGCTACTAAAAAAAATACCTAAATCTAAAAAACTTAGGAAAACTTATTTAAAGATATTTGCAAATATTTCCAATGTTAATTTGCAAAATCAATTTCATGCCTTGAATAAAAAATTTTGAAATATAGAGCTAGTTGGATTATAATTGAATCATTTAAAAACTGTTCTCGTATTTATTTGAATCCGGTGGATAGGAACCGGTTCTCATCCATACAAAAAAACTATGTCAAGCATCGTATTATATCCAGCTTTCTACGAATATAAAAATGTACAATCATAAGATTAAAACCAGTTTTTTTAGCCAGTGCCTTCGGCACCTCGGGGCTAAAAAACTGGTTTTAATCTTATAATTGTACATTCTATATCCGCGTATATCCGTTTATAATATGATGCAATAAATAACTATTCACTCATTAATCTCTGAAACCATGGGGGAAACACACAAAATAAAATTATTATTGATCTTATATTATATTTATTACTCGGGAAGCCTGGTTTTTAAGAAACCGGAAAAGAGAAATCAGTCCCTGTTTCATTGGTAATTCACATATTTTTTCAAATCTCTGAGAGCTAAAATATTTTTTATTTTCCAAATTAATATTTTTAAAATTCTTATAAAGTTCTTTAATTATAAGCGAAAAAATTCGTTTATATGTTTGACAGTAATAAAGAATTATAGACAAACAAAATAATCTACATAGCGAAATTCAGCCATTTCCTAATATATAAAGTAGTAAGCTTTTTTGTCTGTAGCGAAGGATCTTGCTAGCCGATGAACCGATATGTTTCTCTTATACAGTGAAGCTTCTTATAGGTCCAGGGAAGGTTTTTAACTATAAAATATGACCCCCATACAATTATTTTTCTTAATTTCTTTTTAAAACCCAAATAAAAATGGAGGGGGGGGGGGGGGGACAGTCGTCTTTCCCCCCTCCTAATAAGGTTTTTTTGTCTGCAGCGAAAGATCTCGAAATTGGACTGAATTGGGCGTATTTTTTAGGTAAACCCTATGCTCTTTTAGACAATCTAACCAAAACTAATTAAAAAAAGAACCATTCTTCTAGACCTATTATAGCTAAAGATAGAAACCATATGCTCTGTGATGGTTTAAGACAATTTCTACCTCTTCACTAGGGGCTAGGGGCGAAGCAATTAGTATCCTAAATAGCAGAAAAGAAAGTTGCATCGCTGAGGTGAATGATCCCTATTCAGTTCAACGAACCCATGATAAGATGTAAAACTGTTTCATTTTCCAGTGCCTAACCAGCACTGACCCCCCCCCCCCCACATATCATGGAAATAAATTTGAAATCTAAAGTTAATTGATTTTATTTTTTTCTCTCTCCTGTAACCCTGCAGAACTTTCCAGTAACCGATATGACCTAACCTACTCTTAAACTGATGATTTTTTAAAAATGAAAACAAAGATTACTGTCCTTTCATGTAAAGACATACTAACCTTAAACATAGAGAAATTATATTGCTCTCTAAAATCACCTCAATATTAATAAAAACTAGGAGGACAACATCCATAAGTACCAAAACTCAAGATTATAAATGGATATCGGGAAAAAATTTACTGTAGAGCAGTGTCATACAATTAACATTAAACTTGATGAAATAGGGAAATCAAGAAACCTTCAAAATCACGCAACCTTTTAAGTCACTTAAAAATCTAGGAAGCGATCTAGCACTGGAATAAATAGACAAATCTTGGTGAAAATATGTAGAATGTATAATTATTCAATCCCTGAAAATTTCAGCCTTCTATCTTGAACAGGAGTTGAGAAAATACTTGAAAATCTAGGAATCGATCTAGCACCTCAAATAATAGATGGACAAAACAATGTATAGATTAGATGGGCATATGTCATAGGAATCTTTACTAAAAATTTCAGCTGTCTATCTTGAATAGAAGCCGAGAAAATCATGTTTCCCCCAAAATGTTTCAGACAGATGGACATTTCAAATAATAGAGTAGCTTCGCTACTCAAAACTAACCAAAAAAAGAACCATTCTGCTAGACCTATTATAGCTAAAGATAGATTTTTTGCTAACTTACTTAGACGGACGGACTGACATACAAATAACAGAAAGTGGACGCCGTAGTTTCATCACAACAATCCATCACAAAATGCTTTTTAACCTGACAAATATATTATAACTCAAATAATATACAAGTGTGTTGTTTTCTTATCATTTTTCTTTAAATTTCTATGGATTTATAAATGCCAGTGTTGGATGTATTTATGACATATAATTGAACAAGGATGACAGCATCCATAAGTAGCGAAGCTCAGAAACTATGAATGTAAATTATGAATATATTTACAATATACCAGTGTCATCCTATATATTTGATGATTTAGGAAAATGACGAAAACTTCAAAATCACACAACCTTTAAATCACGAAAAATTAAAAATCTAGGAATCGATCTAGCACCACAATTTATAAACAAATCTTAATCTAACTTGATGGAAATATGTAGAATATGAGCATATTCAATCCCTGATAATTTCAGCCGCAAATCCTGAATAGGAATTGAGAAAACAATAGAAAACCTAAAAATCTAGGAATCGATCTAGCACCCCTATTAATATAAAAATCGTAATAAAACTTAAGGAAAATATGAAAAATGTAAATTTGGGCAATCCCTGAAAATTTCAGTCCATTAACTTAAAAAGGAGTTGAGAAAATCAGAAAAACATGAAAATGTAGGAATCGATCTAGCACCCCAAATAACAGACGTATGGACAAAACAATGTATAGATTAGATGGGCATATGTTATAAGAATCTTCACTAAAAATTTCAGCTGTCTATCTTTTATAGGAGCCGAGAAAATCACGTTTCCCCCTATTTGTCTCAGACGGACAGACGGACGGACTTTTCGAATTATAGAGTAGCTTCACTACTAAAAAGAATGGATGTGTAAATGCCAGTGTCAGATGTTTTTTGACATATGTATAAAAATATTGGATGTGTTTTTGCCAGTGTTAAATGTATTTATACAGTAAAAATTCAGTTTGTCATAAATACATCCATTGCATTGGCGAAAACACATCCACTTTAAATTTGCTGGATGTGTAAATGGCAGTCTCCCATTAATTCATGTAAAACATTCTTCCCTATTATGTGAAGCATATGACGAAACATATGTATATTAAGTTAAAATAAACATATAAAACAAAAAAAGAGGGGGGGGGGGGGGGGACAAAAAGTCATTTTTAGGGAAACTGCCAAAATAGAAAGTTGAGTTGCTGTATTCAGTGAGCGTGAGTGTATTCCCATGAACATAACATAACATAATGTAAAAACATAAAACATAGGTTTAAGGCTAAACTTATAACAGACAATTTTTTTAAAAGCAAGGCTTTTCTATAATTAGGGCCAGTCCCTCCGTCCGTAACAGTTAGCTATTTTTATAAATTAAGACAAATTAAGAATTGTCCTATCGATTTGAAACTTTTCCTGTAACAGTTAGTTACAGTTTAGAAAGTATAGCAACTCTATAATAGTTAACAGAAAGTCCGTACATCCAGCAAGCTTCCCTTTAATAAAATCCTAAAAATGTAAATATGTCCATAAACAGTATCCTGTATTTAAACAATTTTGTAACATATTTTGTATAGACTTAAATAACTATATTCTGCTTATTCAGTTCTGAGACTCTAAGTTTTTATGTTTTATTGTCTTAACATTTCAGAGCTTCGCTTTTAAGGATGTTGCCATCCTTGTTTTTCAATAATTAGAGATAGCAACTCCAAAATGTCTTGTAGCCATAGAAACAAAATTTTATTTCAGCCACCCGTCCGCAGCGCGGGTCCCCGAGGTATCCGCATTCCCTATCAGGAACGCGGCTTTTAGAGATTGATCCACATGCATATTATAACAAGGATAACAACATCCATAAGTAGCAAAGCACAAAAATCGTGGATGGGAATATGTAAGTAGAAAAAAAGAGTGTTCTTTAAAATCAAGAATAGATTGATTAGAGAAAATAAACACAAAACCTTATTTTATTTTGTTTGATGATTGACAACCAACGGTCAAAGTAAATTACATAATGGATGCTCAGAACAATAGAAAAAATTTTATAATACTGTCAAGGACGTCCAAGGGGGGGGGGGTGCTAAAGTTGTGATTACCCTCCCCCCCAAACGAAATTTTTTCCTTTTACCCAATATTTGATAGTATTTCATAATTAGGTAGGTACCAATTTACATTATTAGATTACCCCCCCCCCTCAAATTTACCTGGGGGGTAAATTTGAGGGGGGGGGGGGAATTTACCCCTTGCCAACAGATTTCAGGGGGGGTAGTTACCTCCCCCCTCTAAGCAAAATTTACCCCATGGGAAATTTTTTGGGAGGGTACAAACAAATACAAAAATAGCCTAAAACCTGCCTAAAAGTAGTCTGATCGCCATGGATGTGTTAATAGTTATTTCTCGCATCGTATTATAAACGGCTTTCCGCGGATATAGAAAGTACAAATATGAGATTAAAACTAGTTTTTTTAGCCCCATGGTCGAAGGCACCGGCTAAAAAAACTGGTTTTAATCTTATGATTGTACATTTCTATATTCGTAGAAAGCTGGATATAATACGATGCTAGACATAGTTTTTTCGTATGGATGAGAACCGGTTCCTATCCACCGGATTCGAATGAATACGAGAAAGTTAATTATACTCCTTAGTAATGGGAATGTTGTCAAAAATTTTCAGCTGTCATAGGAGCCGAGAAAATCACGTTTCACCAACTTTATCTCTAACAGACGGACGGACATTTCAAATTATAGAGTAGCTTTGCTACTAAAAAAAGCAGCAGTCGCAACGGCAACAAACCGTGCAAAAGCTGTGCGGCTTGATGGAAAAATCAGCCGCCCCCAGCTATAGCCACACCGCGGCTGGCTGCCCCTTAAAAATTACCAGTAGAATTTAACGCAGGCTATAAAAAAAAAACATTCCAAAAACAAACGTTTTCAACTTAAAATCCAGAAAAATCTGGCTTTTAAAGATTTAAACTTGTATTTCCCCCTAACCCAAACATGAAAGATTCACACAACCACTAAGTAAGGGGCCCTTCATAGGAGCGTCCCTAATATCTATGTAAAAACTTATTCAAATCTAGAAAATTCTGGTATTAAAAATTAAGGGAGGGACATTGGGCTGTTTATTACACTAGTCTTCAAAGTTTTATCCTAATGTTTTCTTAACCGTTGGCTTAACAACATTGAGGACTTTTATTGAAATTTGATGGTTTGTTCACTAAAACTTTTAACCACTATTTGTAATCAACAGAAGGGGTACTTTTGTGTATCATCATTTGGGATGTTCATCAACTTATTGGCCATTGTCTTATTCCTTAGGTTCCTGGAATATTGAATTTCTCTCTAAGATTAAGCTAAGTATGGGGTCCTTTTTAAGCGCGTCTCATATAAGACCAATTCAAAAGCGATTCTTGTCTATTTTGATATTATCTAGGAAAAAAAGAGATATTAAGGCTTATTTTATAATTTAAAATTTCGAATTATTGGGCTTTAGTCTATTATATATTCATACTAAATAAACTGAAATACCTCAAATGAATACAGAATACATGGATATTGTAACAAGGACTTTTTTTTATCAAAACTTGTTGTTGCTAATATAGTACTCAGATATTAGTCAATACGATCCTTCATGGCCAGGGGAGGGATGGTATCGTTATATTAGCCTGCTGGGAGAAACATTTTGTCAGGGTATTGGAGATTCTTTAACAATATCCACATATAACATATCAATTTTTAGTAGCGAAGCTACTCTATAAAATGAAATGTCCGTCAGGAACGTTTTGGGGGAAACATGATTTTCTCAGCTCCTTTAAAAGATAGACAGCTGAAATTTTTGGTGAAGATTTCCATTAAATATGCCCATCTAATATACACATTGTTTTGTCCATCTGTCTGTTATTTGGGGTGCTAGATAGATTCCTAGATTTTTACGTATTATGATTTTCTCAACTCCTTTTCAAGATAGATAGCTCAATTTTCAGGGATTGTTCAATTTTACATTCTACATATTTTCACCAAGTTTTATAAAGATTTGTCCATAAATTGGAGTGCTAGATCGAATTCTAGATTTTTAGGTTTTCATGATTTTCTCTAATCCTTTTCAGGAGTGACGGCTGAAATTATCAGGGATTGAGTTTGTTCATATGCTACACTTTTCATCAAGTTTCATTAAGATTTGTCTATTAATTGCGCTGCTAGATCGATTCCTAGATTTTTAAGTTTTAAAATTTGCGTGACTTTAAAAGTTTCTTGATTTCCCTATTTTATCAAGTTTCATGCTTATTGTAACACACTGCTCTAAATTAATTTTTTTTTAATTTTCAAGCTTCGCTACTTATAGATGTTGTCATCCTTGTTGTTTTAATAGTTAGCAAGAACATAATGTAAAAAAACCTTATTTCTTGATGGAATAGGATAATATGTAGAAAACTCTAAATGTATGCAGTTTAAAATATATCTCTTTAGCAGTAACTACTGTTAGTTATTCATTGATAGAATCTTTAAGGCTAGGGGCTCGTTTGAATCGAACTCGCGATTGTAGGGTTGAAACGCTTCACCCTACCACAATTTGGTGTCAGCGTGTTTCAATCGAGCCCTGCTAAAACTAGCCAATTCTATCTCTGATTGGACCCTTTTGCAAGTAAGAAGCCGCCAACGAAGAAGCCAACTGACCCGAGAGACGGCCTTTTTAGGTCAATTTTCCATCATTTTGAACGCATTACGTAGGCATCTGGCCTACTGCAGGCAGCTTTGGCCTGCTAGAAGCGCCAGTTAACGGCGTTTTCCGCACCGCTTGGGAGCTGCGCAACCACGGTGATCGGATAACTTAGCCCAGACGGCTACAGAACCGAGTCTAATTTGGCATGTGTAGCTGGGACAAGCCCCAGGACACCCAGGCCAAACCTACGAGACGGACAGCTGCGTAGCTGGTCTCCATGCAGGACGGGACATTCCCTGCCGCCACCCCTCTGGATTCGAACCCACGGCGCTGCAGGACGGGACATTCCCTGCGGCCACCCCTCTGGATTCGAACCCACGGCGCTGCAGGATGGGACATTCCCTGCCGCCACCACTCTGGATTCGAACCCACGGCGCTGCAGGACGGGAATTCCCTGCCGCCACCACTCCAGATACGAACCAACGGCGCTAGCAAGACGGGTATTCCCTGCCGCCGCTGCTTCTAAACCCAACTGTGTCGCTGGAACCAGCCCAGGACACAACCTACCAGCGCTTGCAGGACGAGCATTCCCTGCTGCCACCGCTTCCAGAATCAGCTTCTAGAGCTCTGAGTGATAAATATATATAAGTGTTTCCAACTATCAACCAAGTGATAAAGTATTGATTGTAGATATAGTGATTAAAAAAGCTCAAGTGATTCGAAGCTCAAGTGTAAACCACTCTCAGAGATTTGCGCTCACTATGGTAGGCGAGAGCACCATAGCTGCAGCCCGACCGCCGCCGAAGTTCCGCCCGACACTGGCGGAACGGGAGACTCCCCTGTCCAATGGCCAGGACTTACACTTCCCCTGCCATATCAGGGTGAGGTTCCCCACTCACGACCCTGCCCAGCAAGTACAGGTTGATGCCATGGTTGATTCTGGCAACCATGTACCAGGGTCTGCCTTTATTTCCGAGTCCCTCATGCACGCAATGGGCGTGCAGAGGATGTTGATTCTGGACAACACCCAAATCCTGTCCGCTAATGAGGAAGGGCAGCCCCTCCAGGTAATTGGGAAATTACATGAGTTGTATATGGCAGTTAGTCATACTCTCATACTTCACCTGTACCACGTGACCGTGGTCAGGAATCTCTCGCATCCACTGAACTTAGAGGGGTACTTCTTGCGTGAATTCGGAACTAGGCTTTGTTTCGACATGCAAACCCCCTGCCTGTGGGTGCGTGGGGAGTTCATCCCCCTCCACGGTGTCCCTGTGGACCGGGAGACCACTGAGAGAGAGTTAAGCTACGAGGGGCCGCTGCCAGGCCCCCTGCCGGAGCAGCTGCGCGTAGTCGAGAAAGGGACACACTGGGTGGATACCGCTCTGAACGCCCAAAAGGGGACCAACCTGCTAGCCATGGGAGTGCCCCCAGTGCCCCTGGTGCCTCTGGAGAACCTGCCAACAACATTTCCCGAGATTTCCAGCCCTCCAGAGGCCATCTTCTCTGCAGATACGTTTATCAACGGCCAGACGTGTCCACCCGGCCCCATTTGCCTAGGGCCCCCGGTGGCCGAGCCAGACAAGTCGCGGTCAGCTAAGTCCGGGACCAGGCCCGTCAAGTCGCGGCCTGATGCACTCGGAGCCGCGCTCGGTCCGCGGGATCCAGCCACCCCCGGGATCGAACCCGTCGCGTTGCGGTCAGCTAAGTCCGGGACCAGGCTCGTCAAGTCGTGGCCTGATGCACCCGGAGCCGCACTCGACCCACGGAATTTAGCCACTCCCGGCACTGAGCCCGTCAAGTCGCGGCTGGACGCCCCGGAGCCAAGGCTGGCCCAGTGCCAGCGACCACTTACAAGCTGAATGCCGTCACTCAAGCCAATGGCCAACCACCCCAGCTTCGGACGGCCAAACGAGTAGCCTTGCCTGGGCGCAGCATCATGGCTGTACCCGTTGAATTGGTGGGGCACCGCACTAAGGACGCCATCCAGCTGTCTGCCTCAGAACAGAGGTTCAGGGAGTACCTTGTCATCCCAGAGGGCCTGTACGCGCACTGGCCTGGCTCTGCCAACATGTTCCGAGTACTGGTGGTAAATGAGGGGGAGATGCCTCTCCTGCTGGACGCCGGCCTCCCCGTGCCTTAGACGCGGTGGCTGCGTATTATACCATCCGAGTGTCTGAGGATAGCAGGCCCTGTACGGCCTTCACCACACCTAGAGGCTTGTACCAGTGGAAAAGGATGCCCTTTGGCCTAGCCACCGCCCCTTCCGTCTACTCCAGGTTCATCGCCGGGGTCCTCAACCCACTGGGCACGGCCAACCTCCAGTCTTACCTGGACGATGTCCTGTCCTTCCACAACGATACCTGGGCCCACCTGGCTAGACTCCGAGAGGTCTTGGAAGCCCACCGCCGGGGAGGAATCCACCTCAAGCCCTCCAAGACCAAGCTGTTCCGAGCCAAGGTCGACTATCTGGGCCACACCCTCAGCCGCAAAGGCATAGCCATGCAGGAGGACTACATCGACCGCATCCTAGACTGGCCAGCCCCCAGCACCCCCAAGGACCTGCTGGCGCTCCTGGGGTTCTTTGGGTACTACTGGCTGTTCATCCCAGAGTACACCGACCTCACCTATGAGATGAATCAGCAGAAGACGGCCAAGGCACTAACATGGACTGCTGAGATGGATGCCCAGCTGGTACAGCTCAAGGACAAGTTTCACCAAGCCCCGATCCGAGCGCCACCCAGGTTTGACCTGCCAGCCCTGTTCCAGCTCACCACTGACTACAGCAGCCGGGCCATCTCCGCCATCCTCAGCCAGTGCCAGGACGGCAAGGAGAGGCTCATTGCCGCCATGGGGCGCAAGACTACTGACCCCGAGACCCGGTACCCGTCCTCGAAGGGAGAGATGGTTACCATCATGTATGGGATCTGGAAATTCCACGGGATCCTGTCCTACCGCAGCTTCCAGATCAACACCGATTCCTCCGCCTTGCTGCAAATGAAGTCGCTCAACGCATCCACAGTGATGGTAGCCCGCTGGCAGGAGGAACTGGCGGCCCTGGACACCAATGCCGACGCCCTCAGCCGCCGGGAAGATGACAACATGCCTGCCCCGTCCGCCGAGGAACTAGCCAAGCAGGCTGAGTATCTCCACCACCTCTGCCAGCTAGGGGAGCCCGCGCCAGCCGCGCCCAGCAGACCCTCAGCAGTACGTCTGGATCTGGAACAAGTCCTGGAAGCCCAGACCCAAGATCCTCTCCTGCTCCGTGTCCGCCAGTGGGTGGCTGACAGGAAGCCCCCAACCAAGGCCGAGCTCCGGGGCAAGTCTCGAGATGAACAACAGTACGCCAGCCGGTTTGCAGCTCCTGGACTCAACGAGCATGGCTGCCTCACCATCACTGCCAAGACCCTGACAGGGGAGAGGACTCGTTACTTACTGCCCCTGGCCCTCCATCAAGACGCATACTTTCTGGCCCATGGAGCCCCCATAGCTGGACACCATGGGATGGAAGCCACCGTAGCTCGCGTCGCCATTCACTTTTGGTGGCCTACCGTGCACCGCGACGTCCGCCTGATGGTCCAGACCTGCCCGGAGTGTGTACAGAAGATCACCAAGGAGCGGCTGAAAGCCGGGATACACGTGCCCTCCCGGCAGGGGTATCCACAGCAAGTCCTGTTCATTGACCTTGTGGGGCCCCTACCTGAGACGCCAGCCGGGAACCGCTACATCCTCACCTGTCAGGATGGATTCAGCCGGTTTGTTAGCCTCTACGCCATTCCCAACAAACGCACAATCACTGTGGCCAAGGCCTTACTGCACCGCCACATCGCCACTTTCGGATGCCCCTTGAAGATCCACTCCGACAATGGGATGGAGTTCACCGGCCAGGTATTCAAGGAACTGGCCGCCCAGCTCGAGATTGGCCTGACACATCCGCCGCCCTTCAACCCGCAGTCCAACCGGGTCAAGAGGTTCCACCGGACGCTCAACACAGGCATGCGGCTGTTCCTAGACAGAGACGACAACAACTGCAAAAGCAGCGGTCAAATTGGACACCTCTGATAGTGGGAGGGGCGCGGCCCCTCCCAACCCCAAATCCCCAGTCACCTACCTTTGCCGGGAGATGTCTACCTTCCCCATTGCTGAAGCCTACCCCTCTACTGTTCACCGGAATGGGGCTCCGCCCCCATCTCCCCGCACCCCTTTCTACCTAACCTATTTATCATCTATTTGTGTATATAAATTAGTAATCCTATTGTAAATGTATGCAGTTTAAAATATATCTCTTTAGCAGTAACTACTGTTAGTTATTCATTGAAAGAATCTTTAAGGCTAGGGGCTCGTTTGAATCGAACTCGCGATTGTAGGGTTGAAACGCTTCACCCTACCACAAAAATACCAAATTGAAAATATAAAAATAGCCCAAAACTTGCTAAAAGGCAGTCTGACCACTATGGTTATTTGCTTTAACGACGGGAAATCTAATTTAATTTGATATCTTTAACTATTTGGTTGAAAATCGGACCATAAAAATGTGAAAAATATAAAAATAGCCAAATTGAATGTTTTATAGTTAATTGTGCTTCTTAATGATAGGAATGTTGTCAAAAAGTTTCAACCTTTATTTTTTATAGGAGCTGAGTAAATCTCATTTCTTGGCCCCATAAAGTTACAAACTGATGGATGGAAAAAGTGAATTATGGAGTAGCTACAAAATTGAAGTTTCTAAGTTTTGGAGGGTCAAACACCCCATTATCCCCTTGGACGTGTATGGCTACATGGCAGGTAACAATATTTCTGGCCGAGGGTGGACTGATCTATATGAACAAACAAACATATTCAGCTACTTTAATGTATCCAGGGATCTTAATGGATAATCATAAGACAGCTTGGAGGATAAATTTTAACACAATTAATCATGATAAACAAAATTTACCTGTTAAAAAGTGTGAACCTAAAATTAAGTTAAACTTTTCTCGTATTCATTCGAATCCGGTGGATAGGAACCGGTTCTCATCCATACAAAAAAACTATGTCTTGCATCGTATTATATCCAGCTTTCTACGAATATAAAAATGTATGTACAATCAAAAGGTTAAAACCTTCAGCACCTCGGGGCTAAAAAAACTAGTTTTAATCTTCTAATTGTACATTCTATATCCGCGGAAAGCCGTTTATAATACGATGCGAGAAATAACTATTACCGATTTTGTTCTCCTGTACAATGTAGCAAATTATAGGTCTATATAAGGTTTATAACTATTTCGGGGGAATGTCTCTCACTCTCCCAAGAGTGGGGAAAAAACGACCAACCTCAAAAAAAGATATTTTCTTAAATTTTTCTTTTAAACCTTAAAATTCAAAGTTGATGGATAGACAAAGTTAATCATAGAGTAGCTCTGATGTTAATAAAACATATGTTTAGATGCACATTAGCAGCCTATCTACAAGTATTAACTTTGAATATGCTTTGCAGTAAAGAATTAGAACAATTGCTATTATAAGAGAAGCTACTCTATTATTTATTTTGTCTTTCCGTCCGTCATTCGGAAAATGTGATTTTCTGGCTGTTATTCAAGATAGACAATTGTGTTATGAAGATTCCCTGTACCACTGAGCAATTTATTATAATGTCCTGTTAAAAATTATACATGTAACTCTGCCCACAGGGCAAAGACCTTTTGAGTCGATTTTGTATTGGTTCTTTGAAATAAGCTAATGTGTCGGAAATGTAAACACAGCCATGTACCTACAAAAGAACAAAAGGCAGTTTGCTAACAGACAAAAAGGGTCTCAACCATTTGGTCCAGGTAGTTGTCTGGATTATAATCTACATATACTTAAACATTTGTTTGTAATCCTTTTTTGCTCTGTAGTACATATAAGAAGAAAAGGACCTGAAAACAAAGTATTCTAAAAAATTGACGCTTAAATCTTCATATATTTAGTCGGAATATCCTTATATGAAACAAGGATGACAACATCCATAAGTAGCGAAGCACAAAAAATCGTAGATGGGAATACGTACAGGTATTTTTAAAAGGTTTTTACTAAAATCAAGAATAGTTTTATTGGATAAAATAAATATGAAACCTTGTTTTATTTTGTATGATGACAATGGTCAAAGTAAATTATATTAAAGATGCTCATAACAATGAGAAAAATTATGTAAACTATATGAAAGATGCTCATAACCATGGGAAAAATTATTTTGATACTGATATCCCATAAAAGTTTGAAAATTGGATCAAAATAAACAAAGATATTGGGAAATATGTAAAACATATAAAAATAGCCAAAAACCTGATAAAAGGCAGTCTGGCCGCCATGGTTGTTTTCTTAAAACAACAAAAAATTTAATTTTTAAATCCTTAAAAACTTTTAAAATTTGGAAAATCGGACCATATACACTGAAGATATGGAAAAAAGTGTTAAATATATTTATAAATAGCCTAAAACCTGCCAAAAAGGCAGTCTGGCCGTCATGGTTATTTCCTTTAAAGACGGGAAATTCAATTTTGATATCCACAACTGAAAAATTTTTGAAAATCGGACTATAAACACTGAAGATATGGAGAAAAATGTTAAAAATATAAAAAAAACAGCCTAAAACCTGCTGAAAAGGCAGTCTGGCCGTCATGGTTGTCATCTTTAAAAGACGGGAAATTTAATTTTGATATCTATAACTGAAAAAATTTTGAAAATCGGACCATACACTGAAGATATGGAGAAAAATATAAAATAGCCTAAAACCTGCTAAAAAGGCAGTCTGGCCTTCATGATTGTTTCTTTAAACGACAGGAAATTTAAATTTGATATCTGTAATTGAAAAAATTTTGAAAATCGGACCATAAACACTGAAGATATGGAGAAAAATGTGAAAAATATAAAAATAGCCTAAAACCTGCTAAAAATCGGTCCGACCGCAAATGATGTTTTATAGTCAATTGTGCTCCTTAATAATGGGAATGTTGTCAAAAATTACAGCATTCTATCTTTTATAGGAGCTGAGTAAATCCCATTTCCCCCATAGCGTTACGGACTGACTGACGGACGGACAAAGTGAATTATAGAGTAGCTTCGCTACTAAAAAGGAAAACACACGGCAATAATAAGAGTCGAGATAAGTGGGGGTGTTCGTAACTCCCCCCCCCCCCCCCCCTAGAGTTTATTTTAAGCTTTTAAAGGTTTTTATGTATTTTATTTTTAGATTTAAGTCTTGGGATAGTTTTAAGCTATTTCTAATCCTTTGGTTTCAGAGCCCATGTAAACTAGAGGCGCAGCCGCAAAGCCAAGATTTTTTCATATATATTTCTTGTGATGGTTTTAAGTTAGTTTTAAGAACCCTATGCTACTTTAAATAAGGAGCCCTGGTAGAGGTGTGTCCGCCAGTAAATTGTCATCGAATGTACACAAATCTCAAAATTGTCATAACCCTTCCTTTGGCCTTAGAAAAGTAACATTGAATAGGACAACCATATTTGGTTAGTGGTTAGCGAAATACTTTGGTACAGACACACATCCTGTTACTTTTATATAAGAATTAAATTGGTATACTTTATTTCATTAGCATATCATAACAGCTAAACTCTTTATTTTTCTTTATTAAGATAGCATGTAGCATTTGGAGTTGTGTATTACAAATTCAAAGTTGGCAACTCTATTTATAATTAAGCAGCACAATATCTGACTGAACAGTAGGGAACATCAGGTAGCTGATACACATAGAATTCTCCACAGTTGGTCACCTTACCAGCTTTGTTTGGTAGGCAGCTGTTGTCTTTACCATAGCAAACAGTGAGATCCTTAGATTCTCCAGCAGATGTTGGAAGAGGAAATGGTGAAAATGCACCGATATTTGTTCCACATCTACCTGTTCTTGGGACACTTCTGGCAAGTTTACCTTAAAAAACAATACTTAAATTTTTAACTAGCTGCTTTGCTCCTAATATATTATATACTGGTTCTGTATTCAAATGTGGTAGAATTTGCTAGATAAAATAACTGAAAACTACCCCAAAACTTAGCTATGTAATTAAATAGTTTATAAACAGGACCTATGTGAAGCTTATCTGAAATTAGATCTTAAGCTTCAGACAAAAAACCTGACTGCTATATATTTCCCGCTTGTCATAGTCTATTCTATGACGTGTTTATAATTGTCAGGTTATAGATTTGTACAAATTGGATGAAAAATACATCTTAAAAAAATATTATCACATGTTAGTCCTACAAGAAATATAGTAAGATTGGAGAACAAAATGTAGTAATTGTAAATTAATACTAACCTGTTCCAGTTCCAAATCTGTACCATTTATCACCCCCCTTCCAATCCAAGCTCTTGGATGCCCAATTTGGTGCTGTAGTAATGTCACAGTAGAAAACTCCACCAGTCTTAGTTGTTAATCTATTATTAACACTTAACACAGCATAGCCATCAATGCCATCTCCAGGTAGACATTCAGATGCCCCTGAAATTACATTACACAAGAACTATTTTACACAAAATTCTTAAGAGTTACGCCACTATATTGATGAAAAGGGGCTATACTCCTAGAGGCCTCTTGTGGCACTTTAAAATGTTTTCCATGCCAGTGGAGGCCTCTTGCAACATATTTTTGGGTCAATTTCTTTTGGGAGAGTGGAAGTAACCTTCCTGTAAAATAGTTTAAACCTTTCCAGGTTTTCCAAGATGCTACATTGTAAAGGAGCATGGTATCATTTAGTGGTTAGCAAGATCCTTCAATACAGAATGATATATACACAGAGAAACATCTCATTTCTTTCACAATATTGATGATAATAAAGATTTATGTATTTTATTTTGTTACTATCTTTTTAGATATTAATTGGTTATGGAGGTCATAAATTTATATAAATTATAAAACATACCACAGATAACACCAGTCCCTGAAATATATCACAGTTCAAAACAAAAATAATTTATTTTCAAATGTTAATTCTTTACTTTTACTATTCTGTGGCTTCACCAACAGACAATAGGGTATGCAAGGAAAAGTGCATTATTTGTTTGGAACAGCCAAAAATCATATCTAACTCAATCACTAAGTGAATTCATCAATTACAAAGCTTTCCCATGAAGTACAATATAGTCAGAACATTTTAAAGATTCTTCAACAAAGAAACTATATATTCGAGTATTTTGTTCTTAATGATAAAAAAATCAAATGACATTTCTCATCATTGAGAATTACCTTTAGGTATGTTTCCCTGAGCATCAGCATCACATATATACTCTTCTGTTACAGGTTCTGCATTATCAAGGCAATCATATATAGAATCTTCAGTTCCTAAACACATTATGCTAAAACAATAGTTTATATCTAATAGAAAAGAATTTGATATAACTTGGTATCTGATGGTTTTTAAATCCTATTCATGATGTAAGTTTATCCTGAAAGATCCAATAAACAGCTTGACTGGTCATTCCCTAATTTTCAGGTAGTTCCTAGTTTTCTAAAAAGGAACTTTTCTATCAGCTAACATTGATCTTGGTAATACCTCTAAACATCAATTTGTGGAATAATGTAAAAGAAAATTTGATGATCAATTTTGTTCAGGTTTTTTGTGACCCCTTGGAGAAAAACTGACCTGGACTTATTTTAAGTAATAAATAAATTTGAGATAAATATATGATTTACATGCATGTATGACACAAGCACATGTTACAATAGTGTTGTTGCTTGTAAAATAACCTACCGGTACAGCCAAGATACTGATATATTGGATAAAAAGTTGACCCATAGGCCCCATCTGTAGGATTTATTTTACCTAATGAAAATAAAAATCAACATTTATCAAAAAACATTATTTGAAAAAAATAAAAATAACAAATAAATATTATTTCAGTATAGCTGTAAATGTTATTTCTGATAGATGATAACCATACTATACCATCAGTATATCCAAGGGTTTTACAGGCCACCTTAGCATCATTGCTTAAATTTAATAAAATTAGTTTTATAATATATGTAAATGTTTTTTTTAAGATTATAGAATTATGTAGTAGAATGACAACATTGATTAGCATCAAAGCTCATGAAGTGTTTAAAAAAAAATACTATGGATGAAAGTGTACTTGCAAGACAGACAGATAGTCTAAAGTGAATTATGGATCATGGAGTATTACAGACAGATCAATAGATAAAAGGAGTTTGAGACAGGATTTCACTGCTAAAGAAAATCTAAACAAAAAATTCAGTTGTCTATCTTAAATAGAGGCATGTAAACCTCAGAGCATTACTGACTAATCCTTATACTAAAGTAACAGGATGTTTGTTTGTGTGTCTGTGTACCAAAGGATCTCGCTAACCGCTGAACCGATCGGGTTCTCCTTAACAGGGTAGCTTCTCATAGGTCCCGGGAAGGTTTATAACTATTTTCTTGGGAGGTGGGACACCCCTAACCCCCCACCCAAAAAAAAATGAAAAATACCCCCACCTAAAAAAAAAAATTTTTACTTCTTTTAAAATCTAAAATAAGAAAAAGGGTTATCATATTCGACTACCCCCTCCTCAAGTGCCCCTAGAGGCCTCTAGGGGCGTAGCCGCTAGTAGACAGATATAGTGATTGGGTTATAGAGTAGATTATCTAAATAATTCATATTAAAGTGATGACATTTGTAAAATAAAAATAATCTTATTTTAATCGATTAATTTGACCTTAGAAAAAAATTATTACTTGGTCATTGTACAGATTCCCTTAAATTGAAAATCATAATCAGTGTCTCTTATCATTACTAAGCCCTCATTATCTAATGTTCCTCTAAACAGTTTGATATCTAAAAATAAATTTTTTTCAAATTTCATTAGAAAGAATATTAAAATTGGCTATGTAATAAAATGTGTGTCTGATCAGAGAGAGAGAGAGGGGACAATGGACTGTTTATTACACTGGTCCCCAAAGTTTTGTAATGATGCTTAACAATTTTGGGAACTTTAATCAATTTTGATTGGTTGGTTCATTTAGTTGAGTGTCCAAATGGTCCAACAACTAATTGTAATCTACATAAGTGGCAATTTGGTGTACACCCATTGGGGACGTACATAATTTTATTTGCCATTGTATTATCCCTTTCGATCCCTAGTGTCTGATTCAAAACAATCTTTTTTATCAAAGAAGATTTTTACTATTCCTTTGGTAATATTAAGAAATTTTAGGGAAATGTAGGAAGAAACAATGTGGATTTTTTTTCACTAGCGCAAAGGCCAGACAAGCAGTTCTACAAGTATATTTGGAGGGAAGAAATTCTATCTCCTTGCAAGAAATTACATATTTAAACTTCTAATATTTGGGTGCTTTCCCATAAAGTGCCAGTTGAGCACTGATACCATTTCCCCCATGTATTTTTGAAATAAATTGAAAACAATTGAGGTAGCCTACCACAGCAGGGCCTGTACTTAAGGTGTCCTAAACCTTTTGGGCTACCCAGTACCCAATATATTCTAACCTAACCTGAAAAAGAAAGTAAGCAAATAAACCCCCCCCCCCCCCCACCTATTATTTTCTATTCATTTAGATACGGAGGGAAGTGGATTATCAGTGCTCAAGAGGGTACTTAAAACATAAAATTATTACCTTCATATTTATTAATAGTGACATGATCAACTGTATATGCTCCTGAATATTAAACCACTTATCAAACAATTATAAATAAATAATTGATTTTATAGACATGCCATCATATAAAAAAAAAAATAATGTGTTTTTCATTATTTCAAAATTTTGTTCATGTTATCTATGCCATCTTATCAGTAGCATGTTCTGTATTATCCTCTCAGAATTATTTTTTCAATTTTGAAAAAAAATTTACCCTCTCCCCCCTAGCCGCAGTGCTTTGCCCCTTAGCTCGACAAGCTGCAGTGCTTGGTTCTTTAGCCACGGCTGCTTGGCTTCCTAGCCTACAACCTAACCTAATTGTAAAAATATATAAAAATTTTCAAAATATTTCTAAGAGGATAATACCGCACATTCAAGAAGGCAGGAATATGGTATAGCCAACAAGCAAAATAATTTTAAAATAATATTTGGGGGGTGTCATCAATGACAGCCAAAATCATGTATAGGTTCTGTGATATTTTTTCAAATTAATTTTGTTGTTGGTATAAGCTGATAAGAAGGGTGTAGAAGTCTGTCAATATACCAAATGACCTATTTAATGAGTGAAACAATTGTATTTAATGATTAAAACTTAAACATTAAGTGATATTTCTATCTAAAAATTACAATAAATAAATGACGTTATACAATACAAATTACCAATGGCAGGCTAGAATACCTACAATTTTTAATTATGTGACCAAAGGTAGGCCAGTATGGCGTCATTTTTTATAGGTACTATGAAAAGCTTCGAGATTTTTACGTTCTTCTAAAATAATTTTCTATTCTCTAACTGTTAAATAACCTTTACAAAAGAGAAACAGGGCAATCAAACATCTGGCTTTCATGACCAATATTATATTCCTAAATATTAAAATTTATTAAAATCTCAACTATTTTACTTAAATTGCAATAAAAGTAACAGGATGTCTGTGTGTCAGTCTGTCTGTACCTAAGGATCTCGCTAACCGCACAACAAACATCATTCTCCTTTACAATTCTCAAAGGTGTCGGTAAGATTTATAAAATAATTCAAGAGAGGGTACTAACACCCTTTAAGGAGAAATAGCCCCATGATTTTTTTTTACTTTTTCTCTTATCTAGGGGCTCTGTATTCAAAGTGGTGGAAAAAACAGCCCCAAATCAACCTAATCATTTCAGTAGTTATTAAAATATTTACTCCTAGACAACAAAAACCTTTGTATAATTGAATTTAATTAAAGGGTTGTTTAATACACTAGTCCCAGAAGTTTTATATACCGTTTTCTTATTCATTTGCATAACAACTTTTGGGATTTTGGGACATTAATTGAATTTGGAGTGGTTGGTTCTTTAAGTTGAGTGTCCCAACGTTTCAAACACTAATTGTAATCTACAGAAGGGGTAATTTTGTGTATTATAATTTGAGATACACATCAATTTATCGGCCATTGTCTATCCTTTTAGAACCCTGATTTAACTATTTCTTAGAATTATTACCTGTATACTATTGTGTATGATTAGAAAAGTTTGAAAAACTAAGTAAAATAAAATTATTTAGAGCACTTTATAAACCTTACAACGTGCCACTACATAATATTGCATCATAATTAAACGTCTCTATAAAATATGGAAATTTACCTATTTTTTTCTTATAAATTTATTCTCATTTAAAATAATTTAAAAGTAAGATATACCCAAGGGCTTAAGAAATAATACAATGGACGATAATTTGATATATACCCTTATGATGATGAACAAAATTAGACCTTTTGTAGATTAAATTTGGAAACTGCTTGTTTGGAACCAACCAATCAAAATTCAACAAAGGAACCATAAGACTTGGAAACCTATTAATATCCGCTGGATTAGCACTTGTTCTCAGCCAAAATGCAAATCATGTATAGCATCGTATTACAAAATTTTCCACAAATATTAAAATAAAATCATTAAATTAATACCAGTTTTGTTAGCCTTGAGGATAGCAAAACTGTTTATCTTATATTTTTTTTATATCCGCGGAAAGCTGTCTATGATGCGATGCGATAAATAACTTATAAAGACTGTGTAGTAAGCCCGTCCAGAAAGATCCCTTCAACTGCTGGTTTATTATCTGTGATTCTTATATAAATGTAACAGGCTCTTTGTATGTCTCTGTGTGTGTATTGAAGGATCTTGATAACAGTTTAACAAATACTAGCGGCTTCGCCTTTAGCCTCTAGGGGCTTTGCCCCAAGAGGTATAATCACATCATCTATTACCTACTCAGAGGAAAAAAATGCGAATGAATTGCAAATTCTTGCGAATAAATAGCGAAAGTCGTAAAAAAATTTTTTTTTAAGTTTGGGGGAGGATTTTTTGTTTTTAGGGTGGTTTGGGGTGTCCCACCCCCCAAGTAAATAGCCTTAAACCACCTCAGGACCAGTAGGTATATTCCCTGAAAAGTAGAATTCGATCGGTTCAGTGGTTACCGAGATCCTAAAGGACGGACAGACATCAAGCTTCTTTGTATTATAGATGGTTATCCTTTGAAGGGTCCTAGGACAGACGCGGGAGTGACAAACGTCGGAATGGATACATAACCTAGCTAACCTATTTAAAACCATCTTACAGATTTTTTAAATGCCTAACCCATGCGGGGGGCTTATTTGTATATATTCATATTATTCCTAACCTGTATAGAATTACTTATTTAACTTAATATTTTGGACACTCCTGCGTTTGTCCATATCGACGTTGATCACTCCTGCGTTTGTCCTGGAACCCTTTAAAGTGAAATTTCTCATAAGTCTTGAGAAGGTTTATAACTATTTTTTGGGAGGGTACCCCTACTCTCCTATTAGAAATAACCCCTAGGAAAAAATCATCCCCCACTCTGCTAATATGTTTTATTGCTTGGACACTTTTTTTTCTAGACAATAAATAATACCCAACAATAGCCAAGAAAAACAAGGATGACAACATCCTTAAAGGCGTAATATAAATGGATATAAGTCTAAACAAAATTGTACATAAAGGCACCTTAGGCAGAATACGGTAAAGGTGTAAGTTTTCAGACTTTAAAATAAGAGTAGAACTCTAAATTTTGGTAGGGCAGTTGCTCTAATATGATACAATATAGAACTGTGAAGAAACGGCGGCAAAAACCGCCGTTGCCGCCGATAACCGGTATGTCCGGGCAAATTATTTTTGCTTTTTCTCGCTAAATTACACAAATTTAAATCATTTAAGATAAACTTATCATTTTCTAAAGTTAACCTTTTAATTTCTCGGGACACTTTTTTAGATTTTTTGGGATTTTAATCATAAAAACATGTCCTAACTCTAAAAAAAATCACAAGTGGCAGGAGAAAATAAAGGGGATATCTTTTAGAAAGAAAATTTGTCTTAAATGATTCAAAATTGTCTAATTTAGCGAGAAAACGCGAAAAAAAATCGGCGGGAAAGGCGGTTCGGCCGCCGTTTTTTTTTCACAAATCCACGTTATACCCCATTAAAGCAATTACCATCTAAATTTTAGAGTTCTACTCCTATTTTAAAGTCTTAAAACTCACACCCTTGCGGAATTCTGCGAAAGCTACGTCCCCCTTTGTTGCAAAATTGCGTAAATAAATGATACTGTAAAAGGACATGCTTTCATCTTTTGGGTTTGTACACATTTTCATCTAATGAAGTGTCAGGAATGTACCTTTACTGTACTTCCTTTTTCAAAATAAAAATCTGCCGTCTATCTTGCACAGCATCAGAGAAATACCCCTATGCCGTTTATATATGACAGAAGGACTGACTTTTTGAATCATAGAATAGCTTTGCTACTTATAAAAACAATATTCAGGGACAACAATATTAATTTTTGCGAACATACATAAGGGGGGGGGGGGCGTAATGACATAAGCTCTTAAACCGTGAGCAAAATGGTCTAAATATTGAGCTAGACACTTCAAACTTGGTATATAAGCCTAGTCCTATAGGTATTACATCTAAATGGCAAAAAAATCCAAAAATTTTTATTTTTAGGTTAGGTTAGGTAAGAAAAACCCTGCGGAAATGGGGTTTTTAGGCTTTTTTTGGTCTATTTTGATGTGGAAACTTGCCTTAAATTGTTTTTTTTCTTAGGGTTTTAACTTAAATACACTGTATCTATTCATATGGACATTATTTAAGATGATTCAGCAAGTCGGGGACCGACCCCAGGGGGCTAGGTGGGTGGCCCGCAGGGGTTAAGTTCATTTTTCCCAATATATTTGTTGTGATACATCAAATTATAGGTTTTTTAGGTCAAGGAACTCAAATTCAGAGCTAAAATAAGCATTAGACTAATCTGAAGCTAGCCCCAGCGGGCTAGGTTGGTGGCCCGCAGGGGTTAAGTGCATTTTTTCTAATATATATCTTGTTATATATCAAAATATAGGTTTTTTTGGTCAAGAAACTCAAATTCTGAGCGAAAATTAGCATTAGACTGACCTGAAGCTAACCCCCCCGGGCTAGGTTGGTTTTCTGCAGGGCTTAGGAGCATTTACCTAACCTAACCTAGAAACTTACTTATATTTTCACAGGTTTTTTTCTTGAATAAACTGTGTCTATTAATGAGGACTTTATTTAAGATGATCCAGCAAGTCGGGGACCGACCCCAGCGGGCTAGGTGGGTGGCCCGCAGGGGTTAAGTGCATTTTTTCCAATATATATGTTGCGATACATCAAATTATAAGTTTTTTAGGTCAGTTAATTCAAATTCAGAGCTAGAATTAGCATAAGACTAATCTGAAACTAGCCCCAGCGGGCTAGGTTGGTGGCCCACAGGGGTTAAATGCATTATTTCCAATATAGATCTTGTTATATATCAAAATAAAGGTTTTTAAGGTCAAGAAACTCAAATTCAGAGCTAAAATTGGCATATGACTTACCTAAAGCTAACCCCTGCGGGCTAGGTAGATTTTCCACAGGGCTTATGTGCATTTTACCTAACCTAACCTAGAAACTTACTTATTCTTTTTTGTTTTTTTCCTTGAATAAACTGTGTCTATTAATGAGGACATTATTTTAGATAATCCAGCAAGTTGGGGACCGACCCCAGCAGGCTAGGTGGGTGGCCCACAGGGGTGTAGTGCATTTTTTCTAAAGTGTCTGTTGTCATACATCAAATTATAGGTTTTTTATGTCAAGAAACTCAAATTCAGAGCTATTTTAAGACTGACCTAAGGCTAACCCCCGCGTATTAGGTGGGTGGCCTGCAGGGGTAAATTTTCCAAATTATGTGTTGTTATACATCAAACTATAGGTTTTTTAGGTCAATTAGGAGCTAAAAAAACACAATAGCAACCTGATGCTAGTTTTTTCGTGGTATGTGGTATACATTAAATTAAAAAATTGTATCCTATTAGCATATTAAATTCTTCCACCGCTAACATTGTACTATCAAAATTTAAATTCTTTCAAATATATGCCATATAAATGTAGTTTAACCAATCAACCAGGAAAAAATATGCAGTTCACTAAATTAAGTTCAAATGCATTTTGTGAAACTACCCCTTTGAATTTCTGGATCTAAAAAACCTATAATTTTATGTATGACAACTAAAAATGCACTTAACCCCTGCGGGCAACACACCTAGCCTGCTGGGGTCTTAAATCTTAAATAATGTTCTAATAAATAGACACAGTTTATTCCAGAAAAACCATAAAAAAAACAAGCAAGGTTCTAGGTTAGGTTAGGTAAAATGCACTTAAGACTTGCAGGCAACCCACCTAGCCCGCTGGGGCTAGCTTCAGATTAGTCTGATGCTTTTATTAGCTGTAAATTTGAGCTTCTTGACCTTAAAAACCTATAGTTGGATGTATGACAACACATACTTTTAAAAAAATGCATTTAACCCTTGAGGGACATCTGAAATAAGGTCCTCATGAATGGACAGTTTATTTGAAAAAAAATATTAAACGTAAGTTTCTATGTTAGGTTAGGTAAAATGCACTTAAGCCCTGTGGGCTACCTATCTAGCCCACTGGGGTTAGCTCCAGATTAGTCTAATGCTTATTTCAGCTCTGAATTTGAGTTCTTTGACCTAAAAAACCTATAATTGGATTTATCACAACATATATATTGGGGAAAATGCACTTAACCCCTGCGGGCCACCCACCTAGCCCGCTGGGGTCGGTCCCCGACTTGCTGGATCATCTTAAATAAAGTCTTCATTAATAGACACAGTTTATTCATAAGGTCCTCATGAATGGACAGTTTATTCTAGAAAAAAAACCTAAATAAATAATAAATGTAAGTTTCTAGCTTAGCTTAGGTAAAATGCACTTAAGCCCTGTGGGCAACCCAGCTAGCCCGCTGGGGTTAGCTTCAGATTATTCTAATGCTTATTTTAGCTCTGAATTTGAGTTCTTTGACCTTAAAAACATATCATTTGATGTATCATATCATATATATTGGGGAAAATGCACTTAACCCCTGCGGGCCACCCACCTAGCCCGCTGGGGTCGGTCCCCGACTTGCTGGATCATCTTAAATAAAGTCTTCATTAATAGACACAGTTTATTCAAGAAAGAAACCTGTAAAAATATAAGTAAGTTTCTAGGTTAGGTTAGGTAAATGCTCTTAAGCCCTGCAGAAAACCAACCTAGCCCGGGGGGTTAGCTTCAGGTCAGTCTAATGCTAATTTTCGCTCAGAATTTGAGTTTCTTGACCTAAAAAACCTATAGTTTGATATATAACAAGATATATATTAGAAAAAATGCACTTAACCCCTGCGGGCCACCAACCTAGCCCGCTGGGGCTAGCTTAAGATTAAACTAATGCTTATTTTAGCTCTGAATTTGAGTTCCTTGACCTAAAAAACCTATAATTTGATGTATCACAACAAATATATTGGGAAAAATTAACTTAACCCCTGCAGGCCACCCACCTAGCCCCCTGGGGTCGGTCCCCGACTTGCTGAATCATCTTAAATAATGTCCATATGAATAGATACAGTGTATTTAAGTTAAAACCCTAAGAAAAAACAATTTAAGGCAAGTTTCCACATCAAAATAGACCAAAAAAAGCCTAAAAACCCCATTTCCGCAGGGTTTTTCTTACCTAACCTAACCTAAAAATAAAATTTTTTGGATCTTTTTGCCATTTAGATGTAATACATATAGGACTAGGCTTATATACCAAGTTTGAAGGGTCTAGCTCAATATTTAGACCATTTTGCTCACGGTTTAAGAGCTTATGTCATTACGCCCCCCCCCCCCCCCCTTATGTTTGATCATGTATTTGGCCATAACTCTGCCAAAAATTCATTCAAAACAAACCTTTTTCGACCTAAGATACTAAAAGAGTTGCTTTATAAGCCCATATAATTAGTTTTGTAATATCTTTCTATTTCATGGAAAACTAAAAATCAATAGAAAAATCTCTATTTTTATTATTCTAAAAAGAGAGGTTTCCAAGAATTGACGGGGGTAATCTAAAATACTTTCCATGACAACATCCATAAGTAGGAAGCACAAAAAAATCGTGGATGGTAATATGTAGATTTCACAGGTATTTGTTAAATCAAGAATACAAAATAGTGAAAAATTAGCCAAAAACCTGCTAATCGGCAGTATGATTGCCATAGATGTTTACTTAAAACAACGGGAAATTTAATTCTAATATCCCAAACCACAAAAATTTTGAAAATCGGACCAATAACACCAAAAATATGGAAAAATACCCAAGTTAAAAATAACCTGGCCAAAACTTGCTAAATGACTGCTGTGGTTATTTTCTTTAAACGATGGAAAATCTAATTTAATTTGATATCTATATAATTTTTTTTGAAAATCGGACCATAAACACCGAAGATATGATCTGGTTTAAATAAAATTAATTTTAAAATAGCTTCGCTACTGTAAAGTTGTTTTCATGCATAATGTATTTTTTTTAAAGCAAAGCTTTTCTATAATTAGGGTCTGTCCGTCCGTCTTCCATCTGTCCGTCACAAACAGATAGCTTTTTTAGTTAATTTAGGCATGTTAGAATTGTCCTATCGATTTCAAACTTTGCAAGGTGATTCCTTTGACAGACTATCAACAGGTTAACAATTTAGGATGGTTTTTAGGCATTAAAAAATATTTTGTGAGTTCTATAATATTTCAGTCAATTTTGTCTTATCTATTATATCCTTTACCTTCCCTTAACCTTACTTCCCATTTATTAAACCCCGCATAAATTAATTTTATAACAGATACTTATAAAATCTTTTAAAATGTTGCTTTCCCTTAGAGTACCTGTCGAACACTGAACCCTATCTCCCAAATAAATTAAGACAGATTAAACTTTTTTCTCTTTATACTGAATCACTGCAGGTTACCCATTACCCTGAGTTGCATATAATTGCAATGCCCCAACCCTGCAGGAAAACCTTTACCAAATATAACCTAATTCTTCATTCGAAGTAGTTCTTGAATATGGATACCTATTGTAATCTTTTTATTGGCGAAGCTACTCTATAATTTGAAATGTCCGTCTGTCCGTATGTCTTAGTTTGGGGGAAACGTGATTTTCTCGGCTCCTATAAAAGATAAAAGGCTGAATTTTTTTGACAACATTCCCATTATTAAGGAGCACAATTAACTATAAAACATCAATGGCGGTAGGACCGCTTTTTGAGCAGGTTTTAGGCTATTTTTACATTTTTCACATTTTTCTCCATATCTTTGGTGTTTATGGTCAGATTTCCAATTTTTTTTCAGTTATAGTATCAAATTTAAATTTCCTGTCGTTTAAAGAAAACAACGGTCAGACTGCATTTAGGCAGGTTTTAGGCTATTTTTGTATTTTTCACATTTTTCTCAATATCTTTGGTGTTTATGGTCCGATTTCTAAAGGGGGGGATGGGCGTAATGACATTTATTCGTAATCCATGAGCAAAATGGTCTAAATATTTAACTAGACCCTTCAAACTTGGTATATAAGCTTAGTCCTATAGGTATTACATATAAATGGCAAAAAAATCCAAAAAATTTTATTTTAAGGTTAGGTTAGGTAAGAAAAACCCTGCGGAAATGGGGTTTTTAGGCTTTTTTTTGGTCTATTTTCATGTGGAAACTTACCTTAAATTGTTTTTTCTTAGGGTTTTAACTTAAATACACTGTATCTATTCATATGGACATTATTTAAGATGATTCAGCAAGTCGGGGACCGACCCCAAGGGGATAGGTGGGTGGCCCACAGGGTAAAGTGCATTTTTCCCAATACATGTGTTGTGATACATCTAATTATAGGTTTTTTAGGTCAAGGAACTCAAATTCAGAGCAAATATAAGCATTAGACTAATCTGAAGCTAGCCCCATCGGGCTAGGTTGGTGGCCCGCAGGGGTTAAGTTCATTTTTTCCAATATATATCTTGTTATATATCAAAATATAGGTTTTTTAGGTCAAGAAACTCAAATTCTGAGCGAAAATTAACATTAGACTAACCTGAAGCTAACTCCCCCGGGCTAGGTTGGTTTTCTGCAGGGCTTAAGAGCATTTACCTAACCTAACCTAGAAACTTACTTCTATTTTTACATGTTTTTTCTTAAATAAACTTTGTCTATTAATGAGGACTTTATTTAAGATAATCCAGCAAGTCGGGAACCGACCCCAGCGGGCTAGGTTGGTGGCCCGCAGGAGTTAAGTGCATTTTTCCCAATATACATGCTGTGATACATCTAATTATAAGTTTTTTAGGTCAGTTAACTCAAATTCAGAGCTAGAATTAGCATAAGACTAATCTGAAGCTAGCCCCAGCGGGCTAGGGCGGTGGCCCGTAGGGGTTAAATGCATTATTTTCCAATATACATCTTGTTATATATCAAAATATAGGTTTTTAAGGTCAGTTAACTCAAATTCAGAGCTAGAATTAGCATAAGACTAATCTGAAGCTAGCCCCAGCGGGCTAAGGCGGTGGCCCGTAGGGGTTAAATGCATTATTTTCCAATATACATCTTGTTATATATCAAAATATAGGTTTTTAAGGTCAAGAAACTCAAATTCAGAGCTAAAATTAGCATAAGACTTACCTGAAGCTAACCCCTGTGGGCAAGGTAGATCTTCTGCAGGGCTTAAGTGCATTTTACCTAACCTAACCTAGAAACTTACTTATTTTTGGTTTTTTCCTTGAATGAACTGTGTCTATGAATGAGGACATTATTTTAGATGATCCAGCAAGTTGGGGACCTCCTTGGGTCAGCCTCCTGTATGAAGAATCTTTTAAATGATGGCTTTAGGACTGAACACTGTGTATCTATGTAAAACCTAGCCCGCCTGGGTTAGTCCCCGACTTGCTGGATCCTCTTAAATAATGTTCTCATGAACAGTTTATTTAATTAAAAAACTTTCAAAAAAGTAAGATTCTAGGTTAGGTTTGGTAAATTGCATTTAAGCAGGCAACCCACCTAGCCCACAGGGGCTAGCTTCAGATTAGTCTGATTATATTATTAGCTCTAAATTTGAATTTCTGGACCTAAAAAACCTATAATTTTATGTATGACAGCACATACTTTTTGAAAATGCACTTGACCCTGGCGGGCCACCCACCTAGCCTGCTGGGGTCGGTCGCTGACTTGCTTGATCATCTTAAATAATAAATAGACACAGTTCATTCCAGAAAAAAAACCTAAAAAACGAGTAAGGTTCCAGGTTAGGTTAGGTAAAATGCACTTAAGACCTGCAGGCAACCCACCTAGCCCGCTGGGGCTAGCTTCAGATTAGTCTGATACTTTTATTAGCTGTAAATTTGAGTTTCTTGACCTAAAAAACCTATAATTTGATGTATGAGTGGTAAATTTTTAACTTGGGCCCCTCCAACCATAAAATTGAAAATACTTATCCCTAAATCCATCATGTGTTTACATCCTTCATTTGTGAATTTTTTTATGTAGATTTCAAATCCCCCAAACCCAAGAAAATAGCTTAAAACCACCACAGGACCAGTAGATATATTCCCTGAAGACTAAAGAGTAGAATCTGTTCAGTGGTTACCGAGATCTTAAGCTTCAGACGGACGGACAGACATCAAGCTACTTTGTATTATAGATATCCATAGTAGATTGCTCTTACCTTTCTGATTTGAGCTACTTGGAGACAAAACCTTTTTCATACTAGCTGGTAGTTTCTTCTTTACTGGCACAGAGGGCAGGTCACTTCCTATGAAATATCATATGGACATTTTCCAGTAGGTATTGCTTCGAAACCGATTGATATCCTCTGGATTGAAGGTTCAATATCAAGTGTTGCGTCGTATTACCAACAATTTTCAATGAATATTAAATAAAAATCATTAGATTAAAACTAGATTTTTAGTCCGAGCCTTCGGCCCCAGGGAGCTAACAAAATATGTTTAAATCCAGGGAGTAAGGGAGGGGACAATGGGCAATTAATTCAATTTAAGAGTATTTGCTGAAACGCAGTGTTGCGGATCCGCATTGATTGTATGCGGATCCGGATCCTACCGGTTCCGAATCCTTGACAATAAAAATAAAATCACCAATTTTTAAAAAAAATATCTATTCTTTAATCTCGAAGTCAAAAATACTTTTGATTTTCAAGTCTGAACCTTAAGAGTGTGGGAGTGAATCAGCTGATCTTAACAAGGTTACCAGATACTTCAAAATTAAAAAGTGACTATTTTATATAAATTTAGGTAGATTTTTCCATAAATTTATACCCCTGGATCCGGATCCGCATTTTTTGCGGATCCGGATCCTTGGACTCAAAATAATGCGGATCCGGATCCGCAACACTGGCTGAAAGACCTTGAAATCTAGATTAATCCAGAAAATATGGAGAAAATTTTAAAGGGAGTTAATATAGTACAGAGAACAATAAAATAAGAAGAAAGTTCCAAGAAAAAAAAACATTCATTTAAAAATTATATTACCAGCACATCATACTGACGTAACCATTATGTAATTAATAACTAGAAAAATCTCCCTGGAACCCATTAAACCCATAGCCCCATAACCCAAAATTTAATTAGATTCTTAAATTTTTTATTAAACAAATATCACAATAAAGTTTTTATCTATAAAATGATATTTTCTGGAGAGAAAAAAATTGTTAAACCAGCCACTTCATAACAAATTAGGTTTCTTGATACTTGTCTGCAATGTTCTAAACTAACAAATGAGTTAGCGGCATTCTGTGCGCTAGTACCCAAAGTCAGTCGGAAACTGCTAAATTCTTGCACATTCCCTTTAAGCCAGTTCCCAAAGTCTGAGACTCCTAAAAAAATGAATATTCGATCTATTGTCCCCTCTCTTACTTCCTGGTTTAAATCTTATAATTTTTTTCTTTAAATAACCGCGGCAAGTTGT
This sequence comes from Acartia tonsa, assembly GCF_053477335.1. Taxonomy (NCBI): domain Eukaryota; kingdom Metazoa; phylum Arthropoda; class Copepoda; order Calanoida; family Acartiidae; genus Acartia; species Acartia tonsa. The sequence goes on from NC_137273.1 coordinate 31,417,709, forward strand.
CTATAATATGATGCGATAAAAAAAATTTAAAATTCTAGGTTCTACTCTTTCTTTGTAGGCCTACAGAGACAAAAGTTTAGACCACATAATTATTTCATAGAAATATTCCCCAATGCATTACAAATGGACGCACTGAAAACGTGAGTTGTAAGATAGATATTCATTGGCTCTAAGAATCTTCATAATAAAAATCAAATGAGAACCATTAAAAACGGGAAGAGAGAAAATAAAAGGAAGAATAAATCTGCTGAAAAGTTATACCTTGGTGTTTCACTTGTTATTGTAATCTATGGTTTCTGACCTCCTGAACCTTTGTCCACATCCTCTGGTGTGTCAATCATGGCCTCCAGGTTGCACAGCTTCCGTCTGGATGCCAAGCTTCCTTTCACACTTTTTAGCGGCAGAATATTTTTGTCGTCTTCCGTTTTCTTGTTCTGTTTCCTCGAACATATTTAGCTTTTCTAACTCCTGAAAATCAAACATTTTTTAATCATAAGCCCCCCTACAGGATCCCCTTCCGCTCTCATTTTAGTTTTAAAAAGAAAAAATGGGGGGGGGGGGGAGCATTTTTTAAGGGAGATTTCTGATTTAGATACTAAGCCCCTGGGCCTATATGCCGCTATTATCTTTAGAATGCATTAAAGGGGAATATGAACAAATGATAGAACATTAGGTCTTCTTAGGTTTTTAAAAATATCGATTAATATTACATGTAAGTTTTGGGTTTATATTAACATATTTTTAGGAGGGGTATTTTTTTCTATGGGCAATTTAATTCGAGAGGGTGGTATTACACTTTTCCAAAATGGTTATAATCCTTCCCAGGCCCCGTGTGAAGCTACAACATTGTAATTGAGAACCATATTGGTTCAGTGGTTAAAAAGATATTTTGGTACATTCACACAGACATTCTGTTATTTATATTAAAAAAAAAGGGGAATTAATTGCAGTTATTTACCTATGCAATAGTTAGACTAAAATATTTATATAATTGCTAGTAGTTATTTAATAATGATACTTAAGATATAATTGTAATGAACATTTAAATACACCTTAAACTCAACAAAACATTCGATATCATTTAGACAAAAATAGCCCAGCAATCATATTATTTCCAGTGTCGCTTTGAAACCAATTCATTAGTAACAGTTCTCAGCCATACTGGAAAATTATGTCTGGCATCGCATTATTTCCAATTTTTGCAAATGAAAAAATGTACATTCATAAGATTAATAACATTTTTTAAGCCCATGCCTTCAGCATATCGGGGCTTATAATTATGTCTCTAATATATTCGCGAAAAGCTCTTTATGATAAGTAATGTAAAGAAATAAAACAAGGCCGATAAATTAATGTACATCCTCAATGATGATTACAAAATTACCTCTTCTTTCAGTTAGTCGTTGAAACTTTGAACACTCAATTTGATGAATCAACCAATCAAAATTCCCTGGAGTCCCCAAAGTTAATAAGCCAAAGGATTAGGAAATGTAAGGTAGAACTTTGGGGACTGGTGTAATAAACAGCACATTGTCCCCTCTCTCTCTCTTTGGTTTAAAATACTACTAGGCTCGAATTATTCGACAGAGAGGACAGAAAAATATCTTATAACCATCTCGAGACTTAAATCTAAAAAATAGATTAAAACCATCCCAGGACCTATGTGAAGCTTACCCCAAATGGAGAACCAAATCGGTTAAGTAATTATGGAGTTCTTAAGCTTCAGACAATCGATATAATATAATATCTATACTCCTCAGACAAAAAAAATCATACTACTTTGTATAACAGAATGTGTTAAATAACTAATATCGAACAGCAAACATTATTTTTTAAAGTAAAACAAAGAAGTTATAGAAATCTTAAGTTATAGATTAAAAAAAAGCTTACTACTTTAAGTGAAGGGATGGGAAGTACATACTCAAGTAGCGGTATAAAAAAATTGTGTTTGAAGGAATTGAAAATTCGGACAGTGATGGATAATAATACTTATCAGCCTTGATTTAATGAAGGTAAAAAGTCCTACAACAATAATTTCGTTAGGGTATATATTTTCTACAAGAGGTCTCTGGCTAAAAAAAGGGGAGTTGGAGATAAAACATGCGAAAGCGAAAAAATTAAGAGTGCTGAAAACATCCCCCACCCCCCAAAAAAAAATCTTATGCAGAATATAATCATACAACCTCGCAATCTTGGGAACATATATTAATACAACCTGTCTCTAACACGGTTATAAAGTCGAAAAAGCTTCACTTTCACAAAAACATACAGCATGACCCTCAAAAAAGTATTTTTAAGCATCTGCAGCCCTTATTTCTCAATGAATTAAAAAAAAATGCATATGTCCTTGTTCTCCATAGTATTCCTCATAAGTAGATATAAAAATATTTTTTTTACCTCCATTAACACCGGAGATTTTTAGAGCTAAAGTTTTGAAAAAGTGACTGAGAAAAAGAATTTTTTTTTGTTTCTCTTATTTTTTGGATGGTTATATTATGTTTTTCTGGCAACTGAATAATGAGACACAAAGAAAAACAAGTTAACTAATTATTTCTTTATTATTCCACCAAAAAATATAAATTTTTAATGGCAAAAAATACTACTGAATGAATTGATAATTTGCAAATTTTAGGTTATTTATTAACCCTTATTTGAGAAAAGGATTAATTATGACAGTTGCTCCGCCTACTTTTCTGACATCTCAATAATTTAATAGGGGGTTAATTAAGCTTTTTAGACAAAAAAATCATTATGTTTTAATTTTATTTTCTTCATAACTTTTTTGTTATTAACGTTAGGATTGTGAAACAAAAACAATTTTCCTGCTATATTCATAAAGATTTATTTGGTTTTTTAATCTTAAAAAATTTTGCCTAATAAGTAAGTTTTTCAAAATATCATTAAACTAAAAAGACTAAAAAAATATGTGTAAAAAATGCTTTTTACTCAAAAACTAAATTTTTTATTTCATTTTTGTATAAAGTTTCTGCTAGTAACAAAAATAAAAGGATTTCTACCTTAATTTTGCTAAAAAAGTCGTTTCATGTTAAAAGTTACTTTTTCCTCAGTCACTTTTTCAAAACTTTAGCTCTAAAAATCTCCGGTGTTAATGGAGGTAAAAAAAATATTTTTATATCTACTTATGTGGAATACTATGGAGAACAAGGACATATGCATTTTTTTTTAATTCATTGAGAAATAAGGGCTGCAGATGCTTAAAAATACTTTTTTGAGGGTCATGCTGTATACTAAACATTAATATTTATAACGTGTAATAATGAACTTTTTTATTATAAAACATATAAAAAATCTTATATTTATATTTATTACATCAAAATATATAATATTCTGAAAATAAAACATTTTAGTTTAAGCGTATAGGTTGCATATAAAAGGGTAGTATAAAATGGCATAAAAATAATCACAATTTTAAGAAAATAAAATGCTTATGATATTTCATGATATTAAGCGTAATTTTATCACATGATTTTCTTTCAAATATATCATTAATGGATTACAATTGAATATTCTTTTAATCAATTAAAAAAATTACTAAATACTATTTGGTAACAATTCCATCTTCGATTTTTTCTGTTGATTTTCGACGATTTTTGCAGATTTTCGTAGATTTTTGTTAAATGTTGATATGACGATTAAACCTTCTGTTGGATAAGTTTTCTTGTAGCATCATAGGTGAAATTGTGGGCCTAAATAAAAAATTGTATTATAATGGATATAGTACTGTATTAGGTACTTCAATCTTACACTAGATTTTCATGTTCTTTAATAAAATGAATCTTGTAGCGGGCTAAAATAACATACTCCTTTCAATTCCACCCCCTCAGCACAGGGGTGTATATTCTGCACGGGATCCCCGGCTAACGAGGGGGAGGTGCCGTGGGGGAATAAGGATGTTGAGAAAAAGAACCAATCGCTTGTATTTTTTCAATATATTATAAAACATACAGATTTGACCAAAAACTAATAAATATGCTATGCTATACTGAAATAAATCTGAATCACGAAACCCATACGTGATTTTCAACACATATTAGAATTGACGACCTTTTTATCTGCCCCCCAAATATTATTTTACATTTTTTTGCTTGTTGGCTATACAATATTACCGTGAAAACACTATCTCTATAATCACCTTGAAAATACTGGAGTTGTAGAAAGGTTGTAGGTTGACCACATTGATCTCCTTGGCTTTGTCCAACAGATCCTTCTCAGTAATCTCCACCTGTCTAACCTCAGAACTGCCATATCTAAATAATGGATTTATTAGTACTTGGATATTACACCAGATTTCAGGCTCTCTTATTAAGTGCAACACGGAGCGGGATAAAATAACGATTCCCTCCTTCCACACTCTTTACTCTATCCCCCTCCCCTCCTACTGTTCATTTTATTACCTAACAAACCAGAGAGAGAGGGGACAATAGGCTGTTTATTACACTAGTCCCCATAGTTGTATAATAATAACGTTTTCCTATTGGTTGACTTGACAACTTTGGGGACTTCCATCGAATTATGATTTATTTATTTATGAAGTTGAGTGTCCAAACGTTTCAACCACTAACTTAAATCTACAGACGGTGTAATTTAGTAATTCATCATTATTGGGGATGTAAATCAATTTATCGGCCATTGTCTTATCCCTTTAGATCCCTGCTGTGTTGACAATGTTTCTAACCTGTTCCTCATGTAAAGAGCAGTCTCCATGGCGAGGTTCTTAAGCAGATACAGGAGCAGCTCGTTGTTGTCCTTCTTGTAGGACATGTACTTGCTGAATGTTCTCGCCATCTGTTTCTGTACACCCAGCTTCTGGGTGGAGATGAAGGCCTCCAACACAACTCTGATGGCCATATTGATATCGTCCTAAAAGAAATATGTAAAAAAAATTGTAGTAAAAAGTTAGCTTTTTTAAAATAAAAATATGTGGTTGGGGGGAAAAGATATAAAAATTAAGAGATTTTTTTCTCCCCTCCTTTTTGAAAAAAAACTAACAATATATGGGAGGGGGATAATTAGAATAAAGTAAAGAATATACACCCCTGATTACCTGTGAAACAAACTCTCTGAGATGCATCTTAGCGTTGGCCTCGGCCATCCTGAGGATGGACTCAATGTGTCTGACAGTGATGGGGACACTACCAGTGGTCATACTCTCTCTACGCAGCTCAGAGTACACTTTGGCAACCTAAATATTTATGTATTGATAAAAGATATATGGCAAAAATGATTGATTCGAATTTTAGGCGACTATTTAGAATAGTAGCGGATTCGCAAAGTGCACTTGAGGTAGGGCTGTGGTGTAGAACTACCCCCCCCCCACCCCACATTTTAAATTAGTTTAAAAGACGATTTTTTTTTTTTTTGGGGGGGGGGGGGGTTAATCTTATTACAAAATAGATATAAACCTTCGGGCGGATAATGAGGAGAAATTTTGTAAAGTTCAGAGGTTAGCGAGATCATTTAAAACAAACACTCAAGACATTGATCAGATAGACTTACAAATATGGATATTTTATGGATCAAGATCTGCGTGAAACGGCTTTTTAAATTGGACAGAATACTGTGTCTGATTAACCATCTATGGTAAAAAATCTATTGGCCTACCTTATCTTGATCCATCTGATTGATCATTTGGGGTAAATACTATTGTACTACCTTATCTTAATCTATCTGATTTGCCATCTAGTGCAGTAACTCTATTGGCCTACCTTATATTGATCTATCTGATTGGGCATCAAGGGTAATAAATCTATTGGCCTACCTTATCTTGATCCATTTGATTGAGCTTGGGGTGAACCTTCTCCCTGGCATAGATGAGATACTTCCTCAGAATGTCCTGGGGAATCTTCTCAACATAACTCAGACTCGATGTGTTAACCAAGTCAGCCTCAACCTAAAGGGATAGTTCTATGAAATTAATTTTACGTGTTAAGCAATAAAAGATATTTTTTAGTATATTTGAAAGAAAACGGAACATTTGCCACTCAGAGTTACGTAAAAAAAATGGCTAATTTGATAGTTATGGAAGGTATCAATTTTTACCCGCTGCGAGTTTCACTGTATTAGATAATAAAAATATCTGAATTAAAATCCAAGCAATAATATAAAATATCCTTATAATAAAGTAAAAGGTTCTCTGGGTGTATGTCTGTCTGTACCAAAGGATCACGCTAACCGGTAATCCGATATGGTTCTCCTTAACAGAGTAGCTTCTTATAGGTCCTGGGAAAGTTTAAAACTATTTGGGGTAAGGGTACAACCACCGTCCCAAGAGAAATTGAAATAAAAAAATAAGGTTGTCGAAATCTATCACCCCTCCCCCACAAGGTCACAGGGTCCTCTAGGAGGGTAGCCGCTATCGCATTAATAAAGACGTAGGATTGTTACCTTCTTAAAATGATCACAGTCAGCCTGATCAGCCAGAGGATGAGACTGAGAATGGTTGGCCACCACAAACTTGGCGAGAGCTTCGTCAGCTACTGGGTCAGCTGTGTCCTTCACCACACACAGAATATCGAACCTGATAACAAATTAAAAACTTGTTTAAAAGGATAACCTCTAATCCTGGTGCATCAAATAATGCTTCCTCCAACCCTTCAATTGAACGACCTAAGTACTATACGCCCAAAAGCAAGTATGATAATTTTAGGCATATTACGTTTAATCATTTAATAAAAAACAGTCTCATCCGCCTTCCCCCTTTAATGTATTTTGAACATCATCCTACCTGGACAAGATGGGTTCTGTCAGGTCCACATTCTCGCTAAAGGTGTAGCTGGTATCATACCTGCCACCAATAGGATTGGCAGCTGCCATAACCGCGCAGCGGGCCTGTAGAGTGGTGACAATACCAGCCTTGCTGATACTTATACTCTGCTGTTCCATGGCCTCGTGAATACTCACTCTGTCTCTGTCATTCATCTTGTCAAACTCGTCAATCAGACAAACACCTTTATCAGCAAGGACAAGTGCACCAGCCTCCAGGGTCCATTCTCCATTCATGGATCTGTTGACGTAGGCAGTCAAACCTACAGCGCTGGCTCCCTGACCTGCAAACATAATGGATTTATTATTACTTGGATCTTACACCAGATTTTCATGTAATCTACTAAAGTGAAACCTGTAACCAGCTAAAAAACGATGAACAAAATCCACCCTCTTTTCCCATTCCTTCCTATTAGATGAACGTACTGACCGATAAGTGATATCAATGTTATCAACATAAATTGAGGACAATTTTTCCCCCGTCATAATATCCACTTTTATTCTATATCCGTAGTATACATTCAACTTTTAATGGAAATTAAGATTTCAAAAATAAATGAAGGTAGGAAGAAATATAATGGGCTTTGACCCTTCGGAATCTCGGTGCTAAAAAAAATTGTTTTAATATTATAATTGTACATTTCCATAACCATGGAAAGCTATCTATAAAGCGATGCGATAAATAGATATTATACCTGTGGAGAAAATGGCTCTGGGAGCAATATTCTGGATATATTTCAAGAACTGGGACTTGGCGGTACCAGGATCTCCGCACAATAACACGTTGATGTCTCCTCTAACCTAAAAAAAAAGAATGGGGGTCATATGTTTCGCGTATTTTCCGTAAAGTTGTGTGTTTAGTTAAATGCGCTGATTAATTCAAACTGTCCATAATTAAGACCATTTCATATAAACATTTGTTCATAATTAATAACAGCTTGACCTAATAAAAAATTACCCTCTTGTTATTAGTAGCGAAGCTAGTCTTTCAGTCTGTCCGTCCGTTAATTTTTAGTACAATTATATAAAGTAATACGATTTTTGTAAAAGTAAAATCTTATTAGCTGTACTACTAATAAAAATATTGTCTTAATCTAAATTGATTGTTATTTTTGTTATATTATAGTAATGTTCATAGGAAGGTTTCAGGCTATTTAGAAAAATAAACCCCTTCCCCCCTCCCCTGAAAAAATAAATCCCAATTTTTCTTCTTGAAAACCCCACACACACAATTCCCTCTAATGCACTGGGGGGCGTAAGCGCAAGTTAAAGTAAAAAAAAGAAACCTTGTGTTTATCACCAGGATTCTTGGTAACACCACCAAACAGAGACAGTGCCAAGGCACGCTTGATGTTCTCGTGACCGTACACTAAACATAATAACATTAGTTTTCATGATCTAGTCTTTTTGACTTAAATTATACACCAATACAGAAAATTTAGGAGGACACTGTTTTAGAGGTCCCAAAGAACATACAAAGGATAAAGTGTTAAATAAAGATTTTTGCATTATGGAAAGAAAACGAAGCAGCGGGTTTTGTCGTATTTTTTTTACAATAGCCTGAGATACCAAGGTTATTTTAGGTTAGATAAATGTTATAATTGCCTCGCAGGGGCTAGAAATAGTAGAAAAGCTACTGTGAAAATATGAAGAAACCTGCTACTTCGTTTTTTTTCTACGATCAAAATTTTTAATTTGTGTAACTATAAAATATGACTTCACCAAAAATCAAATTTTTGAGATATCTCATTATTATAAAACGTAAGTTTAATATTTGCAAGGACGCAATTAAAGATTGGCTGCGCTTCTACTAACTTAATTATACCTGAAGGGGCAATACTGGCAATGATCCTCTCTCCAATAGTCTCGTCCTTGGCCAGCTGATGGATCAGCTTACGGTCCTCGTCTGTCATGCGGTCAGCCTCGGATCTTTCATCGTTCCTGCACAAAAATTAGTGTTAGGTCGGCTATAATAAATCCTCCATAATTCTTTATATAAAAGAATCATGATGTCTATGTCTATGCCGAAAGATCTCAGTAACATAAAGGGTTTATCACAGTAAAGCAGGCTATTCACAAAATAAATCCTTCTGTAGATAAAAATTCGTAGTTGAAGCGCGTGGGCACTCAATTAAATGATCCAACCAACCAAAATTTCCGACTAAAGTTCCAAAAGTCGACGATAGGAAAATGATATAAAACTTTGGGGACTAATCAGCCCAATGTCCCCTCCTCCCTCCCTGCGTAGCTACTCTTCAATGCATACCTGTACACATGGTTGGCAATGATAACTGTTGAAAAAACAGGGAAACCATTTGCCTTGTTCAGTGAACTATCATACTGGTTACTGTAGATACCTATGCATAGATATAAAGACATCAATAAGAGATAGCAAGAATCAAACGTACTGTTAATTCATAAATAGAAAGAAAACAACTGCCTTATCAATTAAAATCCCCGGTTTAAGATCATATTCGTACACCAATTTACGAAAGCTAGCTTTACTTCAAAATATTCAGTGCTTAATCTCAAAATACTCAAAGACTCGCGATTATTTAAAAAAAATTGAACTATGGGTGGGAGAACATTATTCCCAATGACTCACCTAACCCTGAGGTGGTACCCAGTACCAAATACAACCTAACTGAAAGTAACATATGAATAAAGTATTATCATACCCCCCTTTTTCATTTTATGAAAAAAGGGAAGGGAAGCATTGCTCAACATGGCTCTTAGAGGTAAACTGAAAAATATTGTGAAATCATTGTTAAGACAAAACTACCTGTAATTTCCACTTCATCTCCAGGCTTGCATGTGTCGCACAGGTCAGCCGTCAGAATAATATCCTTGGATCTGGGCAGGCGGCCAGCAGACACGCTACCTGGAGCTTCCTGTACATTGAGAGGACGTTAGTTTTTAATCCTAACTATCGGCTACTGCTATGTATTCGCAGGGGTAGATAGAATACATAAAATAGTCTAAAGCAATACCAAGTATTCAATTTAAAATTAAAATAGCCAAAACCCATTCTGTGGTTGGTTCAGTAAACTAAGTTTAAGAAAATAAACGATGGATTAGGTATCATCCTTTACTATCCCTCGGAACAAAACCGCTTGTAAATTATCCATCGAAAATCTTCATTCAGTGAAAATGGGGCCTGTTGCAATACCTGAAGTGTAATTCTTTGATAGTTCTTGTACAGAGTGAGTTCTTGGTTGATACTGAATCCAGAAGTTGCCTGACATTCGGGACAAGTTCCAGGATCAATTTCCTACAAAATCATGTCAATTGAGTCCCTATTTGTGTTTAGGTATCCAATCCATAGTTCATTTATGTTTGGATCTAATACTCATAGAGTAGTTCACAACCAGGGATCTAAAGGGATAAGACAAAGGGCGATAAATTGATGTACATCCCAAATGACAAAATTACCTCTAATGTAGATTACAATTAGAGGTTAAAAACATTTGAACACTCAACTAAACGAATTAACCAATCAAAATTCATTAAAGTCCCCAAAGTTGTTGAGCCAACAAATAAATAAACTATATTTTAAAACTTTGGGGACTAGTGTATTAAACAACCCAATAACCCCTCTCTCCTTGGGACAAGGCACATTTTTAAAGCTACTAGGGAGAGCTTAAGCTTCACGTTGAAGAATGTTAGCTACTTTCACTCACATTAGTCGAGAATGGCAGGTGTCCCATAATAAAACTATTACCTATAACCTACGACGCCCTTAAAGCCATTCGTAAAAGCATATTACAGTAGAATAATAAATTGCAATTAGAAGCACTTACCTCATATCTTTCATTAGAAGGGAATTAGCAAATAAAAAACAAACATATTTTAAGTCTTTAATTTTAGGGAAACCATATTAATGTTTCTAGATATACTTATAACTCCATTATATAATATTATTAAAAGCTTCCTAAAAACAGATAAAATACCAAAAACATTTTGTTTAAATGAAAGTTTCTTACCTTACTATTTTGTTGGAAGAATGGTCCCAGGGTGTAGCCACACTTGGAGCAGTCAAACTTGACCATGAACAGCTGGGGCATAATTCCTGAGGACGCAGCCACTACTCCACCAGTTTTTATCAACTACAAAATTATTCGTTTGAATGTTTGCACACTATTGAAAGTTTAGAACAAACCATTAAAAATTTAATATAAGTATCCAAAGTTTTTAAGTCTACAAATGAAATAACGTTACATTAAACTTTGGGTACAGTTCAATATCCACTCCACCCCCCCCCCCCCACTATCATGAAGGATCGAACCCATGCCATAATTAACGAACAGCAGATACGCTACAAGTTACGCTTAAATAGCAAGTAGTTACCTGGTTGAGATGGATTTGTCTGAGGGCCCTCAGCTCATCATGAACAGGCATGTTCTTGAGACGCACATGAATATCCTTTGTCACTCTCTCGTAGTGAGCGTACAGGCTCAAAACAACTTCCTTGGCGGCTTCATCAAGAATGGGGAGCATTTCAGCGGGGGCTTCCATCAGGAAACTTGTTACAATTTTCAATTCAGCAACCAACATACAGTAGTCAATCTTTAAGAAAATAAAATGAGTTTATTAAAGAGTAATCCTTGCATAAAAGTAGGACGTCTGTCTTTTCTTTAATTTAGACATGTTACAATTGTCCTTTCGCTTTGAAACTTTGAATACTGATTTCTACAACAGTTAAATTCAATTTATAAAGCGTAAAAACTATGTAATCATTACCAGAAACTATGTACGTCCATTAACAAGTAACAACATGCTGATTTATTTACTTTCTTGACAACAATTTGTCATGTGACATAATTATCCTATCATGGAATCCCAGCACAACATATTACAGGGTTATAAACGGAGCTTCTATATAATAAAGTCCTAAAAATGTAAGTATGTCCCTAAACAGTATTCTGTATTCAAGCATTTTGCAACAGAATAACTTAGTTTGTTGAACAAACAGTTTGAAACAGCTCGTAACGACAATAATTCTTAAAAGACTATGAAGCCAAGTTTGTCTCATTATAATTTGCAAAGCTCCTATACAACTTACCTCAAAACTTTGTCTGTTATGTGAGCACATGTCCTGAATCTTTCTGAAGAAAACATTCTCTCCTTTGCTGTCCACAAAAGTTCTGAGGAAATGTTTGAATCTATTCTTGATCTCGCGACGTGGAGCTGCCTTGGTGACCCATTCACAAGTGGGCAGGCCTCGAGTGTTCTCCAAGTTCTCCACACTTTCCTCTCCCTCTTCCATCATATCATCCTTACATATTAATAAGCAAAATTACCCTTTCTGTAGATTGAAATTATTGGTCGAAACGTTTAGTTACTTTAGTTCTAACTAACCAATAAAGATTTAATATGTCGTGTAGTCTTTTGTCAACGAATATTGTAGTGAATATATTTTCATTTACTCTGGTAAAGTGATGCTCGCAGCTTACAAAAATAACTTTACCCATAATCCACCCTCTTTACTCAATCCCCTCCCCCCTCCTACTGGACCTAATTGACGACGAATCCTTCCCTGCCATAAAATCCATATATATTTTACATTCATTCTCTTAAATGATGAATCTATATACTATCCATCTATTGCTTAGATTAATAAATAACCCAATGACCCCAATTATTACCTCCATGGCTGCCATCTCAGCTTGTCTCCTTCTCTTGGTCCTGCTGGGACCTGTGGTGCTCTCATCATCGTCACTGTCATACAAAAGACCTACAAAAATTAAATTTTAGAAGAATGCATGGCCTTGGATAGCCTATCGAGGACAAGATACACCCAGAGTGAGAGAGACAATTGGCTGTTTATTACACTGGTCCTCAAAGTTTCGAATCATGATAACGTTTTCTTATTTGTTGGCTTAACAATTTTGGGGACATTTGATTGATTGGTTTGTAAAGTTGAGTGTCCAACATTTTCAACCAGTAATTTTAATCTACAGAAGTGCTAATTTTGTCTATTATCATTGGGAATGTACATTAGGGTGCAGGGTGGGGAAAAACCCAGGGTTTTTTCAAAAAGCCCAGCCCAACCCAACCCAAAAACCCTTAAAAACTCGACCCAAAAACCCTTAAAAACCCAGGGTTTTAAGGGTTTTTATGGGGGTTTTATTGAAAACCCTGGGTGGGGTTTTTTTGGGTGGGTTTTTTGTATGCCCACCCTGTTAGGGTGGGTCGATTTTGGAATTTCACATTAGTAGACAATTGACATTGGCAAGGGTTACTGGGCCAATATAAAACCCTGAGAAACTTGAAAGAGGTTATTAATCCAAAAACAACGGGCGCGCGGGGGGTATAAATGTGCCCCCCGCCCACTTATAAAACCAAAAATTGAAATTCCTGCAAACACAGGCATGAAAATGTTGATTACAGATCTGAAAACAGTTTTGAAAATATTGATTCAGTCTGAAATGATTTTCAAATAACCTACCAAAATACACATTTTTTACTAAATTAGCTGTTTTTAGGTACTTAATGGGATCTTATTCGAACTAGGAGCAATATTTTTCAAAACGGTTTTCAGATTTGTAATCAGCTTTTTAATGCGGACATTTTGATATGCAACATGCCTGTGTTTGAAGGAATTTAAATTTTTAGTTTATAAGGGGGTGGGCACTTTTTATACCCCCCGCGCGCCGGCAGCCATAAGAGCCACGTCACTTTTGAAACTTTAATGGGGCTTATCATGACTTCCGCAACTTATGATAACAGTAAAATCTAAAAAAAAGGGGGAAATGGACCCACCCTAATGTACATCAATCTATTGGCCATTGTCTTATCCCTTGATATCCCTGGTACACGCCCCAAGAGATCTTTTCAAAATTAAACGGGATTAAACGCATTATTGGAAACGCATGGCAGTTGATGAGGTATAATATAGCAGGCTTTAGGCTATTAAATAAAATCGCTACCTCTAAGGCGAACCTCATTCCTGCCCTCCATCTTGTCTCTACTTTATCATTGCAGGTTTTAGGCTAAATTAATGAATCCTACCTCTCCTAAGGCGTCCCTCATCCCTGCCCTCCATCCTGTCTCTCTGCCTCATCATGGCCTCCGCCTCTTGACGCTCTCCTTCTGTCAGGGCTTCATACTCATCATCATCCAACAGCTCTGGATCAAATCTAAAATTCATTTATAATTAAACTTTATTTTTTTCTAATGGCTGCTTGCTTCCCCGTTATGTGCCTAGTTGAAAACAGAACCCTCTCCACTTTTATCAAAAAATTATCCCTCGTTTGATAAAATTATTGGTTGAAAAAAGTTTGAAACAACCAACCATTATTCAGAAAACTACCAAAACTTTAAAGTTAACGAATTTTTGGTTGGTTCATTTAAAAAAATGTTTAAACGTTTTAACCGCCAATTCTAATCTACAGAAGGGGTAATTTCGTGCGTCATCATTAGGGATGTACCTCAATTTATAAACCATTGTCTTATCCCCTAAGATCCCTGGTATACACCTACCTGTCTAAATGTGGCATCTCTCTGTAATCATTCAACATATCATCTCCAAACAAGTTCTCGCCCTCCTCCTCCTCATCATCGCCTCCAGGAAGCCCAGAAAGTCCGCCGCCGCCGCGACCCTCGTCCTCGAAGGCGGGCAGGTCGTCGCCGTCGACCTCTGGCGGCGAAGTGGCCATGTCAATGTCGCGTCGCCCATCCTGCGGTCCCTGAAAAATAAATATAGCCGGTTATCCTAGGATATTAAAGAAAATCAATTCTTAACATTAGCTTTTAACAATTTGCATCAGATATGAATATAAGATGGGCGATAAATAGACATACAACCTTATTTAATTAAACAAAATTATCCCTTTTAAAATTACGAGCTTTCTCTTATAGACAAATATTTCTTTTTTAAAAGTTAAAAAAAAATAATAAAGAATCGTGAGAATGTACCTACTAAAAACAAATAACGGACTGATTGAATTATAGAGTAGCTTCACTAACATTGAAAATTAAGTTCTTACCCCAACTCTGCTGCTGGGTGTTTCTGGTTCAGTGTCGGTCAAACGGGCAGAGGGAGAGGTCGGATGCTCAGACATTTTTCTTGTTTTATGGCCTGAAAACACAAAAAAAGGTTTTAAGGTCATCAAATTGAAATTACAAATGGGTTTTTAAATGCCCAGATTTTAGTTATAAACAAAAAAGATCATAATTTAAAGTTGCCGTTTATTGTCTTAAACGATTCCAATATAATACAGGGGTGTATATTAGGTAATTTCAAAAAAAAAAAATTTTGGGTCGCGGTTCAAATACCTGTTCTATACATAAAAATAACCAATACTATGAATTTTTTTGGTTCTATCTTGATTCTAAGTGGTAGAAGGTAAAATCAAGATTTTTCGAAAATACGCGAAGAATGAATCTTTAAACCTGAACATTAAGGTTATCGGTTACCGGTCTTTAGGCTGTCCTAAGGGCACCGGTTTGTCATTTTAGACTATAAGTTCAAACGGTAACTGCCTTTCATTTGCCTTGCCATTTCTAAAAAGATATAGAACACCTTTTTGGCCCATCTGTGGTCTGAGATCTGAAAAATTTGTCAAACGACAGATCCCTTTGTACTCTAAAGTCATGTATCGAGAACTGAAAAACATCAAAGTTTCAAACTATTTTTTAAGACAATTACTCTAGAATTGGCCACAGATGAGCTAGAAAAATGTTCTTTAGCATTTTAAAAATGGCATTGGATTCTACTAGGAGGTACCATTTGAACATGTATTCTGAAACGCCATGAAAGGTGGCATTAAAGTCGAGAACTGAAAATATTTTAAGATTCTTGGATTTTGGTAATTATTGGGTTAGTATATTGGCCATAGAATCAGTTATAGGTGTCCAAATCACTTCCAAATGAGTTTTTGTTGTCAGGGTAATATGATATGGTATGACCTCCCTGTAAGAGATAGAGTATGTCAGTTAGTATTTACTAAGACATTTATCCATAAGTATCTGTATTCCTTTTTTAAAGATATTTCAATTTTGAAGCGTTTTACAGCAATTCTTACAAAAAAACGAAATTGGCAAATTATTGCAAATTTTCATCAAACAAGGATGACAACAACCATAAAAGCGAAGCTCCAAACTGGTAGGACAAACGAACATAAACACTTATTGAGTGTCAGAATTGAATAAGCAGAATACAAATGTATAAGTTGAAAAAAATAGTACATTGTTGCAAAACTGCTTAAATACAGGATACTGTTTTAAGGACATACTTAAATTTTTAGAACTTGATTAGAGACATGTTTTACTTATATAATTGTACCTTGTTGTAATAGGAATCAGTATTCCAAAAATCAGATGAAAAGGATATTTACATCATATAAAAAGGATATACGGACATTTTGGTAACATTTATAGAGTTGCTAACTTGCTACGCTTCCAAAATCATACTTTACTGTTATATGAATCATTATGTCTAAATTAAATGTCTTGGAAAGATGGACAGTCGGACCGAGCCTAATTTTTGCAAGACTTTTGCCCTTCTGGTGTAAGTTGGGTGAGAAAAAGACTTTCAGCCCTTAAAGTTTTCTCTTTGTTATGATAATAGCTCTCTATAGACACATTAACAACAAAGATTGGTCTACTGTCTTTAGCTCTCCAGGCAGACCTGGCAAAGTCAAAACTTGGATTTTGAAGGCGAAGGTGAAACATTGAAATTTTTTTGGTTACCCGTCTTCAGGGTACGAATTTTATACTAGGCATCCTTAAATGTTATCTCCTACTCACAATATGACCATTCTTAAACACCTTAAACACCATTCTAGCCCAACTCTAGCGGGATAAGAGCACCTGTGCCAGCAGGCAGGTTGAAAGATGGACTTTTCGAGCTCCATGGTTTCAATCCTTCAATGGAGCCTTGGTAACACTTTTTTCAGATCTCAGCTCACAGAAGGGTCAGAAAGACGCTCTTTAGCTTTTTAGAAATGGCAAGAAGAATGAAAGGCAGTTGCTATTTGAACTTATAGTCTAAAATTACTTTAAGTTGCCTTTAGGGCAGCCCAAAGACGGGTAACCAAGAACCTCGATGATTTAGAAAATTCGCGTATTGGCAAAAAAATGCAAAATCACCTTCTACCACTAAGAATGCTTCTAGAAAGCTAAAATTGCATATATAAGCTTATATTTATGCATAGAACAGGTATTTGTACCGCGACCTTTGATTTTCTTCATTTGGTTACATTATGAAATTACCTAGTGTATATTCTGCATGGGATCCCCGGCTAAAGGTGGGAAAAAAAAATAAAAAATAAGTGGTTGGAGGGAAAAAAAATGTAAAAATTAAGAAAACTGAAAACATTTTTTCCATTTCCCCCCCTCCTTGGAGAAAAAAACTAAAAAAATGTGTGGTAGGAGGGATAAAATAAATAAAATATGGAGTTCTTTAAATATTTTTTCATTTTCCCCCCTACTTGGAGAGAAAAAACTAGGGGGGAAAAAAAAATAAAAAAAATTTGTAGCCGGGGAAAAAAAATAAATCTTGTGCAGAATATACACCCCTGATATAATATTTTACAAAACATAGCATATAGGTATAAGAAAACTGGATTTTCTTGAAAAATATAAAAATATATTATTATTAAGATGTAAATTAAAAATTTTCAGGTTACTTGAAAATTGAACACAGAAGCTTGATTTTCTACAAAAAGATTTATCTATACAATCAACGTCAACTTTTATGTTCAAGACATGAAGAATAGATTGATATAAGCTTGTTGAACGTATATATTTCAATTGTATAATAGTGCCGAAGCAATAACTGAGGTTTTGTTGTATATAATCTTCGCAGTTCCATTAATTACTACGACTGCGGCTACGATCTTTGGACCCTGATCGTCCGCGGTCTCTGGATCCAGTTCTTGACCGGTCACGGCGGTCATCGCGGTCACGGGATCTTGAACGGTCACGCCTTCGGTCACGGCTCCTACGATACGAATTTTCATAAAATCTATAAGAATAGGTCAAACACATATTTATTAAATTGTTCAAAAATAAGGAAATATTTATTTCTGATAACAACAAATAATGAATGACTGTTTGAAAATAGTCTTAGCTCACCTGCTTCTAGAGCGCCTATCCCGACTTCTTGACCTTGAGTAGCTGCGTCTTCTGCGGTCACGGGATCGAGAACGGTCACGGCCACGACCTCCACGATAGTCTTCACCTCTAGAAAAAATATAACAATAAAATATCTTACTAGTTCTACAAATAATCCTTCTCTTTTCTTAAATCCTAAAATGGCCAACAATCGTATTCGATGTTTCCATTAGATTTGAATTTTAATACCAAAGCTGCTCTATAATTTATTTCGTTCGTCAGTCCGTACGCTGATAATAATGCTATTTTTGTTATGAAGATACCTCTTTCCAAAGAGCATTAGTATACACTATACAACTAACTTTGTCGGACAAACGAAAATATTTTTTAATGAGGTTTTACTTTCTTTCCTTTATCTTCCAGTCTTTTTTATGCCCCCCTAATATTTGCTAAAAAAATATTTGATTTTGTCTGTTTTTGGTGCTTCGCAATTTATTGATGGATGATGTTAACATTTTTATTCCATTAAATATGGTCACTTGTCATTTTACGGTTTACATGGACATAGCAATCCTTGTGAATTCTTACCTGGTTGGTCTACCAGCATCCACAGTGATCCTAAGGTCTCTTCCATCATAGGTTCGGCCGTTTAGGGCGTCCATCGCGTCTTCAGCATCACGGCGGTCAAAATACCTAATAATAGGATAATTAATTTTGGTTCAATCATGCCAATATGTTTAAATAATATTTATAAATTACAGCATGTAGATGGAAAGGAAAAGCTCCATCAAGTACATTTAACTAGTTAATATTACAAAAAATAGGTTTAAAAACAGATTCAAATTATAATCAACAGAGTTTTTGAATAATACTGTTTAAATTGTTACGGCTAAAGTTATAGTTTTCGAAGAAAAAACAATTTATTTTAAATCTAAAAGATTAATATCTAATATTAGTTTACAATGATACAACAATCAATACATAAGATTATGCGGATTTCAAATGAATATCGTGTAATTAATTCTTAAAATTTCTTTTATATTATTGAAATAGCCTTATTTTTAGGTATCTTAGACATTTTTTGGTGTGTAATGCTTGTGTAATGTGTAATGTTTTAATCTTCTCTTTTAAAGTTTTAAACCCATTAAGCCCTCTAAAATAATAATTTTGTTTTTACCAAAGAAATGAGTCTGAGATATCCCATCTGTGTGATCAGCTGATTATCAGTACACCCGCATGCAAGTCAGCTGTTTCATATTTGGTAGATTTTATTCAAAATATTTCGGAAGATTTTTATTTGTTCAGCTCATAATATTAATCAGTACACCCACATGCATGTCAGCTATTTCATATTTGGTAGATTTTTTCCATCATATTTTTTTTAAAAAGATTTTTATGGGAATAACTTGACAAAAACCAATCGATTCTCAATCTCTCAAATAATATAGTGATTTTATTGAACGCACAGCTTAAGCAGATCTGAGTGATGAGCAAACTGATGTCTGACTGACAGTAGCGCAGCAGCTAGCAGCTGTCTGTCTCCGCCGCTCGCCTTCCGCAAATAAGATTTATTATTATCAGGAACACAAGATATTAGTGTCCTTGACTTACGGCACTTCATAAATAACATCAAACACACATAACTTAAAAAAAGATGCTTTACGTAAAACATTTAGTGTATATGTACTACATAAAATTTCCCTAAACAGTATTGAGTTCCCTACCACCCCTCTAAGATTTGTTACTTTCCTTATATCTTTATAAATCCTTGTTCTATACGAAAAAGTAATTCAATCTAATCTTAAATAACTCTGAATAAAATATATCCCAATGAAAAATATTAATGTTCAGAAAAAAATAATTTTTTACCTGACAAAACAAAATCCCCTGGACCTTCCAGAGCCTCTCTCCAGAGGAAAGTAAATATCTCCGATGTCTCCGTATTTCTCAAACAACGGAGCCATATCGTCTGCGTTGGCACTGAAAAAAATGTATTCAATAAGGTCATTAATATATGCAAAATAAAATTAGGTTTTTTAATAGCAGTCGTCGGGGAGTTCGAATCGCAGCCCAAACCCCGTAAAATTAATATCCGATGCTTTACTGCATGTGGGAATAAACTATAGTAGTCCAGTGCAGTTAGGGAGATCTTAATCTACAGACACAGCCACACACACACATTATTATTACTTTTTTTTAAGTCTCGAAAGACTGATAAACTTACTTGAATGGCAGGTTTCCCACTCTGAGAGAGGTCATTCTTTCAACATCACGCGGTGGCCTTCGGTAGGACATTCTAGCGGGTTAATCTTTTTTGTGTCGACAATTTTTCAAAATCTGTAAACAAACAATAATGTTAAATAGTTTGAAAGAATTAAAAAGTTTATAATAATGCAATTATTGATATTAAAGTTGATTAGCTCTTATTATTAAAGGCTGTTGATATCTGAATTTATGGTGAAATACAAGGCTTTCAATTCTGTATGAAGTGTACAATACAGATTTTATGTAGGTAGGTACTTAAAGAAATGACAAATAATGGAGTGAAAAAAATAAGTGTGATTTACATTATATGACATAATAATGCTTAATGTTAAGTACATTAAATGTACTAGGTATTAGTTTACAAATTTTGAAAATACAAAAAAAAAAGATATTTTAATTGTCAATTTTAAAAAAATAGGTAGGGTGTGTTTTTTTAACATTTAACGTTGAACATATTTAACAACTATTCATGATAAGCATGATACGTTTAACTCAAAAGATTTTCACGAATTTCGGTTCAAAGTTTTTTCTTCAGATTTTCTCCGCTTTATGACCGGCTACGGCTGCGGCTACGAGAGCCAGACCTTCCGCGGCCGCCAGAGCTACGTCTGCGGTCATCTCCGCTGTCGGATCTGCGTCTGCGATCACGGGACCTAAAAAAATATAAGAGTTGATATCAATTCGATTAGAGACGGTTATCCTCAGATAGTATGGTGAAAAATTATTTAGTTATATAAGTCCTTTGAATAAGATGATACTTCCAAATTTAATAAATCTCTGATTTCTTTTAACGGTAATCGGCTAACATGGGACAAGGATGAGAACATCAACAAGTGGCGAAGATTAAAGTTCTGCATAACTGATAGATCGAGTAAGTTGTGTGAAAAATATGTATCTTAACCAAAAAATCCAGTCTATTATAAATTTCGTTACGGACTGACAAAATGTATCATACACAGTAGCTACGCTACAAAAAAAATTAAACTGTCATACCTGGATCTGGAAGGAGACCTGCGCCTGCGGTCTCCCCTGGATCTAGATCTTGAGCGAGATGGGGAGCGACGACGGCTGCGTCCGCCTGAGCGGGAGCGAGAACGATCACGTCCACCGCGACCACCACGATCACCCCTAAAATAAACAGATGAAATAATTTAAGAAAGTTAAATGTATTTAACAAGATTGTTAGCATATGTTAAAGAAATATTTGTCCAATGGAATAAATAAATTTGATTTTCAACATTTTAAAAAACGTGGAAGAATTATCCATTAATGTATTGATTTACCAAAATATTTTTCTTTCTTTGCTAATCTCTGCCCTAGGGTGAGGTAAATTTTTAAAATAAATATATGTTCAATAACTATAAAGGGGGGGGGGGGCGAAAGTGACACTTTTTGAAACCAAAACTAAAAGTCCCCAAAGGAACTCAACTAAAAAAAGAGTTACAGGTCTGAGATTTTGCATGGCAGTTGCTTTATAGGGGTACAATATGGAACTGTGAAGAAACGGCGGTGCAACCGCCGAAAACCGCCGTTTATATCGTTTAAAAATGTCGGCGGGAAACGGCGGTTTTCGGCGGTTGCGCCGCCGTTTCTTCACAGTTCCATATTGTAACCCTATAAAGCAACTGCCATGCAAAATCTCAGACCTGTAACTCTTTTTTTAGTTGAGTTCCTTTGACTTTAAGTTTTGGTTTCAAAAAGTGTCACTTTCGCCCCCCCCCCCCTTTGGACGTTAATAACTACTTGAGCTCTTTGGAGCTAGGTGACGCTTCCACGCTACCTTAATAATTGAACTATTACGCGCTCGATCGCCCCTGCATATCAAGTAAGGTGGCACCGAACGGACAAACAACTCTTCGATGGTCCGACATTTGTCTAAGAGGTCCTTACTGTGCAATGTAATGAGTTGCGCCTGTTTTGGGCCAAGGGATTCCCCTTACTCTAGTATTTATGTCGCGCACCTGACATAGCAGCAATAGGAAAGTAGATGCACCACATTTTACTCCACAGTCGCTGGAGGTAACTGCTTAGTACTGACCTGGGATTGCTTGGACGGCCAGGATCAATGGAGATCTTGAGGTCACGTCCATCATAGGTGCGTCCGTTCAGTGCGTCGCACGCGTCCTCTGCATCTCGTTTGTCATAGAACCTGATATAGAAGCAGAATGTTATTTCAGTGCCAGATTAACTTGAAAGTTTTCAAGTTATTGATTGGTTTCACTCAAAGTGCCTCGTTGAAAACACAGTATCCCCCCCCCCCCTCATTGTAAAACTAATAAGCTGGGGGAGGGTTATATGTTCGTGTGTTTTACAGGTTAATTCTAATTTTTGGAACGATTTATAAATATTCCCACTATTTGGAATGTGTAAAAACACTGCCTTAGATGGGCACTTAACATGTTTTCTAAACATTTAAGAGGGGGGGAATTTTTGACACATTTGTGTAAACAGTGAGTATAGGCATTATCTTTGGACTGAGAGGATAGGTTATAAAAGAAGATTCATTCATATTTGATGAGTTTTCCCAAATTTTTTTTTTTTGGATATGCCTCCAGGTGCAAGAGCTGCAGGCCTCCAGTTGGTTTCTGGATAGGTAAAAATAAATTTTTTTTTAAAGAGATAAAGGTCAACTTATTAACAAAATATGCATCTTTTTTCTTCAAATATGTAAATAATATTTTAAAATATGCATATTTTGTTATATAAAATGACCTCTAACAACAAAAAATTTATTTTGATTTTTGCCTGTCCAGAGACCACCTGGAGGCCTGCTGCTCCTGAACCTGGAGGCCTATCCAAAAAATATTAAAACTTGGGAAAATTTATCATATAAGAATGATTTTATCCCTAATAACCCATCCTCTCAGTCCAAAGATAAAGCCTATACTCACTGTTTACGCAAATGTGTCAAAAATCCCCCCCGTTTAGTTAAGTTTGCAAAAAAAAAAACATATTTTGACAGGCAGTCTTAGTCCAAAATAAACGTAAAATAGTTGAACTAAAAACTTAGAAAAATGCAGAAAGAAAGGGAAAATTTATTTTTACATTTGATTTATTTGAAAAGAAAACGAAAACTTGCTTAGTTATCAAAAGAATGACAAATTTGCATTCAACCATCAAAGTTTATTTTATTTGCTTTTCCCTTTCTCCCTGTACGAGAAGAAAAAGTTTGTATTAAAATAATTACCAACAAATCAACCGACAGAAACTGACCGACTCTACCATTGGTTCAGCCTCTCAGTAGAGTTTTATATTATCTGACTGATCTTAATCCCTCTGTCCCTGCGCTGTCTCAGACTGACTGCTCTTATTCTGTCCCCACCATAAATGCTGCTCTGTAGTAGTAGCCGCTCTTAACTGCTTTTACACACAACTCTGAGATAATCCCTTATTTGGTCTGACTGACGCAGTGAGAAAAGCTGCTAGTTGTCCGGCACACAAACTGGCTGCTCTATTAAACTGCTGGTAAAATTGGCAGCTTTATTTATTGCTGATACTACTGTGTTTGGCCTCAAGCTGCTTTTTTTTCGACTGCTCTTAGTTGTCTCAAGCTGCTTTTTCTTTTTTTGTCATCCCAACTGCAATTAAGCTGCTGGCGGCCGGCGATAACAACTGGACAGACCATACTACTGTTATCTGTCAGTCACACAGAGATATTTACTGACATGACACACACTCATATCTCAAGCTCTCAGCTCAGAATTAGAGATATTCAAATCTATAAACAGAGATAAGATATCTTATTTCTTTGACTGGTAACATTGAAACTAAGAGTTAAACTTTATTTTTTTTATAAATGAAAATTTTGAGATTGGGTAAATAACTTACAACCCAATGTTTAAAGAACTTGATTTTAAAAAAAGAATAAACAAACATGTATTTTTAAAATATAAATAAAGTAAAGTGTTATACCTGACAAAAGCAAAGCCACGGCTTCTGCCTGTGCCCCTCTCCAGGGGAAAGTAAATATCTCCAACGTCTCCGTATTTCTCAAACAATGGCAGCAGGTCTTCAGCGACGGCACTAGAACAAAGTTATGGTTTTAAATACGTCTTTTCTAAGTAAGTAAAGAAGATACCAACTTAAAACTTATTTGAAAAACCATTTGGATTCATGCAGCGGTTGACGAACAACACTTGGGACATAATATTACTATCTTGAAAGGGAATTACGAAGTAAAAGTTGAAACATACAATAGATTTCTTAATTCTAAAAGAACTTGCACCAGATTAGTGTGTACTCGATCTAATGAAGTGAACCTGTAGCTAGCTAAAACACGACCCCCCCCCCCCCCCCCTCCTACTAGATAAACGAACTGACAAAAATATCAGAGTTCCATGTCAACAACCTGAATTTACGACAATTTCCCCCTGTCATAATATCCACGTATATTCTAATCCAATATAAACATACTTGAAAGGAAGATTTCCAACTCTGAGTGAATGCATGATATTCATATCTCTTGGGGGGCGACGAAACTCGCCACGCCCATCTCTATCACGTCTGTCAGACATTGTGTAGAATGTTTTATATGCTTGTTCTGAAATAAATATAAATTTTAATAATATTTTAATAGTACTACAAATCAATAAGAACAATTTTACGACGAAGTTAATATTACTAGCTGCTCGTGTCCGTATATACAAAGCTCAGAAAAATCAGATTTACTCACCTGCTTTTAACATAAATTTCTGTACGTTTATATGCTAAAAATACTCCTTGCTGATAATAAAAACTTTCGGCATAGTCTGTCAGTCTATCACGCACCAAAGACATAGATATTTATACACATATTCATTCGTAAAAAAGTGTATTTATTCAAGCAAGAACCCCTTTTTTATATGACCACTGAACATCTGCTCTGTGATTCAATTTCTCTGTTAATTCATCCACGATAATTTATTTCGCTACTTTCAGATGTTCTCATTCTAATTATACAAAATTAACAAAGAACGGGCTAAAACACAACAATCTCGCGCGAATTACATCTACGGTTAGATAATATAAATTAAGCAAAAAAAGAAACTGACATTCACCAAAATAACGAATTTACCTAAAATAGTTACAATACAATGAAAAAATAACCTACAAATTAAAATAAAGAACATCAAAACAAAAGAAATAAATTGACATGCCGCGCCTCTGCTGGACGTAAAACCACAACACACCACCTCGCACAAGAACAAGATGGCGACTGAACCAGAAAAGCGCGCGAAATCTTTATTTAGTTTCTATGCAAAAACTTCCTTTTCTAAAACGTTCATATTGAATTTTTTATGCCATAAAGGAAATCTAAAAGAGAAATTGCCTTTTCCTCCCAATTTTTTTGGCAAATTATCACATATTCGCTGAAAAACGATTATTTTTGCACAATTCCATGCCGCTTCAAATACGACATTTTCATTTCAAAGGGCTAAAACATTCTACTAAAAAATATAAAAAATTAAATTTCTATGGACTTTTATCTGGTGATGAAATTTTTTTTAGATATATTTGTTATTATTTTTAAAGGCAAGTATATTTAGCCCATGTTTGAAATATACTGCAACTTTTAGTTAAATTTTAAAATCATTTCTTTAGGTATATTATTTCTTTTAAGATTTGATTTTCAACATAAGTAGGCATCTCAAAAATGTTAAAAATAAAAGTTTTATTATAGATTTTTCTCTAAATTAAAAAAAATACTAAAAGTTGCAGTATGTCTAAGCTAGAGACATCTTGCGGATTTTCTCAACATCATAACAACAAACTAATTTAGGTTGCCAACTTTGAGAAACTTTGTTATACCAAGTCAAAATTATTTCATTTTTTTAAAATTGTGAATAGTTTTGAGTGTTCATTGTAAACGCATTGAAAAATTCAACTTTCGTGTTTTTTAATGATATATTGATTTGTTATTATCAGACCAAAATATAAAAAAATGGCATCAAAAAATTGCTTTGGTGGTAAAAATTTAAACTAGCGCAACAGCGCGGCCAAAACTGGAACTACAGAGCCAGTTTGAAATCAGCCATCAGCTAAACACAAGGCAAAGTAAGAGAGGGAGAGAGAGAAGGAAGGAGAGAGTTTTTAACGTTACAAGTTGTCTGTCTGTCTGTGTGCTTTAAACATACAACAAGTGAAAATAGATAAAATATTCAACTTCTAAAGTGAGTTTCTTTGATATATGATCTTTTTTTTGTATTTGGGTCCATTTAAAACATTGCCAAAAATCTTTCTTACAAAATGATCTTTTTTTCTAGGCTAAGATATATTACTCATTTTAAAATTCACTAGGTATATCAGTAAAAATTGATGGAAATATTCAAATCTAAATCCTTAAATTCATTCACATTCTCTTTCCAGTATGGCTTCGAAACCGATTAATATCCTTTGGATTAAAATTGTTTCACGATCAGACATACTGAAAAATCATGTAATTCATCGTATTATAGAGAATTTTTCACAAATAATAGAATTAATACCAGTTTTGTTAGCCTGTTAATATCTGCGGAAAGCTGTCCCTAAAACTATGCGATAATAATTATGATCTAACATATATCAAAGAAACGTACTTTGCAGAAAAAATACAAGTGTGAAAAAAATCCTTACTAAGTTAAGGTTGTTAAAAAGCAGAAAACATAATTTTTATTGTTGTGAAGTGAATAGATTGTTAATATAAATTCGATGGATAACAAATTTGTCGGCCCCGGGGGCGCTAAAGTTGGCGGAGGCGCGGACACGGACAAGCTCAATATTGATAGTATTATTGCCAGATTACTGGAAGGTAAATATGTTTTTTTTTAGTTTTAGTCTTAATTTCAGATGTAACCCTTGTATATAAGTATCAGGATCTGTTTTCTTTACAATGTAGCTTTGTACCCAGGTCCTTTGAAGGTTTATAACTATTTTTTGGGAGAAATCACCCCTAGAAAAATTACCCCTACCAAAGACTTTCCTACCCCCCCCCCCCCCCCCAATAAAAAAAACAAGAAACAAAGCTTTTATGATATATATTCTATAATCCTAGAACTCTACTGGTTTTTAAAACACAAGTATTTTTTATGGATATCTTTAATTATATTGGAACAGTTTTATATATTGTTTGTTGTAATTAACTGAAGTTTCAGTTTTTAAAAGCTAATTAGGTTTTCTAAAGGTCCAAAATGATTACTTAGGTCCAAACACTAAGAAACTATGGCTACACACACACACAGGTTTTCCATAGGTACCATATCATGTACACTTCTACAAAGTTATTCTGAGCCACTAAAAAATTAAATTTTTCATTAGGTATATGAATCCTTATTTTGATGGCCCCTTTAATATATATATATATGTATTAAAAGAATCGAAAAATATATATCTGTGATTTCTTTTAACAAACATATCTTTTGTTTCAGTTCGTGGTTCGAGGCCCGGCAAAAATGTTCAGCTTTCCGAGTATGAGATCCGCGGCCTGTGCCTCAAATCCAGAGAATTATTTTTGTCCCAGCCAATTTTGCTAGAATTGGAGGCACCTCTCAAAATATGTGGTAAGTTATATTTTAGTTGCCAGTGGCTTCGTCTCTAGCTTTTAGGGTATCTATATGTAAAGAAATATTAAGAGACCAAAAATGCCATAAAACTAAAATAATGTTGAGTTTCCTGATATGGTCAGTTATTTAGGGTTTTCGATTTAGGTATTTTACTTTTTTTTTTGGTGTGGGGGAGGGGGTTGTAATTTCTGCCTAATAGTCTAAAACATTAATTGTACCAATATTAGACTTTTCTGAAACTTGTGGAACGTCCACTCCGTTTACGTGATCTTATTGAGTAGACATTCAACTTACCACTTAATACATAGCAAAGGATTGAAAAGTAATATTTTTTATGCATAAAATTGAATACAAAAACAGTTTAAAAGGATATATTCAATTACAAGTTTTTATCATTAGATCAGCTAGGCCATAAAAAAATGTTATTTGATAACAGTTATTTACAGCTAGTTTTCCTACAAATAAAACAAAAATATTTAATTAATGCATTTTAGAAAACGCTTGAATGAAAATAAAATATGCAGTATTTTTTTTACTAAAGTGACAAAAATATTGGACATACAAATTCTTTTTGTATC
Organism: Acartia tonsa; assembly: GCF_053477335.1. NCBI lineage: Eukaryota > Metazoa > Arthropoda > Copepoda > Calanoida > Acartiidae > Acartia > Acartia tonsa. Next base: position 31,445,910 of record NC_137273.1, read on the forward strand.
AGTTAAGTGAAAGAATTGAGGGGGCACGAGCTATATAATATGTAACTCGGTTCACGGGTTGGGGACTCTGTGCCGATTTCCAGTTGGGTCTTTGAATATCAGTCAATAGCGTCAAAAAAATTAACACAGCCAAGTTGATACAACAGAGCAGAAAGCAATTTGTTAGCAGACGAAAAAAATTCTTTACTACTTGAACCAGTCAGTTATCTGGGTTTTATATTTATACTTAAGAAACACGACCTTTAATAGCACGACTTTAATCAGTTAGTTGGTTATATGTAGATCCTTTTTCAATTTGTTTTCAGACCTCATTGAAAGTTTTTGTTGTTGATAACAAAATGCATTGTCTAATTGGGTGAGGGAGGGGACATTGGGCAGTTTATTTCACTAGTACCCAAAGTTTTATAATAACGTTTTCTTATTCGTTGGCGTAACAACTTTGGGGACTTTTATTAATTTTAATTGGTTGGTTCATTCAGTTGAGTGTCCAAACATTTAAATTAATGATTCTAATCTACAAAGTGGGTAATGTAGTGTTTCAAATAAGTGACGTATATCAATTTATTGGTGCTTATGAACAATTTTTTACACACAATTGTTATCAGCTAGGTACCAAAATAGAAATTTCACAATGAAGATTAGTTTATCGTCCATTGTCATATCCCTATGGGCCTATATATCCCTGATTATGCACCAAATTAAAGAGAAATAAAGTAGCTCCCTGTTTAGTGCCATTGAAAAGTATGCACAACAGTGTAGGGATCTTAAGGGATAAGACAATAGACGATAAATTGATGTACATCACCAATGATGTTAATAACTACTTCTCTATAGCAAATTTACTGGTTGAAAAATTTGGACACTTCTAGTTTTTAAGACATGAATCAAATGAGATATGTTGTTTATTAATCTTTGGGTAACAGCATAATTTAAAACTAATGTTCCCTTTCTCCCTGGCATAACAGGGTCCATTCTGAGGTTCCATCAATGCCAGGTTTTGCCAGGTATCAAGGGTAAAACAAATGCGCGAAATTTTTAATTTTCGTAGATTTATTGAAATAATTTTCTATAATTATCAGAAAGTAATACAAACTACTAAATAAAAAAGTATTTTGCTTTTGTATAGGTAGTTCTTATTTTTATCAAGGAATTAAAAATATGTTTTTCTTTTATTGGTGGAATAGTAGGTTGGGAAAAGTAGTGACACGAAAAATAATGATTATTTTTGGTTTAATAACGTATGAATAAATTCGTGTGTTGAAAAAAAACTTTTCTAAACCACCTTCATTACATTAAACAATATTAAGAACAAGGGAAAATATGACCTTAAAAAGCTTGAGTTGGGAGAAACCGTGTTCAAGACTTTGCACTTGGTTGACAAATGCTGTCGCAATTTGTCAGATTATGATCACGCAACCTTCCCTAAGATGCCCTAGGGTTGTAAGGGGGGAGATTTGTAGGAAGTTAGGATTCTACAAATCAAGCAGCTCTAGTAATATATGTAAATGCTTTATATTTATAATTGTAGTTGAATAGACAGCGTATTATTGATTAATTAATGTGAAAGAGCTTTAAAAACATTTACATTTTACATATCAAATTCATACAATAAACAAGAATTACAAACATCCATAAAAGCGATGCTCTAAAATCAGAAGGAAGATATCATACAAGAATTTGTCCAAAAAGTAAAATATTAGAATGTTTAAAATGGACATACGGACTTTCTGGTAACTATTATAGAGTTGCTACGCTTTCTAAACAACTACAGGAATCATCATGCCAAGTCTAAAAAGGATGGGACAATTCTAACGTGCCTAAATTAACGAATAAAACTAACCGTTATAGACAACGGACTGACCATAATCATAGAAAAGCTTTGATCTTTAAAAAAGGTACATTCGACTATTAACTTAAATATTCATTAATAAAATATTAATGTTTTTTACTGTATATGATAGTTTTTTAATACGTTTTATTTGTGTATTTGCTAATAAAAAAGTTAAGTACGTAGGTACCTAGTTATGTGAATTATTTTAAGTAATTTACGCTTGATTAAAGCAGGTTCTGAGCCATACTAAAAAATCCTGTATCGTAAACTGAAAACTGTCTTGAATACAATGCAACAAATAACTAGGTATTTCTATTAGAAAACAAATATATTCTACCGCGTAGTTTAAAATTGTAATATTGTTTGTTTAGGTGATGTCCATGGTCAGTATTACGATCTGCTGCGTCTATTCGAATACGGAGGATTTCCACCAGAGGTATGTTAGATAGCAGCGTTGCGGAGCCGTTTGATTTTTATGCGGCTCCGGTCCCGGCTCCGCGGAGCCGTCTGAGTTGATGGTGGCTCCAGCTCCGGCTCCGACCTAAAATCAAGAAAAACTCGACATATTTTTTTTCCTACGTCTATTTTTGACTTTTGAAGGTTTTAAAAGTTAAATTTTTGATAAAAATGGACTTGAGAAACTTAAAAGGGGCGGTTGCACATGACAAAACAGAGTTACCAAATTATAATTTATAAAAATCTCTTTATTTATTAGTCCGGAGCCGTAGCCGTTTTTTAACGAAAATTACAGCTCCGGCTCCAGCAAAATATGGCGGCTCCCGGCTCCGCAACACTGTTAGATAGATGATTACAAATAGATAGATAGATAGATAGATAGATAGATAGATAAATAGACAGACAGACAGACAGACAGACAGACAGACAGACAGACAGACAGACAGACACACACACACACACACACACACACACACACACACACGCGCGCGCGCTCACACAGATAGACATTTCTTTATGGAAGACTAATAAGCTGCTTTGTAATTCTTTTTATTGGAATGGAAGATAGGTTAAAAGGCATACCTATAGTTTTAGTTTTTCCACCAATTAAGCTGTATTTAATGCTTTCTCGTTTCTTGTATGGATCCAAGGACTTCCAAAACACGAGTCTCAAAAAAGTCTGTTGTATATCTAAAACTTTTTATAAAACCATACATCAAAAGTATTACGGTGTATGTTTGTCAATCTACTGTCTGTATCTTAGCTATTTTCATCAGATTGTTTTGCTTAAAAAAGGTACTTTTAATATGTTTTTGAATTTAGACGAAAGAACACCAACCAATATATATATATTTTTAGAGCAATTATCTGTTTCTTGGAGACTATGTGGACAGAGGAAAGCAAAGTTTGGAGACCGTTTGTTTACTCCTTGCCTATAAGGTGAATATTTCATACTTCTATTAGCTACTTAGGATATTTCGAATGTTTGGAAAACCGTGTGGTTACTCCTTGCCTATAAGGTGAATATTTCATACTTCTATTAGCTACTAAGTGTATTTCTAAAGTTTGGAGACTGTTTGTTTACTCCTTGCCTATAAGGTGAATATTTCATACTTCTATTGGCTACTTTGGGTATTTTCAAGTTTGGAAAACAGTGTGTTTACTCCTGTAATAAGGTGATTATTTCATACTTCTATTGGCTACATAGGGTATTATCTAAGGTAAGGTTATAGTGTGTTTACTTCTTGCCTATAAGGTGAATATTTCATACGTCTATTGGCTACATAGGGTATTATCAAAGGCTACAGTGTGTTTACTTCTTGCCTATAAGGTAAATATTTCATACTTATGTTAGCTACTTTGGATATTTCCAAATTTTGGAAAACAGTGTGTTTACTCCTTCAATAAGGTGATTATTTCATACTTCTATTGGCTACATAGGGTATTTCCAAAGTTTTGAAAACAGTGTGTTTACTCCTATAATAAGGTGAATATTTCATACTTCTATTAGCTACTAAGTGTATTTCTAAAGTTTGGAGACTGTTTGTTTACTCCTTGCCTATAAGGTGAATATTTCATACTTCTATTGGCTACTTTGGGTATTTTCAAGTTTGGAAAACAGTGTGTTTACTCCTGTAATAAGGTGATTATTTCATACTTCTATTGGCTACATAGGGTATTATCTAAGGTAAGGTTATAGTGTGTTTACTTCTTGCCTATAAGGTGAATATTTCATACGTCTATTGGCTACATAGGGTATTATCAAAGGCTACAGTGTGTTTACTTCTTGCCTATAAGGTAAATATTTCATACTTATGTTAGCTACTTTGGATATTTCCAAATTTTGGAAAACAGTGTGTTTACTCCTTCAATAAGGTGATTATTTCATACTTCTATTGGCTACATAGGGTATTTCCAAAGTTTTGAAAACAGTGTGTTTACTCCTATAATAAGGTGATTATTTCATACTTCTATTGGCTACTTAGGATATTTCCAAAGTTTGGAAATAGTGTGTTTACTCCTTGTCTATAAGGTGATTATTTCATACTTCTATTGGCTACTTAGGATATTTCCAAAGTTTGGAAATAGTGTGTTTACTCCTTGTCTATAAGGTGAATATTTCATACTTCTATTGGCTACTTAGGATATTTCCAAAGTTTGGAAATAGTGTGTTTACTCCTTGTCTATAAGGTGAATATTTCATACTTCTATTGGCTACTTAGGATATTTCCAAAGTTTGGAAATAGTGTGTTTACTCCTTGTCTATAAGGTGAATATTTCATACTTCTATTGGCTACTTAAGGTATTTCCAAAGTTTAGAAATAGTGTGTTTACTCCTTGCCTTTAAGGTGAATATTTTATACTTATATTGGCTTCTTACAGGGTGGGCATACAAAAAACCCACCCAAAAAAACCCACCCAGGGTTTTTTAAAAAGCCCATTGAAAAAAAACCCAAGGTTTTTTGGGTTTTTGAAAAAACATTGAAATTTCACGTTAAAATTTACAAATTAAACCTCTATTTACTCAAAGACTAGGATCTAATAAAATTTTAAAGCAAATTTTACCTAAAAAACGTAAAAAATATGAAGTTATATAAATGATGCTCTACTTATTGTTCAAATGTTTATGAAATTACTTTTTCTCAAAACTTAATTTCAGAAAACGCTTTGCTACTAAATTGATGATATATAAATTGTGTAAATTACATAATCATAATTGATTTTTTAAACTAAAACATAACAATTTATGAAATGAAATAGTTAGAGTGTCGTGAAGAGGGTTTTATTAAGGGGATGTAAAAAGGGGAAGACCTTAATTTCTGGGAGGGGGGGGGGGGGTGTTGACAGCTTAGGAATAGAGGAGTAGGTTCCATGTTTTGAAGCTTTTAACCTCCCCTCTCCTTTAATAGAATATTTTGTGCACCATTGCTAATAAGGGTTTATAATTGATCGGAATGCCAGCTTTCTTCATTATCTATCTTGTTTATTGTGAAATCTTGCTTACCTTTTACCTACAACAACATAAACATTAATATTTCATCAATATATCAAATGTATTTGACTCCTAAATGAAAAAACCCAATAAAACCCTAAAAAACCCATAAAAACCCAGGGTTTTAAGGGTTTTTACGGGTTGGGTTGGGCTTTTTTAAAAAACCCTGGGTTTTTCCCCACCCTGGCTTCTTAGGATATTAGGAACTACTATAAGCTACATTGTAAAGGAGAACCATATCGGTTCAGCGGATAGCAAGATCCTTTGCTACAGACAGACACACAAAGACATCCAGTCATTTTTTTTATTCTTGACATATTTACCTATGAATAAAATATTTCTTTTTATTGATAAATATTAAGTGCGATAAATGGGTGAATAAATAGTAATTACTTTGATATAAAAAATAGGCTTTCTTTTATTTATAAATTAACCAACGTACTAATGTTTCTATGATAAAGCTAAGAAAAAAGACATTTACATTATATACTTTCATGTTTCTATCTATGGATAACTGTTTTTGTAATATTTAATGTCCTAACATATTTAACGCAATGTATTATAGACAGATTTCTGTGGATAGTTAAATTAAAATGTATATGATAAATTCCAGTTCTTTTTGCCCGGAAGGACCAATAAACTTGGTTATCATTATATGCTAATATTTTTTTCTTACCAAATTCTTTTAAACCCATGCGATACATGTTATTTCAGATTCGCTCAAAACCGGTTTTAATCCAGCAGAAATAAATCGGATTCGAGCCATAAATGAAAAAAAATAACTTGAGAATTATTTGATGAACATAAAAAATACCCGCGAAAAAATACATACGTCTAAGCCATTTGAATTGTCATAAATAATAAATCAATTTTGTCTATTTTCGAGGTAGGTTAGCTATTTTTATTTCAATATAAACTTTTTTTTCTAGAATTTTTGGTTCTTTAAAGGTTAATATATTTTACTTATCCAGTTTAATCCAATAAAAAGTTATTTTTTAATAATAGATAATAATGATTTTATGGATAATATAGTTTTATTAAACTGATATGACTACTAGGTACTTATTCTGCGTTACCACCTCCTTAGGTACTTTTTTTCTGTAACAAAAATATGTTTTAAATTTTTTAGGAAGGGGGTCATTTTTTTAGGAGCGATTTCTCTAAAGAGGGTTTTGGCAACATTCTCAAAAATAGTATAAATCTTCTCAGAACCTACATTGCAAAGGAGAAACATATCAGTTCAGTCGTTAGTGGGATTCTTCGGTAGAGACAGACAAACAGACACGTGACAAACATTATGTTACTTTTATATGAGGATATCCTTCTACATTTTCGATATAATTGTTCTTGTTCTCGGAATATTGTTTAAATAATGATAAGTGGAAAAATGACGTCAATTGAAAAAAGTAAATAAAATCCACATAATTATTGGGGATTAAATTAATGTTTACACGCTTTTTATCAGCCTTTTACAGGTATGGGTTATTGGACTATTTATTACACTAGTACCCAAAGTTTTATATTCACGTCCTCTTATTTGTTGGCTTGTAAAATTTTGGCAATTTATTAAATTTTGATCGGTTGGTCTAACCTAGCAAATTCAAAACTACAAAAGGGTACATTGTTTTTAAAGGGATTCATTTTTATTTATATTCCATTGTCTTATCCCTTAAGAACCTTATTTTTTCGTTTTTTGCGGATTTTTGTCTTATCAAAGAAACATACGTTCTATGAGAGAGGTTGTAAAACAAACTTTTCCTTTGAAGTAAGAAATATTGTTTTGGAATAAAGAATGCATAATGTTTTTGCTAGGTACCTAATAAATTATTCTTTTGCTTAATATTCCTTTCTTTCTCACGTTTTACAAGGGAGGGAGCGGACATTGGACTGTAAATTACATTTTTCATTATCTTGTACATTAACTCAAAGATTGTAAGTATTTAACATTTTCAACCTATCTTTTTTTTACCTACTAAAGGGGCAAATTAGTTCAATTGATTTATGATCCATTGTCTAAACCCGTAAGATTCCTTATTTACGATATGCCATAAAGAAATGGAGGGGACAATGGCATACAAATTAATATACAATCTTTGTTGATTTCCTAATTTTACCTTGCGGTTACAGAAATCATCCTTCGAAGTTTGAAATTTATAGGACAATTTTATCCTGCCTATATTAACTATAGAGGTATATGATACGAACGTAAGTTGATATTATAAGTACATTACTAAGCAATCAGGGAACTAAAGGGATAAGACGATGGTCGATAAAGTGATGTACATCCCCAATGATGATAAACAAAATTACTCTATGTAAATTACAATTGGTGGTTAAAACGTAAGGAAAAGTCTCTCAAGGTTGTTAAGCCAATGAATAAGAAATCGTCATCATAAGACTTTGGGAACTAGTTTAATTAACAGTTCAATGTTCCCTCCCTCCTTTCAAAGCAACGAACAAAAATTGGGTTAATTCTTTAAAAAAATTGTTGAATATTGACAGTTTTATTTATTTATTCTACTAATCATTATTTGTTTATTTTGTGGTGTTAAACTTGGGTAGTGACGTCAATAATGCACTGGAATGCGCAGGGATCTTTAGGGATAATACAATGGACGATAAATTGACAATACATTCCCAATGAAGATAAACAAAATCAAAGATAGCGTGATTACAAAAATTTTGGGTATTAGTGCAATTTGCCGTCAATTTCCCCCTCCCTCCTCGGGAGATCAAACTGCGATTTAAATTAGTTCAAATTATACCAGTATCCAAAGTTTTTTTAACCTCTCTCATTTGTGAGCTTTAATACTTTAGGTACTTGTACTATATCTTGATGGGTTGCAAACTAGCAATATCTTCAGATTTTGTTTATTACTAGTGGCTACGCCCCTAGCCTTTTTGGGCTTTATTCCTAGAGGCAGAGAGGGGTTAGGAAAATAGCTGAAAACCATTTCAAGACGTAATTTGGAAAATAGAATAATATTCACAGGAGCTATGTGAAGTTTACCTAAAAAAAGAGAACTTAATCGTTGAAGTCTTTATTAATATTTTAAGCTTGAGACAAAAAAACCTTACTTAGGATAACTTTAAATTTTTAAATTTAATAATGCAACAAATGTTTTAACAACGCAGATATATAAATAAGGCAAGTCCAATAAATATTTAATAAATATAAAAACGAACTGTCAGGGATTAACATTGACAGCCAAAATTTAACTTACATATGTTTATAGCAAAGCTAGGGTCAAGCGGGGCATTAACCGGTAAGGGGCATTACCGGTAATTTTTTACCCACCTTCAAAAAATGGCATTTTTCTCCATGTTCTAATCGACTGACAGAAAAAAAACATAAAAGCAAATTTGTTCCTTATTAAATTGCCTACAAAAAAGTATGAAATGAATTTTTTGTGAGATGAGTTTTAAGGGTAATTTTTGGGTCTCAAAGTCAGACGAAAATTTTTTTTTTTCAAAAATTTTTTCACCTAGGTGTATAAAGATCGACCTACACAAAAATTGGTAAGACCTAGAACTGATCCGTAAAAACATTTTGAACTAAGAATCGCCCGCTCTTTCCAAATCAGTTGAGAGCTTAAATGTAGAGTTAATATTTTTTTCAAAAATGACCAAAGTTCGCGCGGGGTATTTTTCGGTAACGTCAAAAAAAAAATTCAAATTCGATTTTTAAGATCAATTTTCAGGTTTTCTTTGTTAAATCTAAAATTCAATAGAGGCTTTTTAAAAATTAGGCCAAAAAGTGAATAGAACAGTTTTTTTTTGTATAAAAAAATTAAAATTTTATTTTTCAAGAAAATTTTTGTGAAAAAAAATCGAAATTTCTCGTCTTTAAAAAAAAATGATTTTTGACATAGAAAGAATAGTCCGATCTTTATGAAAAATTTTGTGGATAATCCCTATAATCTATACTAAATATGTTTATTTATGTTTGACTGGCCGTTTGGCCGTTTTTCATCGATTTTTTTTAGGTTGAAAAGACGTTACCAACAATGCCCCACCATGGGGCATTTATCGGTAATTTCTTTGAGTCTAATTATGACAAACTTCTAAAAGTCCTAGGATAACGTCCTATTAGGACCTGATAGTCCTTTCCGTAAGCTTTCTAATGGTCTTGGTCCCATTTAAAAATATTAATATTTACCCCATTTTATTTTCAAAAAACCAAAAAAATTACCGGTAATGCCCCTCCTCACCCTATGGACTTTTTTGATCTTGTTTTGTTTGCTATATTTTTTTTCTTGAAGATAAAATAGTAATAAAAACTTTGCTTTGATATTGGCGATATTTGCCAATACTATTTTATTATCAACTTTTTACAGTACTAGTTGCTTCGACCATAACTTCGAGTAATGTGCCAGAAAATAGACTAAAACCACCATAAGAGATTTATTACGCACCCTCTAAAAAAACACATCAAAAGTAGAAAAGCCTTTTTTTGAGATCTGTAGTTAAATAAAAATGAGAGTCGTTTTTCCCATTTAAAGTTATCACTGGACTTATAGGGTGCTTTATGTAAAGAAGAACCATAACGATTCAGCGGTTAGCGAGTTCCTTCGCTACAAAGAGATAGACAGACTTCGTATTACTTAAAATAAAATGATCTTTGTTTTCGAAAATGTCTAAAGAAAAAAAAACTTTTATTGTATAACGAAATACTTTTCAAAAAGTTTTTATGCCTTTATTATTGTCTATAAATAGAAAAGTTTCTATGAAAATAGATTAATTAAGTAGACTGCACCATTTGTAGCAGTGAAGATACTCCATAATTAACTGTCCGCCAGTGCAGTTTGAATGTAACGCTATGGGGGAAATATAAATTACTCGGCTGATATTTAAGATGTACTCCTTATTTTTGTATAGATAAAAAGAGCATACAGTATCAGAGATCTAAAGGGATAAGACAACAGTCTATAAATTTATGTGCATCCTCAATGATAATGATCAAATTACCCATTCAGTAGATTAGAATTGGTTGTTGAAACGTGTTAGGACACTCAACTTAATGTACAAACCAATCAAAATTCAATTTAAGTCCCCAAGGTTATTGGGCAAACGAATAAGAATTCTTATTATGAGATTTAAGACTAGTGTTATAACAGCCTATCTCCCCTACCTCCTTTGTCTGTATCATTGTTGTTTTACATCAGACTTTTCAGTGCTGATTCCCATAGGTTCTAATGGTTTTTCGTCTGTATATGAAGGGACAGTTGGTTCTTTTCGTTTATTTGGACAGTTTATAATTGTCCTATAATTTTAAAACTTTGCATGATGATTCCTAAAACATTTAGGTACGATTTTTTTTTTATTTTGACAACAATTTTTCATGTGATGTATTATCTTATTCATCTGATTTTTAGTAGCGAAGCTACTCTAAAATTCACTTTGTCCGTCCGTCATTCAGTCAGTCCGTAACGCTATGGGGGAAATGGGATTTACTCAGCTCCTATAAAAGATAGAATGCTGAAATTTTTTGACAACATTCCTATTAATAAGAAGCACAATTAACTATAAAACATCAATGGCGGTCGGACCGCTTTTTAGCAGGTTTTATGCTATTTTTGTATTTTTCACATTTTTCTCCATATCTTTGGTGTTTATGGTCCGATTTCCAAAATTTTTTCAGTTATAGAAATCAAAATTAAATTTCTTTTTTTAAAGAAAATAACTATGACGGTCAGACTACCATTAGACAGGCTTTAGGCTATTTTCGTATTTTCACATTTTTCTCCATATCTTTGGTGTTTATGGTCCGATTTCCAAAAAATTTTCAGTTATAGATATCAAAATTAAATTTCCTGTCGTTTAAAGAAAACAACCATGACAGTCAGACTGCCTTTTTGCAGGTTTTTGGCTATTTTTAATTTTTTCCTTATTTTTCCATTTCTCTTATGTACCTATATGTCCAATTTTCCAAATTTTTTAAGTTAAGGATATAAAAATTAAATTTCCTGTCGTTTTAAGAAAACAACCGTATTCACATCCATGAATTTTTGGGCTTCGCTACTTATGGATGTTGTCTTCCTTGTTTTGAATACTGATTCCTAGTATAGCAAAGTACAATGTTAAACGCAAAGCATCTCTAAAGAGATAATGTTCGTTTGTCCTTCATCTTCGCTTTTATGGACGTTGTTATCCTTGTTCATATAAAAAATGCACAAGTTTTTTTATGAAAACTAATCATGTCTTTTTTTTCAGATAAAGTACCCAGAAAACTTTTTCCTGCTACGCGGAAACCACGAGTGCGCCAGTATCAACAGAATTTACGGATTCTACGACGAATGTAAGTGTACAGTTTGGTTAACTCATTTTGCCTGTCTGTCGGTCTTTTAGTCCGTAGTAACGTTATGGAGATTTGGGTTTCTATTGAGAAAATATTATATATTGCTATATGAAATAATAGCAGCTGCACCCCTGGCATTTAGGTGCTCTGTAATTAAAGGGGGGTAACAAGAAGTAGCCTTAAACCATCCTTTAACACATTTGAAGCTTTCCCAAAAAAGGGCAACTTTTTCGCATTTGTTGGCTTAACATGTTTTGGGACTTATAAATGAATTTTGATTGGTTGATTCAATAGGTTGAGTGTCCAACCGTTTCAGAAGAGGGTGATGAATTTTATGTATCATCATTTGAGATAAACATAGATTTATCTCTAATTGTCTTATCCCTTTAGATCCCTGACCATAATTGTAGAGTAACTGTTTTACTAAAATAAAGATTTATTTAAAGCTTAAATCCTGTATGAAATTTAAACTTATCTGGTGTAAAAAGAAAAGAAATGTTTATAATTATTTAGGTCATACATATTCTTATTCCGTGTTGTTCACTCAATTTAACAGAAAATTATATTTTTATTGCAAAAAGTAACAGGATGGTGTCTGTATCTTTTTCTTTGGTCCTAAGATTTCGCTAACCGCTAGATCGATATAATTCTCCTTATCTTTATAGTAAAGCTTCTTATTGGTGGTCCAGGAAACTATTTGGGGTAGAAATCGCCCTGGAAAAAATACCCCCCCCCCCCCCCCCCCCAGGGGCAAACAAGCTTTTTTATTTGGGGGGGATAATCACCCCTCCCCCCCCCCTCGGACGTCCTTGCACCCCCCTTCGGTCCTCCCCATTTTTTACATAAACCAATGCAAACATTCGTAATTTATGCTGTTTCTTGGATCGTAATGAACAAATTTAAACTTTGGCTAATGTAAAATGTATATTTTTTTAATTTTAGTGTGTGAATTTGAATTTTTAAACACTTAGAAATGTGAGCGCGGTGTATGAACAATTTTTACTTCAAAAGTTACACACACACCCACACATACATACACAAATGAATATATGTAAATCTCTTTTCGTCTTTACCATTTTAAATGAAAAAAAAAATCTAACCAATAATACAGTCGGCTTGTTCCTTCATTGTTTGTCAATTGGTCCATTTAAGAGAATTGAAGATCTAGACTTCTATATTTATGAGTACCTCTAGCATGTAAAGGCTCTATATTTGAAGGGGTAAGAGGAGGGTAGAAAAATAGTCTGAAACCATCCCGGGACCTAAAGATAGTATGATTAATTCAACGGCCTGGTGGTTCTTAAATTATATATACAGATATTCAATTGATTATAGAGTAGCTGTACTATTAAAAATAATAGAGACACGCAAAAACACAATAAAAAGAATTTTCTGCTTCAATAACCTACGTTCAAATATATCCGGTATTTATATTTGCACTGCTATCTCAATCTGTTGTACTAGAACGCGTTTTTTAAATATTTGGGTTCCAGTATAACGTACATTCCAATATCCACTCCCCAACCCTATTCTTACTAAATAAATCTTTTTGATGCTCTACTTTTAATCGTATTTGTTGTATGATGAAGGGGTAATTTTATTCATTATCAATGGGGATTATCATCAATTTATCGTCTTATCCCCTAAGATCCATGCTGTTTTTAAAAACACATTTATGCAACTGCTTCGAGATGATTTAATCAAATGATAACTTGTTTTTTTTCTCTTGCAACATATTAAATTACCAGTACTGTTCAACAAGACCGAAAAAATCCATAAAAGCAAGGCTAGATAAATCACCTCCCTGCCTTGATGTACCAGTAATCATCATTCTTAGATTCTTAAATTAAATGGTTGATTAGCTTTCTTTATTGTATTTAAAAGTTAAAGGATTCATCATGAAAGGTTATAAAATGAATGGACAATTCTAATATGAATAACAAACGAACCATCCTTATTTGAAAATACCAGAATGTTTGTCTGTGTGTCTGTCCGTACTAATAAAATGATCTCGCTAACCACTGAACCGATATGGTTCTCCTTTACAATGTAGGTGGTAAGGTTTCTAACCATTTTGGTGGATGTTACCAACACCCTTTCAAGATAAATTGTACTTAGAAAAAATTACCCACCTATCTTTTTTTTACTTTTTCTTTATAAAACTAAAATTAAAAAATGCGGGGGGGGGGGTCTACTTCACCACCTTCCCTCTTAAGTGCCTCTAGAGGCTTACATATGAGCAGTCGCTTTAATGTACAGATTTTTAAAAGAAATTAAATATTCTGACGTAAAGATACTAGATGTATCTTGTACTTCAGAATTTCTAGATAGAAGATTAGATTAGATAAAAAAAACTTCCTTAAAGAGTTCAATTCAAAGAAACTGATAGATTTTTATAGACAAAAATTAGTTACTAAATTTGCGAAGCTACTCTATAATTCTGAATGTCCGTCCGTCTTAAACGGAAAGGGAATAGCGTGATTTCCTCGGTTGATTATTTGTTTGAGGATAGGTTTTTTCAAAGAGCGTCCAGTCTTCAACTGTCCGTCTGTCTCCGAATATTTATATATCTCTCCTTGGTAAATAGTTATTTAAAATAATGACAACATCCAAAAAATTAAAAATGCCATTTATGATAATATCAAATTAATAAAGATCCTAAGGGAAAAGACAATGAATGATGAATTAATTTAGTATAACGGCCCACATAATGAAAAACCAAATTAAACATTATTAAGATCAAAATTATTGGTTGACACGTTTGTACACTAACAAATCAAGGGTTAATAAACCTATGTAATATACAAAGTCCCTTACTTACCAACAGACCAAATATATAAGGCTTATATATAGTTTATCTTCGCTAACTAAAAATTAGCTTTTATACTAATATTAATAGAAAAAAAACTAAAGAATTTAAATTTGACGAAAAAGAAATTAAAATTGAAGAATGTTTTGTTCATATTAAAGCATCCATGAACAAAATAATTCAAAATTTATCAGGGAGGAAGGGAACATTAAATAGTTTAAAACTTTGGGTACTTTTATATTGGGCCAAACTAGCAGCGGCCAAACACCACTGATTTTTATCTACAAATGGATAATTTTGTTATAATCAGTGGGGATGTGCAGTGCACAAATTGTCTTAACCCTCAAGAGCCCTGAAATTAATACAGATTTTGCACAACCAAATTTTGGAAAGGAAAAAATATTGAAAAAATGATAATTTGCCAATTTTGTTTTTATGCTTGAATTTTCAGCCTATGCAGGGTTAAAGGAAGATGGGAAAAAAAACTATTTTTATATACATTCTATAATTACTTTTTAACCTTTTATTAAAACATTTATGTCTAGTCTAGTGTAGTCTAGGTATTGATGGGTTGATGGTCATAAAAAAAACATCTATCATCCTAAGGCCTTTCTCTTTCTCTTTTAAAACCTTAAGTAATTAAAAGTTCTTCCTGTTCTTTAGGATAGCTAGTTGAATCGAGTATATAATTTTTTTAGCAATCTATAATTATTGTCTAAAAATCTTTTTATTTTAATTTGCCTTTCAATTTTCTCCATTTTTTCAAGTTTCAATACAGTGAAGTATTTTTTAGTAGAGTAAAATTCATTGGAAGATTTTTTTACTTGAAGCTAGTTATTTTCTTTATAATAACCAAGTAATAGGTAATACTTTGGGTACCAGTATAATCTAATGTCCCCTTCCCACCCTGGGAATTAGGAACTTGACCTTGTGATTTCATTTAAGAATGAAGGAAGGGTGGGGGAATAATTAGAAGGAAAAATATTTTGGTATGCTTACTATTCATGCAAAATTATCTAGTATTGTAATTTAGAATAGTCAAAAGGCAGGGTTATATCACTGAAAGAGAAACTATTTTATGTCCAAACTATACCTATACCTTTATTTTTTTACTAGTGGTTACGCCTCCATGAGGCCTCTAACTTCAGGAAAGGGTGGGGTGTGTTGATTTCTCTAGAAAGGGTGGTAGTACCCTTCTCAAAATGTTTATATTTCTTTCATGGACATGCGAGAAGCTTTACTATAAAGGATAACCATATAGATCCAGCGGTTAGAGTGATCTTTAGATACATACAGAACAGACAGCTAGCCATCCTGTTACTTTTATATAAGGACAATTAAAACTAAAGCTTTATAATGCCCTAAAGGTATTTTCAGGCTTCAAAAATATCAACTTAATATTTAAACTTTGCTGTTAGAAATATGATTTAATTGTTGTTTTCTACTGTTTTGTTTTTGTATTCACTGGATAATAATATTATTTTCGCCAAGGTTTGATATTTTGTTCTATTGGGTGGTTTCCCTCAAATTGCCAAGTCTAGCATCAGCATAAAACCCCTCTTCCCTCCATTGCATTGTTTTGCAATAAATCCTTATACTAAAGTAACAGGATGTGTGTCTGTGTGTTTGTACCAAAGGTTCTCGCTAACCGCTGAACCGATCGGGTTCTCCTTAACAGGGTAGCTTCTCATAGGTTCTGGGAAGGTTTATAACTATTTTCTTGGGGAGTGGGACACCCCAAACCCCACCCCCCCCCCAAAAAAAATTCTTTTTAAAACTAAAAAATAAAATTGTGGGGTCGACTAACCCCCCCCAAAAAAAAAAATTTTTTTTTCTTTTTTATTTTAAATCTAAAATACGAAAATTGGTTTGATCAAACCTCTTGGGGCAAAGCCCCTAGAGGCTAGGGGCGAAGCCGCTAGTAGAAAATAAAGTGGTTGTAGTTTTTCTTGTTTTATTAGGTCAGGTTAAATTTTAAGTTAGGCTATTTTGGGTACATGGTAGCCCTGCAGGGTTGGTTTACCGCAGGTATATACCCCCCCCCCCCCGGCCCCCCATCGCCCCCACCCCCAAACTTATTATTATATTCAATTTATATTAAAATTTAGCGAGGGGTTAAGGGGAAGGCACTATTTATTGTCAAAAATGTATTT
Source organism: Acartia tonsa (assembly GCF_053477335.1). Classification (NCBI taxonomy): domain Eukaryota; kingdom Metazoa; phylum Arthropoda; class Copepoda; order Calanoida; family Acartiidae; genus Acartia; species Acartia tonsa. Next base: position 31,462,449 of record NC_137273.1, read on the forward strand.
TCTGTCATAGAATAAAACCTATTATTTATATCAAATGCGCAATTAATAAACATATTTATGACAAATGTACATAAAAAAATACAAATTATTATTATTATTAATCAAAAATGTGGCATTTTTTTTGCGTGCAAGTGGTTATGCAGTCAATTTTATCCATGGATTCAAGGGATTAGGCTACAGAAGAAAAAAGTACACCCTTTTGCTTTTACCCCATCTACTAATGAAAATGTCTAAAAATATCATTTTTAGGTGCTTACACCCTGGGGGTGGGGAGTTACCCTGCGAAAATTATTACTATTACTTATACACCGACAAACAACCTACTAATTAATTATACTTTATATTCCGGACATTATTCATAAATGCTTGTGTTTATGTTCAAATAATAATAATAATATTTTTTTTAAAATAGCAATTTTTTGGTCGGACATTTGGAATATCTGTCTTATGTATATTTTTTTTTATATTTTACTGTTTTATTGTCAGGTATCTAAAAGGTCGATAAATTAATGTCCAACTCTAAGGATAATAAACAAAATTGACCCTTCTGTAGATTACAATAAGTGGTTAAAAACGTTTAAACACTAAACTATATGGACAAACTATTTTTAGTAGCGAAGCTACTCTATAATTCACAATGTCCGTCCGTCCGTCCGTCCGTCTGTCCGTCCGTAATTAATGAATTGGGGGAAACGTGATTTTCTCGGCTCCTATAAAAGATAGAGAGCTGAAATTTTTGACAACATTCCCATCATTAAGGAGCAAAATTAACTATAAAACATCAACGGCGATCGGACTGCTTTTTAGCAGGTTTTAGGCTATTTTTTTATATTTTCCAAATTTTCCCCATATCTTTGGTGTTTATAGTCCGATTTTCAAAAAAATTTCAGTTGAAGATATCAAAATTAAATTTCCCGTCATTTGAAGAAAACAACAATGACGGTCAGACTGCCTTTTTGCAGGTTTTTGGCCATTTTAATATTTTTCACATTTTCCCCATATCTTTGGTGTTTATGGTCCGATTTTCAAAATTTTTTCAGTTAAAGATATCAAAATTAAGTTTCCTGTCGTTTGAAGAAAACAACAATGACAGTCAGACCGCCTTTTTGCAGGTTTTGGGCTATTTTTCATATTTTTCACATTTTTACCCATATCTTTGGTGTTTAGGTATGGTCCAATTTTAAAAAAATTTCAGTTAAAGATACATATCTATTCTTGATTTTAATAAATACACTTTAAATCTACTTCTACGTATTCCCATCCACAATTTTTGTGCTTCGCTACTTATGGATGTTGTCATCCTTGTTTTTTAAAACAAATATTTCGCTGTTTTATCTTTGATTGATTGATTGATTGATTAGCCATAGTTTCTCAGGGTTTGGGCCTAAGTAGTCATGGAGTAGGCTGAGACACTTTTGTATAGCCACTAGGGCTATCAAGCTCCACGTTCAAGCACATTATGACTTGACCCGCTGTCTCATGAGAGCTACTCATTATTACCTCACCCTCGCCGAGTATGGCAGGTGTCCCAAATTAAGTCACCGTAATGAATGACGCTCTCCTCAGAGGAGCTTGGGATAAGGGTAGTACTGATATTATGTACGTGACTATTGAGTATCCAAACTTACCCAATAATCCCCTTCTAACACAACCAGGGGAAGTTGCGTGATTATTATTGCGAATGAGAAATTCGAGTCAACACACGGAGAATTGAACTCGAACTCTCACCACCGTAGTTCAGTGTGTTACCACTGAGCCACGGCGCCCCTCGCTGTTTTATCTTATGTCCTTTGCTGGTTATGAAAGCATTCAGCTATGTCAAACAAACATAGATTGTTAAAAATTTTTTTTTTGTAGTAGCGCAGCTACTTTGAAATTAAAGAGTGCTATGCTTTCTATAATAAATATAGAAAGACTAGATGTACAATGTTTTAATTGGACTAATAGGAACAATCCGACCAAATTATTGTTTAGAAAGTGTACTCATTTTGGTACTAAAGTGCAGTTTTTTTCTTCATATCATCCACATAATAAGTCAGTCACAAACAAATGAATTTGTATGAAGCTTTATTTAGGAGAAGATATATCGTCCTAAAATTTTGTCACTCTAGTAATTTTATTGAATTGAATCATATGTGAAGTTGAACTAAAACAGTTCTCTGCTAGAATTTCCTTCTCAAGGTAGTGGATTTTTTTGTTAGGATAATAAATCTATTCTTTCTTTGAAAATGAACGTTCTTGTTTTTGTTAAAAGTTCCGCATTATAGATTAAAACAAAATAACAAATTATTTGGTGGATTTTTAATATTTAAGAAAATATGTTTTTATTTTCTCGTGTCATAATAATTAAATATTTATGTCAGTCCGTCCGTAACGCTATTAGGGATTTTTTTGCACGATTGATTTATAAGACAGACTTCAAATTTTCTATTTTTTACTTTAATCTATGACAAATTTTGTAGTTTTTCCATCAGTGAGTTTTTTGTGCTTCGCTACTCATAGATGTTGTCATGATTGTTTATTTCATAGAAAACATTTACCTAACGTACGAAGTTTAAAGTAAAGTATCAAGACTTTAGTCTAATCAGACACATAAAAAAAAAAAAAAATGTACATAACACTATGGTCTATTTAAGGGGTTTAGTGGAAATTTGGTATAGCTTTAATCAAATTTAAATATTTACACTTCTACCAGTCCGAATTCATTAAAATAAAAAGTTATGAGTAATATATTACATTAGGCAACTTTTTAAAGTTGGTCATGTATAGGTGCGTGCACAGGAATGTGATTGGGGGGTAGCCAAAAAGGGGTGATTTTTAAAATATACTTTTCGTTACTACTACGTTATTTTTAAAGATAATTGAACCAAGTTTCTTCCCTGATTCAATTACTACCCTAGGTAAACGATTATTAATAAATAATAGGGATTTCCCGCCGAAACCGCCGTCTACCGCCGAATTCCGCCGTGTTATTTGCTACCTCATTTGGCTGTTTGGAGTCAATAGAAAAGTGTGATCTATCTGAATAAAAGTATTATAATACACCTTTTTCTATCCACTTACAACTGCTTTTTAATATTTATAATGTATTTAAGAGGGGTTAGGTCTTTTTAAACTTAAAGAAAATGAATATTGAGACTGAATAATTGAGCTTCCTATTAAAGATATTGATTATTTTTTTTTTGTAAAGTATTTTTCTACCTGTATAGTCTACTATTATAAGTACCTATTTAAATTTAGTACTGTCCTTCAATGGCCAACAGGGGCCAACACCGCCACCCACCGCCACCAGAAGTTAAAATTTTAATTTTGTTTTTAAAAGTATCAGACTGAGTTTTAAAGGAAAAAAGAATTCTCATAACTGAACTAAATATTTTTTTGTATCTATGCCCCCTCCCCCCCCCCCCCTATCTAACCAAAAATAAGATAACCATCATAGAATTGATATCAAACAAACTTTAATTCATTTTAGAACAGTAAAGAAAAACCGGTAGACCAAGTAATAGACTAAAACAGTATTTGCCAGCTAAATCATAACATAAAAATGCTTTGTATCTTTCAAAAAAAAGACAGAAGAAACAAACACATTTACTCTTTGAAATCTTAATGTTCTTAGAGTTTTACAGACAGAGGGGACCAAGTGAACTAAAGAGTAGATGCTTGTTGGTGAGTTAATCACCACAAAAAAATCAGCTTTCTTACAAAATAAAACTGCGTAGTAGATCAAATTTTCCCTATAGATATCTAATGTCTGTAAGAGAATTAACAACAGACCGACGGACCAAATAAATTTTACACTAGATGGTTGTTGACAGATAATGTTCATAAAAAGATTTTCTTTCAGCCGTCTTGAGTAGTAGCAAAGAAATTCACGATGTTTACATATCAGTTCATACAGACTGACGGACTTAGCGAATTTGAAAGTTGCTACGCTACTACAAAAAATTTTTTTTGCACACTCCTTCTAAGGACAAGAGTTGCAAAAACCTTCCCTAAACACTAAAATTAAAAAATTAGTTTTTTAAAATTTGCGGGCAGCGGCTTTTTTTGCGGGAACTGCGGGTAAGTCGCGGTTTTCTTTTAAAATTATTGTTCCTCAAGTAATTACTGATAAATTTTAAAAAGTTTTACTCAATTATCTTTAATAGTAATGGAATAACAGAGAAATTAAGATTGCTGTTATGATTTGTAATTCCCCCCCCCCCCTTCAAATTTAGGTTTTACAGGCAATTTTCAGATTAAAAATTTTTAAAGTTGCGCTACCGACCCCACTCTGGAAACTTGACTAAAAGTTGTATTATATTCTCAAAATTTAGAATCATATATGGTTTGGTATGGGGTCGGTAGCGCAACTAGGAGTAAAATGACGAAAACTAATTTTTTTTGCTAAATTTTTCACTAAAAAAATGACGAAAATTATTTCATAAATTTACTTTCAAAGCATAAAATTAACACTTATAAGGTAAAATATATAATAAAAATGTTTTTATTTATTGATTTGGTGTATGTATTTGTAAAGAATATGAACGAAATTAGTTTTTAATAGATATTTATGCAAAAAAAAATTATTTTTCATATCTAGGTAGAAAATAAAAAGTAGATTTTTGACTTTCAAAAAATATTGATTTGACCCAAATTTGAAGTAAAAATAAACTTAGTTCCAAACGTTATTTTTTCTTTTCCTTGTCCATTATGCATGCGCTGGGGCATTTAAATCAATAATATAAAGTTAAAATAAGAAAATTTGATCATGACTTTTTTGCCAAATTTCCACCCTTAGACCGTTGTGCATAAACATTTAAAGTTCTAGACACAATTGAAGAGGATTAAATTCAAGGCATTGTATGTTTTAACATTTTAACTTTATACAATGATCATTCAATAAAATTAATGGTTGATAAGTTTGAACATTATGAAACCAACCAATCAAAATTCAATAAAAGTACCTACCAAAGTTGTTTTCAGTTGCAAAATGAGATTTAACCCAAAGAAGTTTATATGCTTATGCTCCATTTAAAATGAAGAATTTTATTTATATTATTAACCTACATTTAAATGCACCCTCAAGTTGAACATAAGGCTGGGTCAATATGCATTTTGTCCAAATAGACTGGTTCAAATTTTCTTAAAGATTTTAAGGGATAAGGAAAAATTTATGTACACCCAGAGTTGGCATTAAAAAAACCACTTGGTTTAAACTAAAAAAAAACAAGGTGGGGATGGTTTTTAAGAAATATTTATACAAAGGCCTATCTTTCCAGTTATATCTTTTTATAATGTAAATAATACAGTAAATAAGTGTCAAAAACCTAAAATACTTTATCAGTCAGGGTTTTGGGCTGCCTTTTATCGGGTCCTTTTGGGCAGATTTGGGTACCCCCCGTTTTGGTGGGTGAAAAAGGGGGAGGGAGTGAAAAAAGAGGGGGGGGGGTAGGCCTGTAATTTGGATATTATTAAAAAAAACAAAAAAAACCTGGTTTTATTTTAAAAACCGGTTTAAACCAAAAAAACAGGTTTGTTCTTTTTTGTAAAAAAAAACAGGTTTTTTTACCATCTCTCTGTGTACACCTTCAGTTAAAATAATCAAAATTGCCTCTTATGTAAATAAAAAATAATTGTTTGAATAGTCTGTACAAATAAATCTATGGGAACCAGTCCAGTGTCCTCCTCACTGGATTTATTTAGTACCATCGGGGCCAACAAATCAGTAATTAATTTATTGTAGCAGTGGTTTCAATGTTAAAAAGAGCTTAAATCCACTCAGGACAATGTGTAGTTTCCTTCGATTGGAGAATTCAATCTGTTTAGTAGTCATCAAAAACCTTTCTACTTTATATTTTAAAATAAAGCATGCTATAAAAATTTCCAAATATTTTTTATGGATAATTGGATCCTTGTTAGTTTTACAACTATTTATTTACTAGTTGATGCATCACTCCCCCCCCCCCCCCCAGGGATTAGGGATTATGTCTTAAATTTTCTGCCATCCAAAAATAATAAATCTTATTTTTAAATTAAGACATTTCTTTTTCTTCTTAACTTCACATATTTTTTCATGTCCCTATTTTTTGCTAGCTTTTATTTTCTAGGACACTGAACTTAATGCAAATTTTTAAGTTTGATAGATAGAGTTATTATAGACTATTCTTGTGCCGACTTTTATTTTAACTTGATTGGTTGGTTCCAATTAGAATAGTCGATAGTTTTAAACAAATAATTATATTCTACAGAAGGGTTTTTTTTGTTTATTATTATTAAGCTATTATTGTCTTATCACTGGTAAAACAGGCAAGCCACTATGATCTAAAGAGTAGCTTCGCTTTAATCCTATATTAAAATATATGTAATCCTTCAGTGAAAAACTAAACAATTCAAAGATTACAAGCAAAAGCTACTAACAGCTTAACTGAGAGAGCAAAGTTTATTGAAATTCATTTCGTTCTGCTAGCTAAAGGGTTCTTTCATATTGGGGGAGGTATTATTTCTTTTATGGTTGATCTCCAATATTTTGTCTATTGTTAAATTGTTATGCATTTAGAATTGTTTAATTCGAGGAGCAAATAAACTTCAAATACACTTCAAATACAAATGCATGCACTCTTTTTGTAAAGACTTGGATATCAGGGATATAAAGGGATAAGACAATGGCCTATAAATTGATGTACATCCCCAATGATAGCATACAAAATTACTCCTTCTGTAGAAAGGGGGGGGTTTTTAATGCAACCATCTCGTAATCAGTGAGCAAATGCCACTTAGAATTCGAATTTCCATCTGATATTTTGCATGAATAATCCTTGGTAGGTCTATTTTCCCTAAATCAAACAAAAAGTTGGAAAAGTAACGGCTAACGGCTGGCGGCTCAGCAGTTTTGCCATTTTTTGGATATCTATAATACAAATTAGTCACGAAACCTCTCTCCACATAATACTCGTTGCCACTACAAAACACTATAAAACGGTTCTAGACTGTAGCTGTTGGTACTAGAAGTTTCAAAAATGGTTATTGCTATCATTTAACATGAATTAAACCAAAAATATGTTTTATAAAGTTGATTCCTACGTAATTGATGAAGGATTTACCCTAAAAATAGGCAAAAAACGGCTAAACGACTGAGCCGCCAGCCGTTACTTTTCCAACTTTTTGTTCGATTTAGGGAAAATAGACCTACCAAGGATTACTCATGCAAAAGATTAGATCGAAATTCGAATTCTAAGTGCCATTTGCTCACTGATTACGAGATGGTTGCATTAAAAAAAAACCCCTTAGTGATTGAAGAAACTAATCAAAATTGGTTAGTTCCTAACTAGTAGGTAGTGTCCAAACTTTTCAACAAATAATTTCAATCTACAGAAGTGGCTATCATCATTGTTTTTTCGTCCATTGTCTTATCCTATAAGATCCTTGATATTTTTTTCTTATTGCATATACCCAACCCTGAAACTGAGTTTTTGGGCCTGCTTGAAAACTGTTCAGAAAATGTCGAAATAGTATTTGGAGAGAAAAAATTGTAGTATTACAATAATGAGTCATTTTCTACTTATCATGGGATAGAAAAAATAATAACCTATTCCAGTATGGCTCCAAATCCGATTCAATTATCCGCTGGTTTTAAACCATACTTAATCATGTGTTGTACCTTATTGTAGAATTTTCCACGAAACATAAAATAATAATGATAGATAATCCATGTTTTGTTGGTTTGGGGCTTTGGTCCCTATGGGCAAACAAAACAGTAATAAATATTAATTTTGATTTTACTCTCCGCGGAAAACTGTTTATAATACAATACGATAAATAACTAATACTCATACTAGTAAGTAACTATTTCGTCATGTATAGATTTACCAGAAAGCGATTTAAACAGTCATTTTGTTAATAAGGGATAAGACAAAATTGTTTATTATGAAATGATCATTCCAGCTGTTAATGAGAAAACACATAGTACATACTAACATACAAACACCCTCACTGTTACTTTAGATTAAACAATTCTACTAAAGAAGCCAAGAAAATAAAGAGATTATACAAAATAAACACTGTTTCTTTGACCTTTTTAAACAAAATATTATGTAACAATGTCCATTACTAACAGGATATAATACTTATATATCGCATCATATTGTAAACAGTTTTCCGTTGATATTAAAATTACTTAAGTTATTCGTGGAAAATTGTCTGTAATACGATGCTATCCTTATAATAATGTAACATTATGTGTGTTTGTCTGTCTGATTGTCTGTTTTTTTGTACCGAAGGATCTCGCTAACTGCTGAACCGATCGGTTCTCCTTAACAGGGTACCTTCTCATAGGTCCCAGGAAGGTTTATAACTATTTTCAACCCCTTAAAAAATGAAAAATACCCCCCCCCCCAAAAAAAAAAATTAACTAAAATTAAAAAATGAGGGCACCCCCTCAAAAAAATTGTCAACCCCCCAAAAAATTTATTTTACTTTTTTAAAAAATCTAAAATAAGAAATTGGGTTATCAAATTCGACTTCCCCTTCCTCAAGTGCTCCTAGAGGCCTCTAGGGGCGTAGCCGCTTGTATATGATATTTCAGTATGGCTGAAAACCGGTTCAAATCCAGCGGATATAATTGGTTTCTAAGCCACACTGGAAAATATATTATTTCACCCTAGCAAAGATCCACGTTTGTAGCAACGCCCTGAAATCTAGCTTTATGATATTTTTTAATACATTGATAACAAAAAATGCGCTGAAAGTCGCTTTGATTGGCTACAATGTTAAAACCTATTATTTGGAAAATACAAAATGAAGCCAAATATCAGAGTTATGTAAAGGGTTTGTCATAGAACAGCAAAAACAACTATCCCCTCTGTAGACTAAAATTTTTTCATTGATGTAACTAAAAATTGCTAAAATGAAAGAACTTCCCACTGCAAAGTTATGTAAAATTGTTTTGTCCTTACTAACATTACTACTAAATACATTACATTCTTTCCAGGGGACAGACATTCAATTAATTAATTCCTTTTTAAATTGCAGACAATTTAGATCTTTTTGGGTAATATTTGGCTTATTTTTTAATGCAATTAAAGTAAAGTGGAGAAAAATAAAGGAAGTTGGTTTGGGGAAATTTTCACTTGAAAATTGTCAGGTTTGATACATGTTATCAGTGTTGTGGATCCGGATCCGCAAGGATTCGCACTTTTTGAGTCCAAATTTTGAGAATCAGACATTCTCGTGACAAGAGCCAATCTTTAAGGTTTAGGTTAGACTTGAAAATTAAAAGTATTTTTGACTTCGAGATTAAAGAATAAATATTTTTTGTAAAATTTGGTGATTTTATTTGTATTGTCAAGGATCCGGATCCGCATACAATCAATGCGGATCCGCAACACTGCATGTTATTAAACTCCTTTGATAGCTCAAAATTATTTGAGGAAAAGTTCTCTTTCTCTGTATAATGGCAGGAAAATCTCCTAAAATGATTCAACCGTCTTTCTTAAATAAAGGGGAAACTGGGACTTTTATAATTATAGAGTAGCTTCACAATAAAAAAAAAATAAGACGGGGTGATTAACAGTCCTTGAAACCTGGAGCTTTCCTAATGCATTAAAAATAAGGATAACAACACCAATAAAAGCAAAGAACTGAAACTGTAGGACAAACAAACATTAACACATGTAGGGTGCCAGGACTTGATTATAGAGATGCTTCGCTTATAACATTGTACCTTGTTGTAATAAGAATCATTATTTAAAAAATTAAATGAATAGGAAAATTCATCATACAAAAATAAGTTGTCAAAAAAGTATAAATCAGCATGTTTTAAATGGACGTACTGGTAACGATTTTATAGTCTCTAAATCGCATCTAATTGTTAAAATAAACGTAAAGAGCTAAACGTTCCGATTGGACAGAATTACCCTATGGTAGAAAAGCTTCGCTTTTAAAAACGAAAGATAAAAAGTCTAATATTGTATTTTATATTTGTAAAATATCAGAATTTTTTTTATCCAATATCCCATTTAGATATTTCATAATCAGATTTTGTTGTGTAATCTGCTGGGAGGGGACATTAAATTTGTAGACCCAATTGATAGCGTTTTGGAGTGGAAAAGAGTTTTATGTGGAGATAGGTTTTGTGACTAATTTGCAATATAGATATCAAAAAAAGGCAAAACGACTAAGCCGTCAGCCATTAGCCATTACTTTTCTAACTTTTTGTTCGATTTAGGGAAAATAGACCTACCAAGGATTACTCATGCAAAATTTCAGATGGAAATTCGAATTCTAAGTGCCATTTATTCATTGATTACGAGATGGTTGCATCATCCCCCCCCCCCCTTTATTAATTTATCTCTATTGTCTTATCCTAAGATCCCTGGTAACCTTTATTTTTACTTAAACATGTTAATTACTAAATTAGACAGTAGATCGCAAAAGGTCAAAAATCATACAGGTTAATTTTAAAGTAAATACTTATAAATAATATTTTTAAAAAAAACTAGTCATAACTTGTTGTTTAAAATATATAGGTAGGGAAAAATATGGATATTAGCCCTTTATAAGGTACCAGCGGTAACGTCCCTATCACATAGAGGCTTCAAATTTGTAGTGGGAGAGAGGGGTTAAGAAATAGTTTGAAACCATTCCAAGATTTAAATCTGAAATTATAATAGCTCTAAACCCTCACAGTACACATTAGAAGTTTACCTAAAATAAAAAACCGAAACAGTCCACCAGTTATTGAGATCTTGAGCTTCAAACAAACAAAAAACTTACTATTATATGTATATAACCTAATAAAATTTTTAATTAGTGTACTTTTGACTTTAAATAAGCATTTGATTGAATGCCATCTTATTATAAATAAAAAGAGAGGGGTAGATTTCTGGTAGAATCCGTAAAGGTGTGTGTTTTAAGGCTTAAAAATAGTAGTAGAACGATAATATTCACTAAATATGTGTATTTCTTATTAAAAAGAACTATAGACAAAAAATTTTTTTAGAAAGTTAACAAAATTTTTTTTCGTTTTACTACTGTTTTTAACTTATAACACATAACCTTTACGGATTTTACCAGAAACCTACCCCTCCCTTTATTTCAGTTTTGTGATTAAAATTTTGTGGATAGTGGAAAATTCTTCAAATTACGCTAAAATATATGATTTTTAGTTATGGCTCAAAACTAGTTTTAATCCAGCGGATTTAGTTTTGTACACGGAAAACAATGCATTTCGTTTAAAAAAGTGATTATGGAGATCTATTTTAGAGGCAGGTTTAGAATATTTCTCTTTGGTGTACATCGTATTTTCTTTGTAGCTTACTAAAAGGAATATTAGAATGAAAAGCAATAGTTTTTTTTGTCAGGGCTAAAGGGTGCAGAAAATATACAGGTACCCAAAGTTTTATAAACATTGAGTCTCATTGTTTATTTTAAAACCTTAGAAGTGACTAATCAAAATTCGATAAGTAAATGAGCCAACGAATAAGATAACATGGTACTAAAACTTTGGGTACCAGTGTAATTTACAGTCCAATGTCTCCTCCCTCCCTGGGGACATTCTTCCTTTTTATTCCTGATACACTTAGAAGATCTAGGTTAACATAATCATAAAAAAGAAACTATATTCCTTTAGTGTTTTTACAAAACAACAAAAAATCTACATTCCTTCTAATTTTTATTTATGAATACAAAAAATAGTTATCATATCGTATTATAGATAGCTTTCCACGGATATTAAATTTTAAAAAAAATTTAAGATTAAGACCAGTATTGTTGGCCTAGAAGGCCCGGGCTAACAAAACTTGAATTAATTTTATGATTTCATTTTTTATTTGTGGATAATTGTCTAATGCGATAGTATACATGATTTTTCATTAAATGATATTTTATTTTAAATGTACAGTGCATTTTGTACCAATAGCAATCATTTTAGAGACGAAATATATTTTTAGAAAATTAAGTATATATTTCATGAAATTTTTCTGTTGTATTAAATGATAACCCTCCATTTCCTAAATTTTCCAAGACAGCTTTTTACTCCATTTCTCGTTTCCTGGATCTTTTACAGTCTGGTAAAACAGTTTGATCTAACTTGTAATACAATGTGATTATACCTAATCTGTAAGACCATAATAATCACTGTAGATTAGTAAAAACCTGTTGACTAAGGACAAAAAAGCCAGGACAGGGAATATGGCACCAGAAAAATATTTTGTCCTCTTTTTTCCCATTCAATACTTATGTAAAGTATCTAGAATCTTGATAACCACTGCACTGTATCGATTTGATTCTCCTTTTCAGTAAGCATTATTGGTCCCAGGATGGTTTTTAACTATTTTTTTGGTAGGATATCTCTACACTTTGAAGCGAATTCGTCCTCTGAACCCCCTTCACCCTTCCATCTATTAAGCCACTTTTAAGATTTTAAGAAGGTAGTAAATATTTTTGCCTTAAATGAGCACTTTCCCCATGAAACAAATTGGGTTAGTAGAAAAAGTGCTTTAATTATGATGTTGGTTAAAAGTGTACTTTAGAAATAAACATTTGCATTTACTTGATTGTACAAATAGAAGGCTTCCCTGAAAGTTACACCCAATCTTAAATAAACTAATATAAGCACAGAGCTCATACTAAGTTTCCCTAAAAAAATTTAGTTCAACTCAGCTGCTAAAGATTAAAAGTATTATGATGTTTTAAGATTTCGATTACTTATTACAGGAGTCTATTGAGCAATAACAATAGCCAGTCTTGAGATTTTAATGTGCAGACATTTAGTGTATAAACTTAAAAGAAGCAATACTTTTAATTACTTTATTTTAGTTCAAACCAGCTAAAGCACCAAAAGATAATAAAGCTAAGTTATGTTATACCTATCTTCGCCCTTAGCCTCCAGCTTTCGAAGGGGCAGAAAAATAGCTTAGGAATATTTCATTGAAATAGCAAGATCTTAACGTCCAAATTAAATGATTATGCAAAAAAAAATAGGTACTGATTTGCAGTTTTATTTTTATTTCATTTAAAATCTTTTTAATATTGATATTGCTGAAAAAAATCTTTTTTTTTTAATAAATTAACTTTCTAGTCTAATTTTGAATATTTGCTTTTTGTATGATGTCCAATTTCTTGCAAGTTTTCCATAGTCTGGAACAAAGGCTGGGACAATTCTTATTCAAATTATAATTTATGTATTTTTGACAAAGATTAAGCATTTGATAAGTACTGTATTGTTTTTTTCAAACGATGTATTAACTTTGTAAATATTAAAACATATTACTTTTGTAAATGAGTAAGATTTGCACCTGTTATTTCAAAGCATACCCTATGCTTCAATGTAGCATAAAGGGGGGGGGGGGGGGTATGCAATCCTCTCGTAATCAGTGCGCAAATGACATGAGTAATTTTTTTTTCACGAAATAGAAAGAAAAAAAGTTGGAAAAATAATGGCTAAAGGCTCAGCCTTTTAGCCGTTTTTGGCTATTTTTGCTTTAATTCATAGTAATGTTACCAGGAACTATTTTTTAGATGTATTATAGGCCGCTTTCTTGCTAGAACCGGCTAATAACAGCTGGGAGCGGCTAAGTGTATGATGTGTGGGATTGTTGCGGATGTGCCCTCAAAATGGCCAAAAAAATTCTTTTAAAGTCCCCGAGGTTGACGTACAAATAGGGAGTCTAACCATAACTTTTTCGATCTAATCTTTATCCAAACTTCTTAGCTTGAGATGAAAAAGAATATTAGATCTTTTCTTACAGCACAAAGATTTAGATTTTCATATATTCACAATTTCATAAGTAGGTCAAATCTACTAAAGTTATTAATTAATTTGAACGTCCAATTATTTTAATTTCAAGTTAGTTCTTTCATGAAAATTACAGACTTAACTTCCTTAATTTCTTAAGCACTATAGTTTAAACCAATCCCGGGACCTATTTGAAAGATCCCTATAATGGAGAACTCGATTGGTTCAGTTGAATTCTAACAGATAAAATGTTTTCGCTTGTTATTGCTGCGCTACACCCTGACCTAATATTCAAAAGTTAAAATGATAGTGAAATTAATCAATTTAACTGCTTGATAAATATTCAATTTTGATTTTAAAAATTTCATTGATAAGGAATAAATTGAAAAAAATCATAAGTGTGACGAAATAGTATTTCTTTAAAGCAAAAGTAGTTATTAGCGAAAGTTACCCTAGCATAAAAGGGGTAAGAAGGAGGCAGAAAAATAGCCTAAAACCTGCAACCTATAGCTAGAATCTAAAATCAATAGCCTAAAACTGTCCAGGGACTTCTACGAAGCTTCCCTTAAAAGTAAAAAAGAAGAAAAAAATACTACTTTACTAATCTAATAGGATTGATTATTTCATAAAAGTAAACAAAACTGTACGAAATAATTTCAACAACTACCTAAAGGAAAATCGTCAAAAAATATTTTAATAGTAAAGAACAGCAGACAGTTGGAAAAAATATAAATTGGTTTTATAGATTTTCGCCTCTCCTAGTATTTTGACAATAGAAAAAAAAACAATTTTTCCTCTAAACTTTTAATGTAAAAAAACGAGTTTTAGCTTTGTGAATTAAAACATAATGTTATATACCTAGTTAAATGAAAGATAATTAAATCTTTCAATCGTTGGGAAAGGTAACAGTATGTCTGTTTGTAGCGTTGGATCTCGCTGACGGCTTTCTAAAGGTTGAGGAACGGTTAGGGAGAGAAAACCACAACCCTACCAAGTGAAATTGCCCATAGAACAATACCCCCCCCCCCCCCATGAAAAAAAGTCTTTTCATTTTAGAACTTGAATTGAAAGTAGAGATTTGACTTACTTCTCAGAGCCCCTCGGGGCGTTGCCGCTAACTTATTTAGACGTTTCATTTACGTTTAAACAGAACAACATCACATAAGAATATTCGAGTAGCTTCGCTACTAAAAATATCTAATTAACTAAAAAGTGACCAAATTAAGAGTAGGTAATTACAATAAGTGTTTGTGATGGTATTTTCAATATCTTAATTAGATTTATTCCAGGGGGAGGGAGGAGGGGATAATGGACTCTAAATTATACGAACACCTAAAGTTTTGAAATAATTCAGTCATTCGTTGGATTCGTATGGAAAAGGAGGGTTTGGATTGAATCTTGATAGGGTTAATTTTGAGCATTGGGTAATAAGCTTGATATATTGTTATTGTCCTATCCCTCTGTAACAACGACTCTTATCAGAATGTCAATATTGCCTTTAATATATATTTTACAACCCAACAAATATAACTCATACTTACGAAATATAGATAATACTTAAAATTAAGTAAAAAGATATCTATTTTGCTGAGGGTACCACCAACATCTGAAAGGAAATCACCTGAAATAAAAAAATATGACTAGCGCCGCCTAGCGAACGTTTAGATATTAGGCATCTAGGGGTGTAGCCGCTTTATCATGATGAAGTATATTCCCTGACAAGTAGAACCCAATAATTCTTGCAGTTAATGATATTTTAGGCCTCCGATCAGACAGACACACATATTTCTTATATTAATTTCTTATTTTTATTTTCAGGTAAGCGCAGATACAACATCAAGCTATGGAAAACCTTCACAGATTGTTTCAACTGTCTGCCTGTAGCTGCCATTGGTAAGTTAAAAATACAGGGTTTCGGATCCGCATTGATTTTATGCGGATCCGGATCCGGATCCTCAAAATTTGGTCAGTGCGGATCCGGATCCGGATCCTACTGGATCCGGATCCGGATCTTTGACAATAAAAATAAAATCACCAAATTTTTCAAAAAAATTTATTCTTCAATTCGAAGTCAAAAATACTTTTAATTTTCAAGTCTGAACCTAAACCTTAAAGATTGGCTCTCATCAAGAGAATGTCTGAGATTTTATATAAATTTAGGTAGATTTTTCCATTTTTTCCGCATTTTTTGGAGTCTAAGGATCCGGATCCGGATCCGCATTTTTTTTGCGGATCCGGATCCTTGGACTCAAAATATGCGGATCCTTGCGGATCCGGATCCGGATCCGAAACCCTGTAAAAATAGATAGATAGATTGTTTCAACTGTCTGCCTGTAGCTGCCATTGGTAAGTTAAAAATAGATAGATAGATTGTTTCAACTGTCTGCCTGTATCTGCCATTGGTAAGTTGATAGATAGATAAATAGAATGTTTCAACTGTCCGCCTGTAGCTGCCTAAGTTAACCTGGATAACCTCGAGAGGACGGGATACACCATTGCAGTGTTTCGGAGCCGGGAGCCGTGGAGCCGCCACACTTTGCTGGAGCCGGAGCTGGAGCCGTATTTTCGTTGAAAAACGGCTCCGGACTAGATAAATAAAGAGATTTTTTTATAAATTATAATTTTGTAACTCTGTTTTTTCATGTGCAAATGCCCCTTTTAAGTTTTTCAAGTCCATTTTTATCAAAAATTGAACTTTAAAACCTTCAAAAGTCAAAAATAGACTTGGGAGAAAAAAATATGTCGAGATTTTCTTGATTTTAGGTCGGAGCCGGAGCCGCACCAAAATCAAACGGCTCCGTTAGGTGTTATTTTGGTTATCTCCGAACCAAATCTTGCTAAGTGCATGATTGCAAGTCCCCTAACTGTGCATGCGTCTATTTATGGGCCAAGGCATAACCCTTACTCTAACTATATAAGTTGCGCACCTGACAAAGCAGCAGTAGGCACCATTTTTGAAGTTTTTAGTTATAACGCGGTGTCGGGCCGAGATTCGAACCTATTACCGCCCCGACAACAAGCGTATACCAAATTTTATTTACCAAATCAAAGCTTTATCCTAAGAATAACTAGCTGACTCATGCGAATAACTGCCCTTTAGTATTAAACTCTGTACACTTACTAACCAAGAATATGGCCAGATTGTTTCTCTATTATTTTCCTATGGGCTGACGTAGACAGTATCTATCTATTTCTTCTATATCTTTTCCCTTGAGTCTTATATTTTGCCTGTCTGTTATTTGAAAGGGGAGTATGCACGAACGAGAATATACAAGGTTTGTGTTTAATATAGTTAATAGTTATATAGACTAATAGAATTAAATTGCACCATGGTTTTATGTGAATAAAATACTTTTTCAGCTAATATCATCAAATGTTTTGTTGAGTGTCAAAGACTAAATAAAATAACACGGCAAAGAAAATCAAATGCTGTTTACAATATTACAAGTTACCACCCCTATTTCTAAATACACATTTTTCATCGAAATAATATACTTTTGTGTCAAAGCTTTTGAACTCCCAAAACATTTCTTAATATTTCATCAAAACATTCTTATAATTTCAATGTTTTTTCATATAAAACCATGGTTAATTTCTAACTAAACTAGGCATAAACCAAGTATATTCACTTAAAAATTACTCAGGTTCACTGCTGGAAGGTGCTTAAAATTATTTGCTTTCGTTCGTGCATAGTTCCCTTTTTATTGTGAAAAAAAAATATTCAATAGTTTTGCAATATTATTGTCTATCTATTACTGTCTCTTTCTGACTATATCTTAAAGGTGGCCACTAAAATAGTTTATCCTGAAAATAAAGTAACAGGATGTATATCTGTCTATTTGTTTGTACCGTAAGATCTGTTAGCCGCTGAACCGATATGGTTCTTCTTTACAGGGTAGCTTCACATAGGGCCTGGGAAGATTTGTAACTATTTTGGGGAAAGGTATCAACACCCTCCCTGGATAAATCGACACTAGGAAAAAAATAACCCCCCCCCAAAAAAAAAAAATTTCTGAACTAATATTGAAAAATAGGGTGGGGGTTTACTTTTCTGTAGGACATTGTATTCAGAGCTTTAAAGATTGAGGGGGTCGAAATATATAATTTTTTTGTGTCCTATCAAAAGAAAAAATAAAACTTTTTTCAAGGAAATAAAGGTTCTTGTAATTTTTCACTATTTCGCAGAAATTAGAAGGAAAAAAAATTGTCAGGAATCTAAGGGATAAGCTATGGATGATAAAATGTTGTAAATCCCCATTGAATTGATTATGAAGAAAATTTCCCCTTATTGGTTGGAAATATAAGACACTGCTAGGTTGAAGCCCACTAATCAAAATTTTGAGCCAACGTATAAAAGGGAAAAGGCATGTTTAAGAAAACTTTGGGTATCAGTGTAATTTACAGTGCAATGTCCCTTCCCTCCCTGGAAATTGTGGATGGATTTGTTTGTTTAAGTTTTATACTGTAGGTGTGAAATGTTGTCGGTATTTCTTTGAAAAATATTATTGGGAACGCAATAAATAGCTATACAGGGATATATCACTTGAAAAAAATACATTTTGCTGCTACTTTTCCACTGTGGGGGGTTATTTTATCCTGTCTGTAGCCTAAGTTTTCGATAACTATTGAACCGATTAGGTTCTCCATTTTATGAAGGCTTCTTTTAGGTCCCTTGGTGGTTTTTAAATGTTACCTACTGCTACCAAATCCGTCGCTAGACACTAACAGAGTAAAGCTACAACTTTCAGACAATAGTCGTGCAATTAAAGGATTGGTTGTCTGTTTGTTGTCATAATACCCAGAGTGTTTCGTCATCTGTAA
Source organism: Acartia tonsa (assembly GCF_053477335.1). Taxonomy (NCBI): domain Eukaryota; kingdom Metazoa; phylum Arthropoda; class Copepoda; order Calanoida; family Acartiidae; genus Acartia; species Acartia tonsa. The sequence goes on from NC_137273.1 coordinate 31,480,984, forward strand.
GATTATTAACCTTTAATTAGAAGTCCCACCTGTAATGAATTTTGACTGCATTCCTTCAGCTTCTGTTCCTTTAATTTTTATGTAAACCTTTCATATTATTATTTTAGTCGACGAGAAGATCTTTTGTTGTCACGGAGGCCTGTCCCCCGACCTGCAGAGCATGGAGCAGATCCGCCGGATCATGAGACCAACAGATGTACCAGATCAAGGACTCCTATGTGACCTCCTCTGGTCAGATCCGGATAAGGTGATTGTTATTATTATTGTATTGCTTTCCTTCAAACAGAAAACCCCCTTTTCTTATTTTTTTATGAATTGAAAATAAGAGGTGGGTGTAGTACTTCTTACAACAATTGATAAAAAAAAACTAAAATGCTTTATCGTAATTTTATGGCCCTAGAGACCTCCGAAACACTGGTCTATGTGAAAGATAATTAGATCAACAGATATACTTGATAAAAATACTATTTTTTATAGTTAAGTTTCTCGTCATTTGTATTGATTTAGAGACCTCCTAAAGAGTGGTCTCCAAAAAGTAAGGACTTAACTAGCTTATGACTCCTATTTTGATAAGATCCAAATAAGTTGATGATCTGATATCTTTTAGAAATGGCACAACAATAAAACAATAAACAATTCCAAACATAAATAGTTTTATGAAAAGGATTCCAAAACAACTAAGCATTTTTAGGCTTTTTATGTTTACTTATTAATGTGTTCTAAAACTACCTCTTTTCTTGATAATGTAAAAAAAAAACTTTAAAATGAATAGGTAAGAATAGTTTTAATAGGATATTTCTGGATTTCATGATTAAATAGGTATTGAGTTGATAAAAAATTGTAAGAAAAAGTTATGAATAAGTTATCATAACAGAAAATCTAAATCCAATTTCTTTGACTTTCTGGATATTTTGGCTCGAGGTTATCATATTTTTTGTGTGCTCTCCATTCAGCCAATTTTAATATTTTATAAGGGGGGGGGGGCGTAATGACATAAGCTCTTAAACCGTGAGCAAAATGGTCTAAATATTGAGCTAGACCCTTCAAACTTGGTATATAAGCCTAGTCCTATAGGTATTACATCTAAATGGCAAAAAAATCCAAAAATTTTTATTTTTAGGTTAGGTTAGGTAAGAAAAACCCCGCGGAAATGGGGTTTTTAGGCTTTTTTTTGGTCTATTTTGATGTGGAAACTTGCCTTAAATTGTTTTATCTTGGGGTTTTAACTTAAATACACTGTATCTATTCATATGGACACTATTTAAGTTGATTCAGCAAGTCGGGGACCGACCCCAGGGGGCTAGGTGGGTGGCCCGCAGGGGTTAAAATCATTTTTCCCAATATATTTGTTGTGATACATCAAATTATAGGTTTTTTAGGTCAAGGAACTCAAATTCAGAGCTAAAATAAGCATTAGACTAATCTGAAGCTAGCCCCAGCGGGCTAGGTTGGTGGCCCGCAGGGGTTAAGTGCATTTTTTGTAATATATATCTTGTTATATATCAAACTATAGGTTTTTTAGGGCAAGAAACTCAAATTCTGAGCGAAAATTAGCATTAGACTGATCTGAAGCTAACCCCCCTGGGCTAGGTTGGTTTTCTGCAGGGCTTAAGAGCATTTACCTAACCTAACCTAGAAACTTACTTATATTTTTACAGGTTTCTTTCTTGAATAAACTGTGTCTATTAATAAAGACTTTATTTAAGATGATCCAGCAAGTCGGGAACCGACCCCAGCGGGCTAGCTGGGTTGCCCACAGGGCTTAAGTGCATTTTACCTAAGCTAACCTAGAAACTTACATTTATTATTTTTTTTAGGATTTTTTTCTAGAACAAACTGTCCATTCATGAGGACCTTATTTCAGATGATTCAGCAAGTCGAAGACCGACCCCAGCGGGCTAGGTGGGTGGCCTGCGGGGGTTAAGTGCATTTTCCCCAATATATATGTTGTGATAAATCCAATTATAGGTTTTTTAGGTCAAAGAACTCAAATTCAGAGCTGAAATAAGCATTAGACTAATCTGAAGCTAACCCCAGCGGGCTAGATAGGTAGCCCACAGGGCTTAAGTGCATTTTACCTAACCTAACCAAGAAACTTACGTTTTATATTTTTTTTTTCAAATAAACTGTCCATTAGGCCGACTCAAGATGCAAAAATTTTTGGCGCGCTATTTTAACCCATTCTATTCATAAATATAAGACTATTGATACCTTTAAAAGTGTTCTCAGACTATTTTTTCAGCAATATGTCAAATTCGAATTTCATAAAAAAGGGGAAGGTTCCCCCCTGGGGGTGAAATTTTTTTTTCTTTCAAACCATGGCTTTATACACCTTCCTGAATTCGTCTTGAAGAGTACATTAAGAATCAAAAAACGTTTTTAAAAAATATTGATCCCAGAAAAAGTTATCCTCAAATAACCGTCAAAATCACCTGATTTTGCTAAAATGGCCAAAATTGTTAGTTTTTTGAGAATAGCTCTTGCTATGATCAAAATATTTTAAAATCGTTTTTTGATCCTTAATGTACTCTTCAAGACGAATTCAGGAAGGTGTATAAAGCCATGGTTTGAAAGAAAAAAAAATTTCACCCCCAGGGGGGAACCTTCCCCTTTTTTATGAAAATCGAATTTGACATATTGCTGAAAAAAAGCTACTAGAACACTTTTTTTGGTATCATTGGTCTTGATATCATAAAAGGAATGGGTTGAAATAGAGCGCCCATTGAATTTCAAAAAAAGTGGTAATTCTGAGTCGGTCTACTGTCCATTCATGAGGACCTTATTTCAGATGATCCAGCAAGTCGAAGACCGACCCCAGTGGGCTAGGAGGTGTCCCTCAGGGGTTAAATGCATTTTTTTGAAAAGTATGTGTTGTCATACATCTAACTATAGGTTTTTAAGGTCAAGAAACTAAAATTTACAGCTAATAAAAGCATCAGACTAATCTGAAGCTAGCCCCAGCGGGCTAGGTGGGTTGCCTGCAAGTCTTAAGTGCATTTTACCTAACCTAACCTAGAACCTTACTTGTTTTTTTATGGTTTTTTTCTGGAATAAACTGTGTCTATTTATTAGAACATTATTTAAGATTTAAGACCCCAGGTGCGTGGCCCGCAGGGGTTAAGTGCATTTTTAGTTGTCATACATAAAATTATAGGTTTTTTAGGTCCAAAAATTCAAAGGGGTAGTTTCACGAAATGCATTTGAACTTAATTTAGTGAACTGCATATTTTTTCCTGGTTAATTGGTTAAACTACATTTATATGGCATATATTTGAAAGAATTTAAATTTTGATAATGTTAGCGGTGGAAGAATTTAATATGCTAATAGGATACAATTTTTTTATTTAATGTATACCACATACCACGAAAAAACTAGCATCAGGTTGCTATTGTGTTCTTTTTAGCTCCAAATTGACTTTAAAAACCTATAGTTTGATGTATAACAACACATAGTTTGGAAAATTTACCCCTGCAGGCCACCCACCTAATCCGTGGGGGTTAGCCTTAGGTCAGTCTAATGCTTAAAATAGCTCTGAATTTGAGTTTCTTGACATAAAAAACCTATAATTTGATGTATGACAACACATACTTTAGAAAAAATGCACTTCACCCCTGTGGGCCACCCACCTAGCCCGCTGGGGTCGGTCCCCAACTTGCTGGATTATCTAAAATAATGTCCTCATTAATAGACACAGTTTATTCAAGGAAAAAAACAAAAAAGAATAAGTAAGTTTCTAGGTTAGGTAAAATGCACATAAGCCCTGTGGAAAATCTACCTAGCCCGCAGGGGTTAGCTTCAGGTAAGTCTTATGCCAATTTTAGCTCTGAATTTGAGTTTCTTGACCTTAAAAACCTTTATTTTGATATATAACAAGATCTATATTGGAAATAATACATTTAACCCCTGTGGGCCACCAACCTAGCCCGCTGGGGCTAGTTTCAGATTAGTCTTATGCTAATTCTAGCTCTGAATTTGAGTTAACTGATCTAAAAAACTCATAATTTGATGTATCACAACATATATATTGAAAAAAATGCACTTAACCCCTGCAGGCCACCCACCTAGCCCGCTGGGGTCGGTCCCCGACTTGCTGGATCATATTAAATAAAGTCCTCATTAATAGACACAGTTTATTCAAGAAAAAAACCTGTGAAAATATAAGTAAGTTTCTAGGTTAGGTTAGGTAAATGCTCTTAAGCCCTGCAGAAAACCAACCTAGCCCGGGGGGGTTAGCTTCAGGTCAGTCTAATGCTAATTTTCGCTCAGAATTTGAGTTTCTTGACCTAAAAAACCTATAGTTTGATATACAACAAGATATATATTACAAAAAATGCACTTAACCCCTGCGGGCCACCAACCTAGCCCGCTGGGGCTAGCTTCAGATTAGTCTAATGCTTATTTTAGCTCTGAATTTGAGTTCCTTGACCTAAAAAACCTATAATTTGATGTATCACAACAAATATATTGGAAAAAATGAACTTAACCCCTGTGGGCCACCCACCTAGCCCCCTGGGGTCGGTCCCCGACTTGCTGAATCATCTTAAATAATGTCCATATGAATAGATACAGTGTATTTAAGTTAAAACCCTAAGAAAAAACAATTTAAGGCAAGTCTCCACATCAAAATAGACCAAAAAAAGCCTAAAAACCCCATTTCCGCAGGGTTTTTCTTACCTAACCTAACCTAAAAATAAAAAATTTTGGATTTTTTTGACATTTAGATGTAATACCTATAGGACTAAGCTTATATACCAAGTTTGAAGGGTCTAGCTCAATATTTAGACCATTTTGCTCACGGTTTAAGAGCTTATGTCATTACGCCCCCCCCCCCCCTTAGCTAAATAAGTTTTAAAATGGTTCTTATAATATGCTCAGGGAGGGAACATTGGACTGTAAATTATACTGGTACCCAAAGTTTTACGTGCACACTTTCTTATTAGTTGATTCAAAAACCTTTTAGTAAATGCTTGATTGTAGGGTTCAAACTAGAAGTGTCAAATCGTTTCTACAAATATTTTCAATCTACAGAGGGGATACTCAAGTTTATCATTATTGGGGATGAATATAAAAATCCTCCATTGGTATATCCCTTTTTTACCTTATAAATCTTAATCCATCTAGTCGTTTCAAGCTTTTAAGCAACACGTACTGAAATATTAGATTGATACAGAAAAAATCCGTTAAATTTTTTTACTGCGGTTTTGTTTGAATATCGAGGCTGTTACACTGCTATATAGTATCTGGATCATACCAGTTCTTTATCAGGGATCTCGAGGGTTAAGACAATGGACGATAAATTGATTTAATCCCCAATTGTGAAAAACAAAATTACCCCTTCTGTAGATTATAATAATTGGTAAAGTTTGTACAACCCAATCAAAATTGAATTAATATTCCTAACGTGGTATAAGTATTACGTAATATTTATATACAAAGTGTTCTTCCGGTAGATTTAGTAAATTGAAAGGTTTCTGTTAAGAAATAAAATAATAGATATTTCTTCAAAACGTAAAGGAGACTATGTACGAACAAATGTAAGTCATATTAAGGACATTCCAGCAGGCTCTTTTTTGGTTGATTTACTTGGTTTCTGCTAATAGGGATGGCTAAATGACTGACAAAAGTTTATGTTTACCCAACAAAACATTTGATGATATTTCTTCAAAAATCTCTTAACCACGTTTTTTTTAGAGAAAACCATGGTGAAACCTATTTTTCTTAGTTGATATAACCATATTTAACAGAAACCTAGTATAATTACTAGAAAAATACTCAAATTTATTACTGAAAGGTGCTTAAAATCACTTGCTCACGTTCATGCATAGTTCCCTTTGCCTTTGATTGCTTCAATTCATTACCTTTTTGCTTGGGACATTAATGAAAGGTTTGAATCTTTCTAATTACTGGGCTCTGGTATCTTTCTATTTCCAACTTTGATTATTGCGAATAAAGAAAAAGATTTTCATTCTCGGGTGTCCATTCAAAATAACATTGAAAATTCACACACAAACACAAACAAGGAGGACAACATTATAAGTTGTGTAGCACAAACATTTTTGATGGACGAACGGTCAAAGTGATTTACACAGCAAATGTTTACCGGTCATAAAACAAATAAAGAGAAAATGATATGATAGTAAATTAACTACATAAAATATTGTCATTTAAACCGATGGACCAAATAGATTTTTATTTTGGATTCTCCATCTTAGTACCAATAACTGTCAGCTGTCAATCTTTAAACGTAAATTTCTTGACTTCTATTCAAGATAGACAGCTTAATTCTTTTTTTAAAATTCCATGTACCTATTAGCAACTAGTTTACAATTTGCTTGGTCCGTCGGTCTGTCATGCTACCAAAGCGTATATGTACATATTTTTACTCTATACCGTCTTTGTCTGTTTGTCAAACGACAAATTTTTTGTGCTTCTAGCTTATTGATGTTGTGTTCCTTTTAGGTATATGCCGTTTTTTTAAATTTTTGTATGTCCATAAATCTCAGTCAGATTGGCCGAACACTATTGGGTAATTAAGACTCGTGCAAAAAAAATATATTGGAGTATTTTTGCAAGTGATTTTTTACAATTAATTCACATGACTTGATTAGTTAATATGCAGGGATAAGATAATGGCCGATAAATTCATGTACATACCCAATGATGATGCACAAAATCCACCCTTCTGTAGATTAAAATTAGTGGTTGAAACGTTCGGACACTCAACTAAATAAATCAACCAATCAAAATTCAATTAAAGTCCCAAAGATTAAGCCAAACGAATATAAAAACATTATTATAAGACTTTGGGTACTAGTGTAATAAACATCCCACATGTGTCCTCCCTTCCTGAATTAATATGTACTTAATTTTATTTCTAAAGGTGAGCTAATACTAAAATTCTTAGTTCGTGTTGACTAAATTTTTTCATGAGATGAAATCACATGGGAATGAAGGTAATAATTTATGCAAAATCTTGCTAACCACTGAACCTATATGGTTCTATACAATGAAGCTTCTCATGGGTCCTGGGAAGGTTTTAAACTTTTAAAGGTGAGGGTACCACCAACCCCCGTAAGAGAAATCGCCCTTAGATAAAAATTACCCTACTTCTAAAAGTTAATATTGAAAGTGTGGGGTTGTCTTCCTTTAAGTGCCCCTAGAGGCTCTTCTTCTCTTTAGGCGTGGCTGCTAGTAATATATATGAAGTTATCATAAATAATTTAATATTATATTTCATATCATATTTCCCAAAATTTGTCTACTTATATCCTTATCCTCTGTAGAGTATGGCTGAGGTCCTGCTTAAATCTTATAACAAATGGATAATAAATAAGTCATTAATTTAAATTATTTAAAATCTGCCTGTAATACGTTAAAAACTAAATATTAACTCCTTATCTTTCTGAACAAGGTGTGATTTTTTTTTTGTTCAGTACCTAGTTCAAATACATGTTTAATTAAATCCGCTGGATTAGAACTGAAAAATCATGTATTTTATCATATTTTTCACTAATATTAAATTATAGAATAACTCAGGGTGTCCTGGCCCAGGCCTTCGGCTCCTTGGGGTTAACAAAACTGAAATCAATGTAAAAATTTTTATTTTAATATCTTCGGAAAGCTGGTCATAAGAGGATGTGATAAATAACTTGTTAAATATTATCTTACAAATATTTTCAAAGTACATAATAAACATAAATATTACATATTATTTATGCAGAAACTATTATCTAATCTTTATACAGAGAATATACACTTGTTTCAGCAATAGACATAATATATCTTGATGGTCCATCTAACAACAAAATTCGTCATATCAGACAAACACATTTGTTTATTTTTTGCATTCAAGAGTTATACAAGCGACCAAATTTTGAAGGCAAAGATTATCATCATTATACATACATACAATCTTTTAAAATCTGGTTCGATTCTTGGAAGTGAATTATAGAGAACACCAAGAACATTAATTTTTAGGACATATGTAGCACTTAATTTTTTGAATTTTTTTAAAAAGCCTTTTAAAATATTGCTAGAATCCGAATCCGGAATCCGCCAAAAATAAGAATCCGGAATCCGCGGAAATCCGCCATTTTTTTATCCGAATCCGGTCCAAAAATTTGACGGATTGCCATCTAATTTATCCACAAGAAAAGCTTTATCTTTAGAAATGCGACTATTTTATAGCAGACTCATTATGCGAACGAAATGAAAAAAATATGCCCTATCCTACTAAAATCTGTATACAATTTCAACCAATGACATGTCTGGAATGTACCACTGTTCTCCTATTGGCTGATTTAGAGAGTATGTCTAGAGACTATACATACATTTGTTTTTGTGCATATTTTATACTTGTAAACATTGAGTGTTCATACATTTTGTAGTTTTGCCTTTATGGAATGAAAAAAGATTACGGTTTTAGCAAGATTTATTTATTTATAATATTTTTTACAAAATATAAAAGTTTAAAATCACGAAACCTTAATCATAAAAATCCACCAGAATCAAAAACCTCTCCCCTTAGGGACTCTCTTTTCAGATGTCCCAAATGCCAAACAAAGCATGGTTAAAAATCTTTTGAATTGGTAGAAAGGTGAAACTAGATGCCTTTTTCTTAGGCTCCTCAGGGCCAACTGGTTTTAATCATAATTTTTCTTTTTAATATGCGCGAAAAGCTGTCTATAATACGATACGATAAATAAGTAACATCAAAAGGCTTACTTATTTATATCAAACGCTAAATTGTATGCATTCTGAAACAAATGTTCATTGCAACGTACATTGTATCAGGAAGAAGGGGACAATGGGCTGTTTATAACACCAGTCCCCAAAGTTTTACAATAACGTTTTCTTATTAACAACTTTGGAGATTGTCATTGAATTTTGATTGGCATGTTCTTAAAGTTGAGTGCCATAACGTTTCTACCACTAATTGTAATCTACAGAATTGGTATTTTTTGTATCCATGAGATGCACATGAATTTATCCGTCATTGTCTAATCCCTATAGACCCCTGGCATTGTATATATGTATAGAGAGGGAAAGGCAATTAGAAATAAGTACATTCTACAATGCTGTTAGCGGATTTTTTCCTTATGACATTAAATTTTCCTTGTTTGTTACGAAGCAGCTCTTTAATTTGCATTAATTTTCTTCACGTTGTTCTGACTTAGTTTCTAATCAATGGATTTATTATTTATTGGATGTTACACCAGATTTTTATGTTCTCTAATAAAGTAAAACTTGCAGCCGGCTAAAATTACTAACTCATCCCTTTCTAACGAACTATTCAATTAATGAGTTGGCAACCTAAATTGACGACATTTTTCCCCTGTCATAATTACTCTTTAAAAAATAGATAAATTAAGTCTTTATGATGGCCAATCTGGCCTCATAATCTGTCAAAACTTTTAAAGGGATTCCAAGCAGACGAATCCTTTTAATTAATTGTGAAGCTATCTCACTAAATTGGCGCTAGTATAGCCTTGTAAAAACTGCGGTGATTTTATGAACTATATAAATATAATACATTATTTAGGACACAATGGGCTGGGGCGAGAACGATCGTGGCGTGAGTTTCACATTTGGCGTCGAGGTGGTCTCAAAATTTCTGCACAAACATGACTTTGACCTCATCTGTAGAGCGCATCAGGTAAAGTGTTGATTAGTAGAGCAGCTACACTAGAATTATGGAATGTAAGTACGTCCTGTTGTAAATAAATTGCTCTCATTTTTAGTAGCGAAGCTACTCTATAATTCACTTTGTCCGTCAGTCAGTCCGTAACGCTATGGGGGAAATGGGATTTACTCAGCTCCTATAAAAGATAGAATGCTGAAATTTTTTGACAACATTCCCATCATTAAGGAGCACAATTGACTATAAAACATCATTGGCGTTCGGACCGATTTTTAGCAGGTTTTAGGCTATTTTTATATTTTTCACATTTTTCTCCATATCTTCAGTGTTTATGGTCCGATTTTCAAAATTTTTTCAGTTACAGATATCAAAATTAAATTTCCCGTCGTTTAAAGGAACAACCATGAAGGCCAGACTGCCTTTTTAGCAGGTTTTAGGCTATTTTTATATTTTTCACATTTTTCTCCATATCTTCAGTGTTTATGGTCCGATTTTCAAATTTTTTTCAGTTATAGATATCAAAATTAAGTTTCCCGTCTTTTAAAGAAAACAATCATGACGGCCAGACTGCCTTTTTAGCAGGTTTTAGGCTGTTTTTTATATATTTAACATTTTTCTCCATATCTTCAGTGTTTATAGTCCGATTTTCAAAATTTTTCAGTTATAGATATCAAAATTAAATGACGGACAGACTGCCATTTTGGCAGGTTTTAGGCTATTTTTATATATTTAACACTTTTTTCCATATCTTCAGTGTATTGTTTTACATATTTCCCCATATCTTTGTTTATTTTGATGCAATTTTCAAACTTTTATCAAAATAATTTTTCCCATTGTTATGAGCATCTTTAATATAATTTACTTTGACCATCGTCATCATGCAAAATAAAACAAGGTTTCATGTTTATTTTATCCAATAAATCTATTCTTGATTTTAGTAAAAACCTTTTAAATCTACCTGTACGTATTCCCATCGACGATTTTTTGTGCTTCGCTACTTATGGATGTTGTCATCCTTGTTTAATTATTTCTGGAATCAATGCAAAAGTTTTTGTCGTTATCCTCTTCGAAATTTTAAATTTTTAAAAAATCCTAAAAGGATTATACCGATTTTTTTCGATAATATAAGATTGTCCGGCCTCGTATAGAAAAATATTCCTGTTTTATTGGATCAAAAGGACCAAAGGTTTTGTGCAACCAGAGTGGTATAAATCAGTTTTTATTACAGCATAAATTAATAGGATATTCTTAGCCATATAGTGATATATCTAAGCCACTCTATTTTGTCAGTCTGTACGTAATGCTATGAATGAAATAATATTTTCTCAGCTGCTATTCAAGATACAATTGAAAACCTTCTCTATAAATCACTTAATGTATTTGTCCATCCATAAAAATGTTGATATACTAGATTTTTAAAATATGTAATTTTATCAGGTTGTAGAAGATGGCTACGAATTCTTCGCCAAGCGTCAGCTGGTGACCCTGTTCAGTGCGCCCAACTATTGTGGAGAGTTTGACAACGCGGGGGCCATGATGTCAGTCGATGAAACACTCATGTGCTCTTTCCAGATCCTTAAGGTAGGACGGACAGACATATGGGATGGGCATATAAAGAGACATAAAATAACAGACTAAGAGATGGTTTTGTATGTAGACTTTAGAAGCCTGTAGGGGCACTTAAGGGTGGGGGGCTGGAAGTTGGCCCACCCCAATTTTCGATGAAAGTTTTAAAAAGAAAAAGTATTTTTTTAAAGGGTGATTTCTCTTTGGAAGTTGTAGATAACCTCCTCAACCCCCCCCCCCCCAAAAAAAAAAAAAAAAAAGTTAACCTTACCTGAACCTATAGGAAGCCTCAAAGTAAAGGAGAATTTATCGGTACATCAATCGCTAAAGACGAAAAAGCTTACTGCTTTATATAACAGGATAATGACAGTTGAAATGAAAACCTTACTAGTTAAACCACAAAAATAAACTCTTAATAAAGTTACCTAAGAAATAGTATAGAAATATGATCAGACAGTAAAAATGCAGTTAATAGACCGCTAAAATAATCTTTATTTTTCCAGCCGGCCGACAAGAAGAAGTTTCCGTACGGCGGCCTGAACTCTAGCCGACCTGTGACCCCACCAAGGGCGGCAACACAGCAGAAATCTAAGAAGAAATAAATAGGTAATTTTGTACCCAAAGTTGTACTACAAACATATTTAGTGGCATTAAAACTTTGGGTACTTACATTAAATCTTGGTTTTTTGGTACAAACTTTTAGTTTCCAAACTTTTTCACCAATAATTTTAATCCACAGCAGGGGTAATTACCGTTTTACCTGCATCAATGGGTTATGTTCGATTGATCATACTTTATTTATAAGGGGGTTATTTTTCTTTCTTAAAATCAATACACTATCTAAAGGGACAAGACAATGGCCGATAAATTGATAAACAATACATCCCTCCCTCATGTAATAATGATGATACACTAAATTACCCATTCTGTTGATAACAATTAGTGGTTGAAACGTTGTGACAATCAACTTAATGAACTAATAAAAAATGCAATAAAGTCCCCAAAGTTCAATCCAACGAATAAGAAAACGTTATTATAAAACTTATATTTGTACTTGACTCGCCAATATTTCATTTGTACTTTAAATACACAAAAATAATGGCAATAAAATAACAAGGATGATAACATCCATAAGTAGCGAAGCACAAAAAAATCATTGAATGAACCAACAGACAATGAAATTGAGTTATAGAGCAGATTTCAGTTTTTATAACAATAAAAAAAAATCACGAAACCTTAAAAAATATCTTTTACATCTGTTGAAGCATGACCGACAGACAGACGGACAAAACAAAATATAGATTAGATGCGCACATGCATAGGAATCTTCACTAAAAATTTCAGCTATCTATCTTGAATAGCAGCCGAGAAAATAACATTGCACGGAGTGACGGACGGACAAATTGAATTATAGAGTAGCTTCGCTACTAATAAAAACTAGGTCGTAAAAAGAGTACAATTTTATTTATTGATTTGCAAAGTTTATATAAGCTAAAAATTGCTTTTATGAAATATTTTTACACGTTTTCTTTATCGTACTCTCAGTATTATGAAATAACGTTAGGTACGGTCTTATTACTAACAGGGATCGTAAGGGATAAGTCAATAGACAAGAAAATAGATAAATTAATTTTGATAAACAAAAATATCCCTTAATATTAGATTTATTGGGGGGGGGGGAAGTTTGGACACTGCTAGTTTTTAACAGCCTATCAAGATAAAGATAAAATAAATTTTCTTAAGTTTCTAAGCCAACGAATAATTAAGTGTGTTTATAAACCTTTGTGTAACAGCATACCCTCCCTATGATACGCACAACAAATACAATCTAAAGACTTATAATTCAATTTGTCTGTCCGTCAGTCAGTCAGTTCATAAACGTTATGGGGGAAATGTGATTTTTCTCTGGAGCTTTTAAAGATTGAGAAAATTTTTGTGAAGATTTAACGCGCATCTATTCCATGCATTGTTTTGCTCGTCTGTATGTGTCGGTCATTTCCAAAGAGATAAACCTAATCTTTTAAAGGTTTCGCGATTTTCTCTTTCTTTTTGCTTTGTTAATGACAACTGAATAGTTGCTCTATTACTCACTTTATCCGTTTGTCAATTCCATGATTTTTATGTGTGCTTCGCTACTTATGAATTCTATTTATTTTTTTAGGTTAACCCAACCAATTCAACAGAAACCCGAAGAGATCAGATAAAACAAATACACAAAATGGGCCCAGCAATTCAATACAAACAAACTTGAGCCCCGCAACATCACTCATCGTCAATTAAAAGAAAAAAAATTACCAAGAATAAACTTTTTACCTAATTACAAATTGAATTAAATACTTAAAAATTTTCAATCTTTTTTAAAAATTAAAAATTAACCAACGTTTAAAAGTTCACCTATACGTAACATAAATATTCTAACATTTCAAGAATATTGTAAATTTCATATGATAAAATATTAGTTTTTTTTAGTTCCTTTGCAATTTTCACTAGATCTTATATCCATAATATGTATTGCCATAGTCGTCTTTTTATCCTTTCCTTTTCCTGCTTATAGAGATAGTTTTTTATATCTGATGCAGTTCACGGTAAAATTTTCCAGGGAACGATCATCTTCAAAAAATCTTTAAAGGCTGTTACCGGCCAAACGGTTAAACCAACATGTTAAGCCTGCACATTGTTATAGGCGGCATATAAAAAATCTCTAATAGCCAAGATCGAATAATGTGCACGAAGTGTGTACCTAAAGAAAATGCGCGAAAAATATGTCTTTATCGTGCATTTACGTGTGCTGCGAGATTATTGTTTGAGGATTGATTATTTCAGAATATTTTTAGGCCTTTTCCAACGGTTTCAATAATGTCCAAACATAATATATACGGTTACCAGGTTGGCCGTTTTTTAATGTTCGTATTTTTCAATACTCGATACCAGCAACTTTATAGCGTGAACTACACCAGATCCAGGGATTCTAATACTTATATAGATGCTATGCATAGTAAGAGATATAAGTTTTCCGGAATTTTAATGTAGGGAGTAGATTTGAAATCTGCATCAAATTTTAAGGATTTTTTATAAAATTCGTTTTTTGTATAATTCTTTATCTAAAAGCGGAAATACAAATTAAGTTAATTAATTTTGGCATCCGTGATTGGTGGATTTAAAAAATCTGCGCTCTGATTGGATGTCGTACATCATTCAACCAATTAGAGCGCAGGTAGTTTAAAATCCACCTATCCTATTGGTCAAAATTAATTAACTTAAAATGTATTTCCGCTTTTAGATAAAGAATTTTACAAAAAACGAATTTTATAAAAAATCCTTAAAATTTGATGCAGATTTCAAATCTACTCCCTACATTAAAATTCCGGAAAACTTATATCTCTTAATGCATAGCTTTAATAATGCGTGGCATCTCTATAAGTAAACACATCCCGCACTCAATTTTTATATGTAGAATTGCCTATCATAGTTTACATAGTAGATTAAAATTGCTTTCAATATTATTAAATGCCATATTTCTTCAGTTTCTTTTCTAAAGTTTTTTTTGTCCAGTATTACAGACAATTTTTCTCGACTATTTGAATAAAAATGATAAAATTAATACCAGTTTTGTTAGCCTGGGACTTATGTCCCTCGTTAATAGTTAACAAAACTGTTTTCAGTCTTTAATTTTTATTTCAATATTTGCGGAAAACTGTTTATAATACGAAGCGATGAATAACTTTTTTTTTTGTAAAATTAATAGCGATAAAATCATTCCGTTTCAAATAACTTGATTTTTCTTAAATGTCCTTTTTTTATTCTTTTAATCAGCTTTTAGCAATCAAATCTTTAATTAACAAAAAACGGCACTATTTCTTTTTAAAAGCGAAGCTTTTCTATAATTAGGGTCGGTCCGTCCGTCCGTACGTCCGTCCGTACGTCCGTAACGGATAGCTTTTTCCGTTAATTTAGGCATGTTAGAATTGTCCTATCGATTTCAAATTGTGCATGGTGATTCCTTTAGTAATTAGGTACGATTTAGAAAGCGTAGCAACTCTATAATCATTACCAAAATGTCCGTACGTCCATTTTAAACATGTTGATTTTTTTAATTTTTTAACAACAAATTTTTGTGTGATCTAATCATCGGATTGATCTGATTTTTGGTATATTGATTCCTGGGACAACAAATTATAATATATTAAGCGAAGCAACTCTATAATCAAGTCCTAAAAATGTAAGTATGTCCATAAAAATTTTCCTGTATCAAGCAGTTTTTCAACAAATTTACTTACAATTTTGATTTGACTCTTATAAATATATATTATGATAATTAAGTTCTAACACTATACAAGTGTTAATGTCCGTTTGTCCTACCGTTTCAGTGCTTCGCTTTTATGGATGTTGTCATCCTTGTTTAACAATGCTGTTAGTGTAAATTAAAGATACTAAAATCATTTTAGGAGTCCAATTTTTGTTTAGTTTTTAAGTTATTGTTAAAAATTAATAAATATTTTAAATGATTTAAGGAATCATTTTGTAGATTCCTGCTATAAAATGTATTTATATATCGTAATGATAATATATTAATATTCCAATTATTAAAAGTATTTCTATATTTTAAGGTTTCTTAATTTCTTAAAAGCCTTTTTTCATATTAAGCGAATATTATTTTCAAATAGAAGTGTTTTTTTACGAAGATCTTGTAAAGTTTCATAATTAGTGTAGATTTTTGCATTTCAATTGAAACTTTATATAAATCTTAGATATCCCAAATTGCACCATTTTAGAGAAACGTTAATGAAGCAGTTTATAGTGCCTGTAATATACAATATAATCATACAATATAAATGACCAATGATAGGCCAGTAAACATGTTTATTAATCAATGGTAAAATAAATACTGGCCTATCATTGGTTATTTGTTTTGTATGACGTCACTATAAGCTGCTTAAACATTATTATTGGGCTTTAATGCCTTTTCTATTAATATTTTATTGTAAATATAAGTTCTTAAAACCAATTAAATCGTCCTAAAATATGAATAAAACGAAAATTAATGTTTTAAAGTCTAACTAAAATTACTCGATGTAAAATAGCTTCATCTAACCCAAGAAAATTATTTAAAATGTTAATAATTTATATTTTAATTTAAAAATAATGTTTTCAATGTTTTGGATTTAGCTATTTTCATCATTTTTATAAGGTTTAAATTAATTTTTTTTTCAACTATATAAATCTTTAAAATATATTTTAATGAAATATCAATATTTGTTACTGTTAAAACCGAAGGTATTCTACATATGTGGTCGGATTATCCGTACGTCTAACAGTTAGCTCTTAATATATTAAGGAAATTGAAATCAGTAGGAAACTCGAATTGATCTTTAAATGCATTTTTTTATTCTTTATGTGTAATTAGTAGAACAATATCAAGATAAGTTATAACCAACAAGCGAAATAAATGTAAAATAGTTTTTGGTAATTAGATAAATAGGTCGTCTTTACTACGAAGCGTTGCCTCCCAAAATCATGAAAAAAATCTGCTGATTCCTTGAGTACTGAATCTTTAAATGCAGTTTATTTTTTATGTCTAAGGGGGGGTGGTTGTGGTCGATATTCTCACGTTTGCAGTTGAAAATGACTACATGGGATCCAAGAATGGATTTAGAATTTTCTTGGATATTAGACAGTTGGAAAATTGTCGTCAATTTAACTTGTTAACATGGATATTTATTGGTCAGTTCGTTCTTCTATTAGGAGGGGAGACGATGTAATCGTTATTTTAGCTCGCTGAGAGTATCACTACTAGAAAACCTGAAAGTCTGGTGAAATATCCAAGTAATAATATAACCATTAATACTAGTTTATGTTAACTAGCGGCTACGCCCCCTAGAAGCCTCTAGGCGCACTTAAGGTAGGAGGGGGAAAAGTCGTCCTCATCCCTTTTTAAATTTAAGTTTCAAAAGAGTAAAAAAATATTTATTTTTTTTTGTGGGGGGGGGGGGGTTGAATACACCCTCCCCAAAAATAGTTTAAAACATTTCCAGGACCTATAAGAAGTTTCACTGTAAAGGAGAACAATATCGGTTCAGCGGTTAGCGAGATCCTTTGGGACAAACAAAAAACGCTTACTACTTTATATGATAGGACTAGCGGCTACGCCCCTAGAGGCCTCTAGTGGCACTTTAAATGTTTTTGTTTGTTAAAGTTAATTTTTTATGTACGATACCACCTTATTTGACGTTGAAGTCTCTATGATTTTAAAGGGACTGTGAACGTAAATTTTTCTCATCTTAATATCAAATCTTAACATTATATCATTCATAATATCTCACAGAAAGAGCAAAACGCGCTTTTGTTTGCTTAAAAAACGGCTTTTTCCGAAGATTTTTATAAGGTAAAGGGAAAGGAAGAAATTTTCCGTATTATATAAAATGTGCATTCAATTGCTTTTTTCTTCCAGTATAGCTAAAATTAAACTTTTTCACATAGATTTTGACTTTTCCTAACTGTTAAGCTGACTTTTAACATAATCCTTGCTTTAAAGCAATGTATAGTTACTTAGAAATTGATAAAATAAGCAATATTTTTTATTGAAAACCAAATACAATAACAAAGCTAGGAACAGGTTTTTTATTAGTATCCAATTAACTTTAGATGGCCCATCTCTCGCCCACCTTTAATTACAAATTTGTAAATAATAAAGACGCAATATTTCTTTATAAACATTCTGATAAAAGTGTAAGCTAATTCTCCAAAGTGGGTTATTTATTGTCCAACACAATAAAGAAGGATATTATCATTTTAAATAACCTATGAGATTCAACCCTTTGTAGAAAGTGAAGTATTTTTTTGTCAATAATACGAATTTAGAATAGGTCTTTATTTACCTAATTACTACGTTATACAAAAACTAATTGGCAATTTTATATCATAAAATAAATCCTTAACAGTAAGTAAATTGTTTCAACTATACATGACAAGTTAAATATCCCTACAAACATTAAAAGAAACAAAAACGTTTAGATTTTCCATGTTTTTTCCTTTTTCCCTCCCAAAATACCATAAAATTAAGGCATTATTCTTGGATATTTTTGTTAATAGGACGTTTTTGGTTGATCAGTGTAGTGAAATGTGCTTAGAAAATGTTAAGATTTGATAATCAGATGAGAAATATTTACGTTCACACTCCCTTTAAGAAAATTTTCAATTTTTTTTGTCATTTCTTTTGGGAGGGTGGTAGTACCCTCCCAAAATAGTTAAAAAACTTCCCAGGACATATGAGAATCTACCCTGTTAAGGAGAACCCGATCGGTTCAGCGGTTAGCGAGATCCTTCGGTACACACAGACAGACAAACATCCTGTTACTGATAGGATTAGATTAGACATTAAACAAACTTGATGACTGGAAATCACCAAACCTACAAAATAATATGTAATATGTTGACAGTAATAAGATACGATACATAATTTTTTATTATGGCTAAGAACCGCCGGTTGTAATCCAGCGGAAATTAAACAGAAACTATACTGTGTTCCTAATAAAGCTAACCATTCGGGAATAGTCCCTTTCGTAACATCGCCCCATAAGGGGCGATTCGTCGTATTTTTAAAATGGCTGTTTATAGGTTATATTGGGTTAGGTGATGCAGGGTTAGAGCCCCCGCAGGGGCTAGAAATAGGAGAAAAGCTACTGTGAAAAATTCGAAGAATCGCCCCATAAGGTGCGATGTTACGAAAGGGACTATACCCAACCATTCTTAACAACCTCTTTTAAAATCTCCCTATTTTTTACTAAAATAATTGACGAGTTTTAAAGTCGTACTTTTTAGAATCAATATGTCAAAAATAATTTTTCTAGATTAATGAGGTTTTGTGAGTTATTGGTGTAGAACTATAAAATTTAACTAATTGTCACATCTTTATATATCACTGCTATTGAGCAAGGAGGGTGAGGGCAATGGGCTGGTTACTGGTCACCATTTTTTATAATAACGCTGGTTGGCTTAACATCTTTGCAGACTTTTATTAAATTTTGATTGGTGGGTTCTTAATTTAGTGTCAAAACGTTTCAACCTCTAACTATAAGCTACAGAAAGGGTAATTTTCCGCATCATAATTGGTGAATTAGATCTGTTATTGGGGATGTACATTTATTTGTCGGTCATTGTCTTATCCCTTAGATTCCTGACAGAGAATGACAAACCTACTTTGACCGGACACAACGACCGACAAAGACCAGATATCCTTATAAAATTAACTCTTACCGACGTATAATTACTAAACTTAAAAAGTCATGAAGTCACAGCTTTCTATCTTACCTACAACAAAAAGACATCGAAAAAACTAGAGGGGGTTCTCTTAAAGCTCCCCTCCCCCCGATTTGTAAGGGTTAAGAAAAACATTTGACTTTAAAAATGTTTTCACGATTTCAAGCTTAATGTGACTACCATTACAAGCTGTATCGTGAACAAGGATGACAACATCCATAAAAGCGAAGCTCTGAAACAATAGGACAAACTAGTTATATAGAGTTATAACAATAGAGTCATCACTGGAACTCTTTAATAGATTTTGTCCTTAGCCGTGGTCCTAAGCTTAGCACATACTATTATTGATATCTTATTCTACACCTACAAATTCTTATAAATTGTATGTGAGGTAACCAGTGGTGATTTAAATAAATATTATGTAATACAAACTATTGTTTATCATTGATCTTTTTTATGTCATTCAACTGAATATGGTTATGGGAGGTTGTTAATGAGAACTTCACATCAGGGATCTAAAGGGATAAGACGATGGCCGATAATTGGATGTACTCTCCCAATGATGACAAAATTACTCCTTCTAAAGATTACAATTATATGTCGAACGTTTCGACACTCAACCTCTTAAGTCAACAAATCAAAACTCAATTAAAGTCCCCAAATTTGATAAACCAAATAATAAGAAAACTTCATTATGTAACTTTGGAAACTAGTGTAATGGATAACCCCTCCTGCCCTTAATAACTATAATTTCAGGCATTTTCAACTTTAAAACTAACATTTATAAATCAAAGTATCAATTTTAATTATTTAGAAATTGTTAGACTCTAACGCTTTTCAATTAAAAAATCAAAGGTTGATAAATAAAAGGGCGAGGGAAGCAAAATATGATTTTATATGAACGAACAACAAACAACCCAACCGAATAAGGTGCCGATCCTATTTTAAAGGGTTGAAGAGTAGCTATCCAAAAAAAACAGTGTTTAATAATATTACTAAAGATTTATTTGAAAGAAGAAAATTACATAGATAAATTTTAAATTATTTGGAATTTTTTGCATAGAATCAAAATTACATTATATATATTGTTGGATCATATTATCTACAGATGTCCACAAAGAAAAAAAAATGTTTGGAATAAAAAAGATAATGTTTATTTGTTTTGGCAGTTGTCTATAATACGACCAAATTCTTATCCAGAAGAATTAAATCAATTAAGAATAGCATCGTATTATAGACAGCTTTCCGCAGACATTAAAATGAGAAATTGTAAGATAAAAACTAGTTTTGTTAACCCCGAGGGGCTGAAGGCCCGGGATAACAAAATTAGTTTTAATCTTATGCTTTTTATGTTAACATTCATGGAAAATTGTATGCTATACGATACTATACATGATGTTTTAATCTGACTGAGAACCGGTTCGAATCCAGCGGATATCAATCAATTTGGAAGCCATAGTGGAAAGAAACCTTAAATTCCCTTTCCACAGTACCTAAGGACACACTCTGGAGTCTCCTGCAACTGATAAACATAAAAGTCTCCACAGTTCTTAACATTGGCTGTCGTCTTCCATGTACACTTATCATAGTGATCGTTAGAATCTTCATAACTGAAGCACACCTGAAAAGCAAAAATTTTTATGAATTGAAAATACTAAAAAATACAGGCTTTCTTTATATAGAATACTAGCGGCCTCTGGGGGCAATCGAGGAGTAGGTAATTGATTAAATAACCCGATTTCTTAATTTAGATTTTAAAAGAAAAAGTAGGTAAAAATTTTTTTTTTGGGGGGGGGGTTGCTCCCCCATTTTTGATTCTGGTTAAAAAAACAAAATTGAAAAAAAAAAGCTACCCTGTTAAGGAGAACCTGATCGGTTCAGCGGTTAGCGAGATTCTTCGTTTCAAACAAACAGACAGACAGAAATTTGTATTACTAGCGGCTTCGCCCCTAGCCTCTAGGGGCTTTGCCCCAAGAGGTTTAATCAAACCAATTTTTCGTATTTTAGATTAAAAGACAAAATTTTTAAAAAAATTGGGGGGGGGGAAATGTTAAATTTTTTTTTTGGGGGGGGGGGTGGTAGTCGAACCCACTATTTTAATTTTAGTTTCAAAAAGAAATTTTTTTTGGGGGGGGGATGGGGTGTATATTTATATACCTTCCCGGGACCTATGAGAATCTACCTTGTAAAGGAGAACCCGATCGGTTCAGTGGTTAGCGAGATCCTTCGCTACAATCAAACAGACAGACATCGTTCTACTTTGTATTATAGATAGACTAGCGGCTTCGACCCTAGCCTCTAGGGGCTTTGCCCTAAGAGGTTTAATCAAACCAATTTTTCGTATTTTAGTTTGAAAGAGAAAGAAAAAAATTTTTTTTTGGGGGGGGTATTTTTCATTTTTGGGGGGGTTGAGGGTGTCACACCCCCTAAGAAAATAGTTATAAACCTTTCCGGGACCTATGAGAAGCTACCCTGTAAAGGGAAACCCGATCGGTTCAGCGGTTAGCGAGATCCTTCGCTACAAACAAACAGACAGACATCGTTCTACTTTGTATTATAGATATGAAACATGAAAATGTAAGCGTTGTTGGTACTAAATAAAAATAGTGTTAGTATTTTACCTGTCTCTCAACTATTCCATCAGGAACAGAGGGATGATCTCCATTGAGCCAGCCTGTTCCACCAGTTCCACAACACCAGTTGCAGGGGGCAGAGTCAGCCATTTGTTTTCCTTAAGAAGTTTCATAATTAATTTAATAAAAATATATCGAAAAATAACCTACATATTTAAATGAAAAAACTTGTAAGATTTATATGAAAACAGGTCTTTTGTAATATTTTATCAAAAGTAAACAAGTTATTTCAGATACACATAAATGCTAAAATATTCAATGCCTATCTTTGACTTTAACTTACCCGCTTTCCCAGTAAAACGATACCAGCCTTCACCATGCCAATCCTTACTGGTATGCTTATCAGAGCTGTCACAGAACCATCCTTCTTCACTTGAGTACTCATTTCTATCATCTTGGTCAAATGAGTGGTAGTTCTCACATTCAGAGGGAACTAAAAATAGATTTGATGAACAATATTAATATGAAAGGTAAAACTATACAATAAAATAGATGGATAAATAAAATAAATTTTCTTACCCTGAGTAACAGTTGTTGTAGGTTTTGGAGTGGTAGTTGTTGTAGGTTTTGGAGTGGTGGTTGTCTTAGGTTTTGCAATTTCTTTTAGTTCAGCTAACAATTTTTCATGAAAATCCTGAACAAGAGAAAGTTTTTCCATCAATAATTTATATTCCTCTGTAGCATAGGCTTTTCCCTTTTTCTCTAAATCTGTGCAGTACGGTGTATTACTATTGCCACAGCCATTGGTACAATCATGTTTTTCTTCTCCCACTTTTAAATTCCTGTATTTGTCTACAACGTTGCAGTTATTATCTCCTTCACAATAATAAAAAGGAATGTAATAAGGCTTATCTTGGCTTCTTACAATTTCCCCTGGCCAAAAATGAAATTCACTGTCGACAGCCATTATTTTGGAATGGAAAAGAAACCATCACCCTTTAACATAGAGTCTATCCGAGATTCTAATCTGATTGCCTGATCTGCAGCTAACTCTGAAGCTTTCTGATCATTGAACTCCTCAAGAACAATCTTGACAAAGATTATCCTAGCCAGACTTTCTGTAACAAGACCATCAACAACCATGTCAAAAAAAAATTTCATGCCTATAATCTGCTGAATCAGAAGTAAACTTCATCATAAGCTCATCAACAAAGTATTCCATGTCAGCAAGGTCTCTGTCAGCCATATCAATGGAAGCCTCAGTTAATGGTTTATTGATAAAAGTATCATCAAAACGTGCTAATTTTATACTTTGAAGTTTCAGTAGTTCTTTTGCCTCCTCTAGCTCCTGTGCTTCTATTCTTTGATTCATTTTCAATATACATTCATCCAGGTCTCTCATGTAAACATCTGGATTGCTAATATCTAACCATGGAATATTCTCAAATATAGATATAACAATATTTGCTCCTGGAACAGAACCTGCCATCTCTCCTACGACAGCAGATGCTATTCCAAACCAGACACTCAAAACATCATTGCCAATATGGTTATGATGTTCACAGCCAATACTCCTACCAAGGTTGCGCTTTGCATGCATGCCAACAAATCCTTAAAATAAAGTAACAGGATGTGTGTTTGTCTGTTAAAGAAGAATAGTATAGAATTAAAAACCTCAAATATATCTTGGAAAATTTAAGAAAAGTCACGCTTGCGCAATTAAAAAAACTTATAACCAACTTGAATTGAACAATTGTCCAGTTTGGACAACTGAAATAATACTTTTTAAAAAGAAATATATCGAATGTGCCAATATCATTTTTTTGTCCAAATATTTCTCCGTCATTTTTTACTAAATTAACGTTTAAATTCAATTTTGTACATGGTTTTGCACATTATATAAGTTTTAATTCATTGATTTTACTAAAAGCCATAATGACTTTTAGGACGTTCAAAAGTTCCAATTTTATTTCAGGCTAGCCAGGCAGAATTGTCTACCTGAGCTGGATCTTTAAATCATTTCAATGGTGCGCTAAATCATCCCGCGCAGAATTTCAGCCAATCACAGCGGCGCATATTAATATATATAATAATAGCTATTAAAAAAATTTTTAAGCATAACTTTTATCTTATTAGGATAACAATTAAATAAGAAAAATATGTTTACCATATGCAATTCGTGATCAAACACCAAAATGAAAAAAAAATGCAAGACATAGCTTTTATTTTAAGAAAGACTAGGGGCAACGCCTCTAGGCGTTCTTAAGGTGGGAGGGGGATAAGTCAACCGCCCTTCTACTTTTTTATTTGAGTATTAATAAGGAATATTTTTAAAAAAATTTGAGGGGGGATTTTTAATTGGGAGGGTGGAGATACGCTCTCCCAAAATAGTTAAAAACCTTCCCTGTACATAAAAAAGCTTAATTACACTAGAAAACCAAACAGATGTAATTTCTTTTTTTAAATTATTTAAAAAATTGGTGCATTTGTATAAACACCCATAAACTTACAATATTACGCAAATTAAGGGGGAATGAAAAAGAGAGGGGGGAGAACAAGTTTTAAGAATTCCAAAATATATAATAACCAAATCTTTTGTCATCGCAGAAAATTAGCTTTTGCAATAGTTGGGTTATATGTCGTACAACTTCAGAAATTAGGGAACTAATGGGTAATCTATTGTATGTTTATCGTTCAGAGTACAAACTAACTGGATTAAAATTAACAGAAGATTTTAAAAAATTAATAATTTTGTTATAGTTTTTTTTCAATCTTTAATGTTAAGGTTTCTTCCAAGCCCCTTTTTAGCAAGTCCCCGAAATGCGTGGATCAAGGATGACAACATCCATAAGTAGCGAAGCACAAAATCTATTATGAAAAAGTCAAATAAATAAAGTGAGTTATAAAGCAGATTATATGTTATCATAACAAAGAAAAGGAAGAGAGGGAATATGCAAAAAATACTTAAAATCACGAAACTTTATGTCTTTGAAAGTCTGTTTCTCAGAGCAAAAGAGGAGAGGTAGAGGCATTTGTCACCTTCCCAGCCCCAAATAAGCTCAAAATTAGATACTAGCAGCTACGCTCCTAGGGGCACTTGAGGTAGGGGAATTAGAATTCGATAACTCAATTTTTTCCATACCGGTTGAGCAGTTAGCGAGGGTAAAAAAACAAACAAAATTAATTAGAAAAAAATTACGAAACTTATACGTGATTTTCAGCTGTCGTTGGTGGGCAACACTTAGTAGAATTTTTATCTACTCCCCAATATTATTATTTTATATTTATTTCGCTTGTTGGCTATACCTTATTGCTGGTTAGCTTTATATGGTTTTAATTGTTAACTAAAGGTGGGTATTGGGCAGGGATCGGAAGCCTCACGTAAGCCGCGTGTAAGCCTCAGTGAAATCGTGATTTTATCACTATAAAATTCAGCTGGATGTATAAAACGGCTCTTTAGCAGACAATCCTTCTTTCTTATTTTTTTTTCCTGCTCACAAGCAGGTTTAAAACTGAGGCTTATGCGCGGCTTACGTGAGGCTTCCGATCCCTGGTATTGGGTAATATTCAAGGCTACAGGCATTCCTTGGTAATTTTTATCTATTTTATTGTGTGCTTAATTGTTAGTAATAGTATAGATATGAATAAAATTAATTAGTCGTTTTGTTTTTGAGACTATGATTTTCTGATTTTCAGATTTAAAGTCAATTTTTCTAAAATCTTAAGCTTAAGATTATAAATAACAAAATGAGGTATAAAACTCCCTAAGCTCTTATTATGAATAATTTTTGTCAAGGATCAAATAAGCGGTACTTTTGTTCCAGTAATCTATAATACAAGATAGCTTGTCTATAATACAAAGTAGAATGATGTCTCTCCGTCTGTCCGTCCGTCCGTCCGTCTGAAGCTTAAGATCTCGGTATACACTGAACCGATTGAATTCTACTCTTCAGGGTATATACCTATTGGTCCTGTGGTGGTTTTAAGCTATTTTCTTGGGGAGGGGACACCCACAACCCCCCCAAAAATAAGAATTTCCCCCCCCAAAAAATTTCATATTTTTTCAAATTTTAATATTTTTTATGTTTTTATAAATTTCTATATATTTTCATAAATTTTTATATATTTGTATACTTTTTTATATTTTCAATTATTTTTCTTCTTTTTAAATTTCTTTTCTTCTTTTAAACTTTGTTTAATCAAATTCAAAAAGATTGTGAAAACTTCCTTTTCCTGTAGGGGCGAAGCCCCATAAAGGCTAATGACAAAGAAATTTTAAAAAACAATAAAAAAAAGAAAAAAATCAAAGGTTTTAAATAATATAAATCAATATATTTAAATAAATATAAAAAGTTATAAAGAGTTATAAAATATTATAAAGAGTTATAATAGTTATTTCTCGCATCGTATTATAAACGGCTTTCCGCGGATATAGAATGTACAATTATGAGATTAAAACTAGTTTTTTTAGCCCCGAGGTGACGAAGTCACCGGCTAAAAAAACTAGTTTTAATCTTATGATTGTACATTTCTATATTCGTAGAAAGCTGGATATAATACGATGCTAGACATAGTTTTTTCGTATGGATGAGTACCGGTTCCTATCCACCGGATTCGAATGAATACGAGAAAATGATATAAAGAGTTATAAAATCTAGAAAATATTCTTTTAAAAATTTTCTCGTATTCATTCGAATCCGGCGGATAGGAACCGGTTCTCATCCATACGAAAAAACTATGTCTAGCATCGTATTATATCCAGCTTTCTACGAATATAGAAATGTACAATCATAAGATTAAAACTAGTTTTTTTAGCCGGTGACTTCGTCACCTCGGGGCTAAAAAAACTAGTTTTAATCTCATAATTGTACATTCTATATCCGCGGAAAGCCGTTTATAATACGATGCGAGAAATAACTATTCTCGTATTCATTCCAATCCGGTGGATAGGAACCGGTTCTCATCCATACGAAAAAACTATGTCTTGCATCGTATTATATCCAGTTTTCTACGAATATAGAAATGTACAATCATAAGATTAAACCCAGTTTTTTTAGCCCGTGCCTTCGGCATCTCGGGGCTAAAAACCGGTTTTAATCTTATAATTGTACATTCTATATCCGCGGAAAGCCGTTTATAATACGATGAAAGAAATAACTATTAAAATTCTCCCCTGAACCTTCAGAAAAAAAGCCCCTAGAGGCTAGGTAAGGTATAACCAACAAGCGAAATAAATCTAAAATAATATTTGGGGGGAAGATGTAGACTCGTAGAGGTCACCAATTCTACTATTTGTTGACCCCCAACGAAAAATAAAATTATGTTTCGTGAATTTTGTAATTAATTTCATTGTTGGTTTAAGCTGCTTTTCTTCTATTACAGATCCTTAAATAGTTCTTTGCTTTCCAACTTTAGATGCATTCGATTTATTCATCCGTCTTTCTGTTAGAGATGTTTAAGGGGAAACGTGATTTTCTCAACTATTTTTTCAAATTAGCGTGATTTTTTCACATTTATAATAATGAATATCTGCACTTTGTGTCGCGCTTCTTCTTTATATTTTATGCTTTGCCTCTTATAGATAATGTAAGGTTTTTTAAAAATTTGTTGGAATTGACATAATGACGAGTGTTATCATTATTATTTGCTTACCTGAGTAAACAAAAAAATATAAATCATAATAAATGATAGCCATGCATCTCTATAATGTTTCTATTGTATGATAACACCTGAGAACTTAATTCATGTAAACTGCTTAAAAACATTCAGATAATTTAGTGTATAATAATCTGTTAAAGCTTAAAGCAATTTGCTGATATACAATATCAATAGGTTTTGTTAACTACATGGTGCACAACGTAAATTGTTTTTGTTTTTAAACACTTTTTACTCCATTAATATTTGAGATATCTTTGTAAAAAAAAAGTATTTGCAACTTTCTACTGGCCATTTTTTGGGATTATGATGAAAAACCCGAAAAGCTAACAGATCTACATGACAAAAAATAATAAGTAGATCTGGTATTATTGAAAATTTGGGTACCCCCCCCCCCCCTTGACAGCGAACTATGAACTCTGGCCGCAGCGCTCGGCTCCCTAGCCGCTGCGCTCGGCCCCCTTGCCTGCCTAGCCGCAGCACTCGGCCCCCTTTCCTGCCTAGCCGCAGCGCTCGGCTCCCTAGCCTAAAACCTAACCTAACCTAAAATAGTTGTTCGTCGGTAGTCGGGGGGGAGGGGGTTACAAAATTGAAAAAAAAATTTCTAAGAGGATAACGCCGTAGATCTTATTAAATTTTGCTTTGGTGAACTTTCAGAGTAGCTGGTTTTGTGATTTTCTTGGCTCCTTTTCAAGATAGACACCTGAAATTTTCAGTTTTTAAAAAAGTTCACATTCTTCATATTTTCATATTATAAAGTTTTCTTAAGATTTGTAAATTAATTGGGGTTTGCTAGATAGATTTCTAAAAGTTTCATGATTTTTTCAACTCCTATTCCAGATAGACTGCTAAAATATTCAGGGATTGAAGAAGTTCAAATTTTGCTCACTTCTATCCAGTTTCATTAAAGGGCAAATATAGGTTGAATATGATATGGGCTCAAAATTTAGGTGCAATTCTATACTTTTAGAGTATATATGCCAAATTTAAAAATTCAAAAAAATCCTTAAGTAGATATTGCAATTTTAGTGTTCAACTCAACATATAATTGGTCCAATTGACAACAAAATTGGCTTTTTTATCCTTTTATAAGACTTTTTTTTGACTATTTTTAAAGTTTAATTGATTATTACATTTTAAATGTTTTTTAGAAGCAAAGCTACTTTATAATTCGAAATGTCCGGCCGTACCATATATTTTTCATGCTTACATGAAATAAAATTTCTCCTGTCAAGGTTTTAAAAAAAAATTCATATACCTTTTTTTATTGCTGGGGAATATGAAAAAAAAGATCCATTGGTAACTGGTTTCCACTTTACTACGGCGATCAATGAAAGAAAGCTTTTTAGATACAAAAACCTGCCTAAAAGTCTTGTGTGATGCTTGGGTGTTTGGAGTTCTTAGGGAACCACACTTTTTACATAAAATTATGTTCAGTTATACAGGTTTAAAGCTATAAACAGACTTATACAATTGAATATGTCAATATCTTTAAGTTATTTATAATCTACGGAATGGCACCTTTTCTTTGAGCTAATATCATATTCAACCTATATTCGCCCTTTAAGATTTGCTTATTGGTTGGGATGCTTCTAGACTTTTTAGTTTTCATAATTTTCTTGATTACCATGCAAGATAGACATCTGAAATTTTCAGAGATTTAATAATTTTACATTCTACATATTCACACAAAGTTTCATTAAGATTTGCTTATTGATTGGAGTGTTAGATTTTCACATTTATATTGAAAGGTTTTGTGATTTATTTTAGTTTAATGTTTTTTTTTGACACTTCTCTATGGTTCATTTTTTCTGGATGTCCATCAATAATTTTTGAGCTTTGCTACTTACGGATGTTGTCATCCTAGTTTTCAGGTCACGTTGCAACAAAGCATGAATTACAGACTCCAGGGATATTATGAAAAGTAACTAAGCTATAAATATCCTTTATTTAAGATTACTTAATAAGTTTCCAAAAGAGAATAGTAAATTGGCGTTGACCCAGTAAGACCCACACAAGGTTGACAACATTCATAAGTAGTAAAGCTAAAATATTATGAATAGATATTGGAAAAAAATTACTATAGAGCAGTGTCATACAATAAACATTAAACATGATAAAATAGGTAAAACATGAAACATTTTGAATATAGCAACCTTTAAAATCACAAAATCTTACAAATCTAGGAATCGATCTAGCACCTCAATTAAAAGGAAATCTTAATGAAACTTGATGGAAATATGTATAATATGAGCATATTAATTTAAGCCCTCTATCTTGAAAAGGAATAGAGAAAAACACGAAAACTTGAAAATCTAGAAATCAATCTAGCACCCTAAATAACAAACAGATGGACAAAACAATGTATAGACTAGATGGGCATATGTCATAGGAATCTTCACTAACCCAAAATTTCAGCTGTCTATCTTGTATAATGGCCGAGAAAATCATGTTTCTCCTATAGCGTCACGGACGGACGGACGGACTGATGGACAAAGTGAATTATAGAGTAGCTTCACTACTAAAACAAGAGCAATATGTAGAGTGTCAACTTATTCAATCCCTGAAAATTTCAGCCATCTATCTTAAACAAGGTTCGAAAAAAATCATGAAAACTTAAAAATCTATGAATCAATCTAACACCCCAATTGATAAACAAATCTTATTAAAAAAAAAAAATGTAGAATGTGAATTTATTTAATCCCTGAAAGTTTCAGTTGTCTGTCTTGAAAAGATTTTGAGAAAATTATGAAAATGTAAAAATCTAGAAATCGATTTAGCACCCCAATTAACAGACAGATGGACAAAACAATATGTAGATTAGATGAGCATATGTCATAAGAATCTTCCTTAAAAATTTCATCTTTCTATCTTTTATAGGAGCAGAGAAAATCATGTTTCCCCCATAGCGTTACAGACTGACAGACTGATGGACTTACGGACGGACAGACAACGTGAATTATAGAGTAGCTTTGTTACTAAAAAGGAGGCGGAGTAACTATCATAATTAATTCTTAATTAACAAGGGTGAGTAAAGAAGTTAATAACAACCTGAAATTTGCAAATATTCAAACCATTCAGTAGTAATTTTTGCCCAAAAATTTTGGATTTTTTGGCGGAATAAGAATAAATAACAAGAAAACTTATTTTGTACAACCTTCTTCAGTTAGCAGAAAGACATTATATATCAATCCAAAAATTTCAAAAACAAAAAAATATCTTTCTCAAACATGTTTTAGAAACCTTGGCCTTAAAAATCTCCATTGATACATACTTGAAATTAATTTCTGGTGTAAAATTTTATATTGAACATGAACATATGGTACAGTTGATGATACTGTGGTAGTGTGACAGACAAAGGGGGTATGCAAAGCATAGCTTCGCTCCTGAGTTGGAAAGGAATGTTTGGCCTTTGTTTGCAGTCTCAAAAATAGATATGCACCTGAGAGATTTGACTGGCTTATCAGATGTCTGCTAATCCGCCGCTGCAAGGAGGAGTTCCCTACTCCCCTTTTCATCAGCCTGACCTTCCCTCCTACCTTCGCCCCCCTGGCCACAGCCCTAGTGAGGTGACCCAAGTGAACCCCCCTTTTTCCAAGATTAACCCATCAGGACTCGCGATAAGATTTCACCTCCCTCCTACCTAACTATTGTAATATTTCTGTACATAAACCCATAATTTGTTCAGTTACTTTAGTACAATAAATGTTGTCTATGTATGGTGTTTAGTGCTCCTAATGGTCAATGACCCCAGCATGGACCCATTCCCTACCAGAGCTTTGGCGGCGGCTGCAGTTGCCAGACCTCTCCGCGCCATGCAATTAGCTGTCTCTGCCCAACCAGCCACAGGCAGGGAGTTTCCTAGATTTACTCAGATGACTCATTGATCAGTACCCAACTGTATGTAACCATTCCAGAACTCCACTCCATGCAGGTGAAGCTCCCCATGATGAGGACTGGGGAGATTAGGCAAGTAACAGCAAATATTGATCCAGACAACCTTGTACCAGGATCTACAGTAACGTCAGCAGATTCCATGGACACCCCAATGCCTAATCAACCATTCCTATCTGCCTGAGGAGCTGCGGACACCGCCAGCCAAGTACCCTGTGGCTGCTTTTAGAATTCCAGTTACAACAATTGCCCCACACGTTGTTCATCAACTACTTGGCCACCTGGCCCAACTGACCACCAACCTGTACAAGACAGGAGCCAACTGGACACCCATGCCAGAACTGAAAGAAGGAGAGAGCTCAGTAGACAAGGCCCTGGCAGGAAGCTTTAACAGGAGTGTTAAACCGGAGGATTGACAGCTGGTCCAGAAAGCGGATTTTTCACCCAGGAGCCAGTAGTATACCTAGGAGCAGAGGAGCCCCCAACCTCCTTAGAGCTTTGGAGCCCCCTGACGTGAGCCACTGTGGACCAGCCTAGAGATTGAAGGAAGCCACACTCTGCAGCAGGATGCCATGTACCAGGAAGGGAAGAGCAGAGTTGACCTACAGCTACAAGGCTACCTCCTCCAACGCCACACCTGGCCACAATGGAGTAGCTGAGCTTCAACCCAGGACCCTGCCTAGCCACCAAATGTCTAAGGAGCTGAAGCCTCACCAAGAGATAGAGACAGAGTCTCAGCTAGGGAATCTGAGAAGATGGCCAGGGGCAGCAGCAGCAGCAGCCATCTGAGCCAGGGGAGCAGAAGGCTTCAGCCCATGCCCAAGGAAGCTAGGATGGAGCCTGGAAGAACTGGAACCCCTGTTACATAGTCAGCCGCCGCCTGTCTACATACCACCAATTTGCTACTTCAGAGAGGGTGGGCCTGTCTCTCACCACTATTGACAGCCGCCACGTGTCTACATACTACAAATTTGCCACTTGGGTTGGCCTGTCTCTCATCACTACACACCCTAGAAGTTTCGGAAATGTTCAGCTGGATTAAACATGCACTATTCCTAGTTGTCAGATGCAAATCTGTTGGCATATGGCTATGATGTATGGTAAGCAAAGCACTGTATCCTATTCCACTCCAGATGATTGAGGTACCAGACATCTTCCACCAGACAGATGGCGGCCCAGAAACTAGTCCAAGATGCCCCCAGTAAGGCACCCCCTGGGCCTGACTGGCCTACCTAGATGTATCTGTTCAAGGACTGGCCAGGGATACAAACCCATGGCCGAATCTTGAACTCGAACCCGTGCCAAGGAAGTTCCCGCTTGTGGGCGGGGATCCGACCTCCAGGCTGTCCCAGTGGCCATTAGAGGTTGCCCCAGTTGGCAACCAGACCAGACCTAGTTAGCTGCCAGCACCTTCATTGCTTCAGCTTGCCCTGGCAGTTGTTACAAGGAGAACTGAAACCTGTCCTTGGGAGCACCATCCAGAGAACCAACACAGGATGCTGCGAGGAAATGAGTCAAAAGAAAGCTACTACCTGCAGGCAGCACTGGGATCCAAGTCTGCAGACGCCACTGGGATGAGAAGCACTCCCATGGGTGTGGTTCAGCCTGGAAGAGGGTGTTGGAGAGACTGCAGACCAACCAGAGCCAGCCCTCGGCTAGCAGCTGGCACCAGCAACAGCCTCTGCTGCCAACCATCTGAAGTGAGTGGAGGCAGGATCCCCCTTGTGGAGAAGTGTTTGTGGCAGATAATCTTTAAGCGCTAAGCCACCCAGGACAGGAGAATGTCTGTTGTGTTGGCAGGACCTGTAGGTTTGGAGAGCATGATGGATGAAACCAAGGAGTTACCACCAGACACCAATCCTCTTTCTGTCACCTCACCTCAAGTCACCTAACCTGCTCCAAGGCCAATCAGGGTAATCACCCCTCTGGCTCTAGTGCTGGAGACCCTAATGCTGCAGGTCACGCCCTCTCCAAAATATGGCACCTTCCTGGGAAGAACCCTGACTGGAAGGGGAGAGTGCCCCTGTCAGTTAGCAGATAATTGACACTGCCCAGCTGGAAGCACAACTCAGTAACCGCAAGTGCCCAAAAAACACTGGCCAGCAGCCAAGCCGTAAGTTGTAACCCAGATTGCCAGCCTGCTGCAGAACTAGGTCAGGGCTGCCAGAGATCCCCCAGAAGCAGAGTCAACATCAAGATAGGAGCAGTTGCTAACACAGCCGCCAGACCAGGCCTGGATCCAGCCTCCAGACATGTCATCAGAGCTGCCAGCAAGGAATCGGGAGTTGCCCCTTGGAGGTGTTTGAGACATTCGACAGGGGTGACACCCTCCCTGGTCTTACTCAGAAAGAGGCTACACTGCCGACGGACATGGTGCTGCCACAGCCCAGCCAGGGGAGTGATTCAGAGGTTATTAATGTATGTAAGAAGTGGTTAGAAGGAACACATCCAAGCACAAGAAAAAGGACAAGCTTGCAGTTGGAGCCCCTGTCTAGCATCTGGCGCCCCACCTGGTTGATGAGAAGCCTGGCAAGCTTAACCAGCAGTGGGCTGGATCCCAACTGGTGGTTTCCAGCATGACAGAGGTACACCAATTCATTCAGCAAGCTATGCCAACTGCCAGCCTGAAGAGAGTCACAGCCCATGTATGAGAATGGTGTTAGTATACTGCAGAGCTGACCACTAGCTGGGTAAAAATACAGATGTGACGGAGCCACAGCTCCAGCCCAAATCAGGGATGGCAAAATAAAAACCACCTGGTTTTAATCAAGTGGTTTAAACCAAAAAAAAAAAGCTAAAAAAAACAAAAAAAAACAAGGTGGGATGGTTTAAATGGTTTTTTTAATACAAAGGCCTATCTTTCCAGTTATATCCTTATAATAAAGTAACAGGATGTTTGTATGTGTGTTTGTATGTTTGTACCAAAGGATCTCGCTAACCGCTGAACCGATTGGGTTCTCCTTAGCAAGGTAGCTTCTCATAGGTCCCGGGAAGGTTTATAACTATTTTCTTTGGGGGTGAGACACCCCCAACCCCCCCTTCCGAAATTTAAAAAAAAAAACTTTTTAACTAAATTTAAAAATGAGGGGGGGGGGCAACCCCCCCCCCCCCAAAAAAAAAAAAAAAATGTTCGCCCCCCCCAAAAAATTTTTTTTTTACTTTTTCTTACAAAATATAAAATAAAAAATTCAATTATTAAATTCGACTCTCTCCTCCTCAAGTGCCCCTAGAGGCCTCTAGGGGCCTAGTCGCTAGTCTTTTTATAATGTAAAAAATACAGTCAAAAACATAAATACCTAATTCAAAATTCTTTTAACAGTTTTAATCTTTATACTAAAGGGGTAGTTTCACGAAATGCATTTGAACTTAATTTAGTGTACCGCATATTTTTACTTAGTTAATGGGGTAAACTACATTTAAATAGCATATATTTGAAATAAATTCAATTTTCTACCACGTAGTTTTTAAAATATCAAGACCTGAAAATTGTCT
The DNA here is from genome assembly GCF_053477335.1 of Acartia tonsa. NCBI lineage: Eukaryota > Metazoa > Arthropoda > Copepoda > Calanoida > Acartiidae > Acartia > Acartia tonsa. The sequence continues at coordinate 31,516,061 of NC_137273.1, forward strand.
TTTTGTGATATATGCAATTTAAAAAGACGATTTTCAAGTCTTGATATTTCAAAAACTATGTGGTAGAAAATTGAAATTTTTTCAAATATATGCCATATAAATGTAGTTTAACCATTTAACCAGGATAAAATCTGCGGTTCACTAAATCAAGTTCAAATGCATTTCATGAAACTACCCCTTTATACTAAATTAGAATACTTTAATTTGGATATTGTAAAAAAAAACAAAAAAATTATTTTAAAAAACCAAAAAAACCTGGTTTTTATGAATAAAAACCAATAAAAACCGGTTTAAACCAAATAAACCACACTGGTTTGATCTTTTTTAAAAAAACATGGTTTTTTCCCATCTCTGGCCCAACTACCCCTTAATTGCAAAAAAATATCAAAATTGCAACCTTTTTGTGCACGACTGGTTAAATCAAGTTTTTAAACCTTTTTTTATAATATAAATTTTGCAAAAAATATCAATAATTACTTAAAATTATACCTTAAAGAAACAAATCTTATTACATAGGTTAATTTTCTTGTTCTAGGTCTTTTTTTGAGGAAAGTATATTTTTTCCTTTTTTGGCATTAATATGTTTTCTTTTAACAATTGAAAATTAAAAATATTAAAGTTTAAATGGTTTTTGAAGGAAATCATTGTGCTAGACATTTTGTTTTATGGGGGATTTTCTTAATAATATTTCACTCAACTGAGCACAGTAAGTTTCTAGACTAAGAAACTTTGACTTTCCACAATCAATAAACAAAAACTTGAGTCCTATGTAATTTTGGGTGTATAATCATAATCTGTTAAAACTAAAATCTAAACTACACCTTTTTTGCAATAGAATAGCAAAATTGCAACCTTTTTTTGCACTACTGGTTAAGTCGAGTTTTCAAACATTTTTTTAAAAATAAAATTTTGCAAAATATATCAATAATTACTTAAAATTAATTCTTAAAGAAAAAAATCTTATTACATAGGTTAATTTTTTTGTTCTAGGTCTTTTTTTGAGGAAAGTATATTTTTTCCTTTTTTGGCATTAATATGTTTTTTTAACAATTCAAAATTAAAAATATTAAAATTAAACAATTTTTCTTGAATAATAAGTTGAAAATTTCATCCACCATGCTAAATTGATGAAAATTTTAAAAAATCATATTTAAATGTTTAAAATACCAATTTTCTACATTTAAACCAAAATGTTAATAAAAATGCATTTGAAATGACTTAAAACTTAAACAAGAACTTCTTTTTACACTTTATTCTGTATAATACATTTTGTTGGAATAAGCCCTGATAGGCTCTATGACAAAACATCACTTGATCCATAAAGTTATTACTTTATTGTTGAAAGCATGAAACTTTAAAATAGTCAGCTACAAAAAATAAAATAATCAAAAAACATATTATACATTCAATAAGAAATTTACATGAGAAAAAAAGTTATGAAATTTTAACTTTATAGAGAGGCAACGCTCTTTTCCATGTAATAAAATAAGCGTATTTATGCTATATTGTATATGTCTACTCAACACAAAAATAAACTTAAATTATCACTATGATCAAAATATTTATTTCACAAATGTATATAAATAAAACAAGTAAGATAATATCTAAAAAAGACTACGTTTTTTATACATTTAAACACCAATACTTTCAGTTAATAAAAAGAATAAAGGAAAATCAAATTTTTCTGCTTAAAGGGAGTGTGCACGTAAAAATTTCTCATCTGATTATCAAATCAAAAATCAAAAACTATGTGAAAAAGTTTAATTTTAGCTATAATGGGAGAAAAAAGCAATTTAATGCACATTTTATATAATACGGAAAATTTCTTCCTTTCCCTTTACCTTATAAAATTCGTCGGAAAAAGCCGTTTTTTAAGCAAACAAAAGCGCGTTTTGCTCTATCTCTGAGATATTATGAATGAGATAATGTTAAGATTTTATATTAAGATGAGAAAAAATTCACGTTCACAGTCCCTTTAAAGTATTAAAATCTCTATGTAATGAAAAAGAAATTATACCTTGTTTTGGTTCTGTCACTAGAATATTAACAATAGATGTATGTAGCCTCAAGATCAAAATACAAGTGACTCTTTCGAATTTACAGTTTAGAACAATTAGACAAAGAAATGAAAATTAAAGGCCCGCCATACTCAAAGACAGATGCTTAAAATTTCGCGGCTTTACTTTGGGGAAATTCAACTGCGGGGGAAGAAAAGGGAAGGAACAAAATCCACATAAGAGGCGGATAAACATATGTGAAATGATGCTATTTTGTGATTGGGTGAAAAGTTGACCAGCGTCATACGTGTGAATGACCTACATGGCTTGGGTTATTAGATAGCATCATGCATAAACAAAATATATGCGATTTGATATTGTTTTTTTCTATTATGAGCAATGAAAATCTTTCAAAAGTTTCATTGTACATAAAATGTCATTTTGAAATGCCTAGAACTTTTTTTGTTATTGAAGCTGAAGGCTTCAAATTTGTTGTATTGGGTCTACTTGTTTCAGTCTTTAAGCAGTTAAAGCTTGGTATTTATTGCGGGCTTCCTTTAAAGCCCTTTTGGTTGTCAAAACACAGTTAATCATCATTTGATGAAAATGAAACTTTTGAAAAACTCATTGAATCTTTTTGTGGCTATATTTAAACTGTTTAATTTTTACACTGAGGTGTTTTTTAATTAAAATCTTTGTTAATTTCTCTTCTGCGACAAAAAATAAAGGGAATTTTTTACTATTTCTAGGTTCTTTTCTGTAATTTAAACTATATAACATGAAATAAGTTTTGATTGTCTTTCTTTTGAGTCATCAAACACAGTACAAAGTAACATATTATTGATGAGTAATAAGTAACATATTAAAAAAATAACAATTGTTTTAATGAATATTAAAATTTCCTTATATGACATGACATCAGAGCTAGTCTGTAAATCATGTGTTCACTAAAGGTAGCCATTACTTTTTTTCCTTTCTTTTTATAAAGTTACAGGATCTCTGTGTGTATGTCTGTCTTTAAAAAAAATCTTGCTAACCACTGAACTAATCTGGTTCTCCTTTACTATGTAACTACTAATTGTTCCTAGGAAGGTTTATGACTATTTTAGAGGAGAGTACCACCACATTCCTAGGATAAAATGACCCCTAAAAAAAATAAAACTCACACTCAAAATTTTTTTTCCCAACTTTTCGAAATTAAAATTTAAAATAGGGGGGTGGGGTGTCAACCACCCCACCCCCCGAAAAAAATTGGGTTATCAAGTTCAACCTCCCCCTCCTCAAGTGCCCCTAGAGGCCTCAAGGGCCATAGTTGCTAGTTGTAAGTATGTTATGTAGACATGTTAGAAATGCTCATAAAATTAAAGGAGCCCAAACCATGCAGGGCTACTCAATATGACCTATACTAAACTTACCTAACCTGACCTCTGTGGGGGTGCCCTAACCCTGCAGGGCTGATCAATATTACTTAAACTAACATAACTTCACTTAACCTAATCTAACCCCTGCAGAAGGCTACAATCCTGCGGGGCTACTCAATATTACCTAAGCAAACTTAGATTAACCTAACCCCTGTAAGGGGCTATAACCCTGCAGGGCTACTAAATATTATTTAAACTAACCTAATTTAATTCATCCTAACCACCCCCGCATTGATAACCCTGTGGTACAACTCAATATTATCTAACTATACCTTTAACCTAACCTAACTTAACCTAACATAACTTAACACCTGCAGGGGGAACTAACCCAGAACCCTGTGGGACTACTTAATATTACCTAACTTAACCTAACCTATGTGGAATTAAAATTAAATCATTGTGCTGAATTTTTATTTAAACCTTCAAAATACTTTATTCCATTTAATTGACATTTTAAACGTAAATAAAAAATATTTGTTTAATTTAAAAAATAAATAGTTCTATGTACATTGTACATTTCAATTTTTCTTTTAAGGTTAATCCTCCCACCCTCTCATCATGTGAAAAAAATTTTAATATTTGAGCAGAATCCAAGCAAACCCAATGAGGACTCAATGCCAGAAAATAATTTACTTAAAAGTGTTTTAAACTGTATATAAGACATTTGCGAATACATTGGTACCATTAATTTGCCTCTGAGATGAAAAGAAGTATACTTTTTAAATTTTTTTCTCTTGCTACAAATCAAATTTCAAAATTGAGTCACCAAAAATGCAAAACTAATTTTTGCTCTAGAAGCATCATTTTTTGGAGCTAGATAGTGCTTAATATCTCATTTTATTTGCCTGTCATTGCTTTATAATATACATATTAGAACTTGGTTGTCTTTAGAACAGCTGACTGAAAAATGGAGGTTTAGTGATAAACACACTTTTATTGTAGCTCCAAAACTACCATTTTTTTCCCCAAAATTTTTGGCTGTAAAGAAGTGTTATATAATCATATAACATCCACTAAAGTTTGAATTTTCAGAAATCATTCATAAGGTCACCAGAAGGAATTGAATATTTGGAAAAAAAATTAAATTTATTTTTTGCACTGCTATGCATTGTTATCCTTTTATATAACTAAAAAGAGAATTATTTAATGTTTCTATAGATATGTTTATCATTTTACTAGGCTAAATATAACTATAATTACAGTATTTTTAAACATCAAAAGTGATTTTTTTGATAGGTATTTTGGGTATTACACTAGATATCCAAAATACACTTTTTGTTGGACACCCTGTAAAATTAGAGTTTTATGCATTATGTACGCTTTTTACATGAATACATATTTTGGTGTATAAAATCTATAGGTTGGATGTAAGATTGATGAAAAAATTTATTTTTAAAATAATGAACTTTTTTTTGCCATCCAGCATCCTTGAATCACCCAATGGACCAAAATATAGAGTATTAACAAAATCGGAGAGGTAGTGCAGAAAAGTGGTACACTTGGCAAATAATGCACCATACCAGGGGCGTCCAAGCTTTTTATTTTGGGGGGGTTTAAATGGCGCGCTAATTTTTTTAACCCCCCCCCCAAAATTTTTACCCTGGGGGTAAAATTTGCTTGGGGGGGGGGGTAATTACCCCACCCTGAAATCTGTTGGCAGGGGTAAAATTTGTTTACCCCCCCCAAAATTTACCCCCGGGTAAAATTTTTGGGGGGGGTAATTTAAATTTTATCAAAAATTTAGTATTAAAAATGCGCGCGAAGTGCGCAAAAATTTTTTTTGTTAGAGATTTTCTATTTTTGGGGGGGGGGTATATACCCCCCCAAAATTGTTTGGGGGGGGGGGGTAAATACCCCCTCCTAAATGGTTGGGGGTGCCTACGGCACCTCCAGGGTAGGTGTAAATTTTAAATGGGGGGAGTAATCGCCCCATTACCCCCCCCTTGGACGTCTATGCACCATACATATTAATTTACTTCGAAATTGTCTTCTTAGATCTTGTCTCTACAAAACAAATTTTTATGTTTTCTTGTAAATGAACTAGGGATCAAAAATAACAGATAGGGAAATTGTAAATTAAATAGTAAAATATTTTGATTTGTTATTTGCAAACAAATAAACAATTGATAAGCAAATTGTATAAAAACCTTGATAGAACAATTATTTTCAGTTGTACACCATGAACAACTTAACATTGTTCACCCTGTTATCCATCTTGGCTCTGGTAGCTAATTCTCAAGCAGGTAAGAATATTTCAATAAGAATAATTGAAAATGTCAGTCCGTCCCTTACCAACGGAATGGGGGGAAACATGATTATTCAGCTCCTATTTTCTTAATTAAAACTTATAGATCAATTAGTTTCAATAGATTAAAAATTTGGTCAAGATTGAAATTTGAGACACTTATAAAATAACTTATTAAAAAAGAATAAGAAAACACTATCTTCCATCCACTTATTGATTGTGCAATTCTGATTTCGAAATCAAATGTAATGATATAATTTTTTCTTTATTAAATTTAGTGACTTAGATCTAAGCATTTTGTGTATTTGCTAAAAAGGTAGATCAAGTAACCCCATCAGTAATGATTAAAAACAATTTTTTTTAAAATTTTATCGGTGCTTGCTTACATGTGGTAGACTGGAGCACCAAAAACCCCGCTTAATTTAAAAAAAAATTAAAATAAGGGGGGTACAAAACGCCAGAATGTTTAGTGAGGTAAATCAAGTAAATCCAGTATACCAGAGGGGAAAGGAATGAGAGAGAGAGAGATGTATCTTTGCACAAGTAATCTTAAGGGGAATACATAAGAAGTGTTTTCATGGGGAAGGGGGGGTTTGAGAGTTGGTGAGAGTGGGGTAATGAGATAATGTTAAGATTTGATATTAAGATGAGAAAAATTTACGTTCACAGTCCCTTTAAGGGGAAATTTGTCCAAATTTAGTGATTGATGTATTTTTGGACAAGTAATCTCTAGGGAAACACATCAGAAGTCTTTTTATATGGAAGTGGGATAGGGGAAAGGGGAAAAAATGAAGGAAGGGGACAATTTCACCACAGACTTCACATTTATGGCCTAAATTTAGTGATTGATGTATCTATTGGCAGGTAATTTGAATACCTGAGAAGTGTTTTCATAGGGGAGAGGAGTTTGAAATCCTTAGGGAAAAGTGGTTGTTATTTAATCTTCAGGGGAAGACATCAAAGGTATTTACATGGTGGAAAAATGTAAATAAAAGTTGTCAGGCTTATTGAGACTAACTCAGGAATAGTTCAAAATTTTTTGTAGGTCCATTGTAACCATTTTTGTAGCTGTTATTATTAGTAGCCAATCTACTCTATAATTTGAAATGTCCGTCCGTCTGTCTGTCTGTCCATCAGTCATGAAGTAGGGGAAACGTGATTCTCTCAGCTCCTTTAAAAGATAAAAGGCTGAAACTTTTTGACAACATTTCCATAATTAAGGAGCACAATTAACTAAAAAACATCAATGGCAGTTGGACTGCTTTTTAGCAAGTTTTAAGCTATTTTTGTATTTTTCACATTTTTCTCCATATCTTTGGTGTTTATGGTCCGATTTCCAAATTTTTTTCAGTTATAGATATCAAAATTAAATTTCCTGTTGTTTAAAGAAAACAACTATGACTGTCAGACTGCCTTTAAGCAGGATTTAGGCTATTTTTGTATTTTTCACATTTTTCTCTATATATCTTTGGTGTTTATGGTCCAATTTCCAAAATTTTTGCCAAAAAACAACCATGACGGTCACACTGCCTTTTTGCAGGTTTTTGGCTATTTTTATATTTTTCTTTTACTTTTTCATATCTCTGATGTATATAGTCCGATTTTCTAAATTTTTAAGTTAAGGATATAAAACTTTAATTTCCTGTCATTTTAAGAAAACAACCAAGGCGGTCAGACTGCCTTTTAGAATGTTTTTGCTATTTTTATATGTTTTACATATTTCCCCATACCTTTGGTGTTTTTGGTCCAAATTGGGATATCAGTATCAAAATAATTTTTTTCGATTGTTATCAGCATCTTTTATGTTATTTACTTTGACCGTCATTATTATACAAAATATGTGTTTATTTTCTCCAATAAATCTATTCTTGATTTTAATAAATACACTTAAAATCTACTTGTACATACTCCCATCCATGATTTTTTGTGCTTTGCTACTTATGAATGTTGTCATCCTTGTAATGTTTATAGATGTTTAGGATTTCTTACATAAATGTATTTTTTTATTTATATGCTAATTGTAGCCATTTTTGTAGCCGTTATTATAATGTTTATAGATGTATAAGATTTCTTGCATAATTGTACTTTTTTTTCAAACAGTAGATGTGTCAAACGATAGACAGACAAACAATAGATATGACAAACCCTAAACTACAACAAACAGTAGAATTTTCAGTTTTGCAACAAACAGTAGAATTTTGAAAGTGTGACAAACACTAGAAGCGACATATGATAGAATTTAAACTTATAAAGTATTCAACGATGGTTATAAATACTAATTAATATTATTATCAATGCAAGGATCTAAAGTGATAAGAAAATAACCAAAAAATCTATGTATATCCCCTATTGCCTAAAATTTGTGGCTGAAACAAATGAACATTCTACTCATAAAAACCAACAAATCAAAATTCATTAAAGTAGGTTCTTATAAAACTTTGGGGACTAGTGTAACAAACATCCCATCGTCCCCTCTCATAGTCATAAAACACTTCATTGACCAACATTAAGATTAACTGTAAAGAAGAACCATATTGGTTCAGCAGTTGGTGAGATCCTTTGCTACACACAAAAAAGCTTATTTCATTTTCATTTTTAAGTTTTAAAAAGAAAAATATTTTTTGAGGGGTGGGGGGTTATTTTTACTGGGAGGGTGATCACCCTTCAAAAGTTAAAAATCATCCCTGGACATATATGAAGCTTCACTGTAAAGAAGAGCCTTATCATTCAGTGGTTAGTGAGATTCTTTACTACAGACAAAAAAGCTTATTACTTTATACTAGCGGCTGCGCCCCTATCATCTAGGGGCCCTATATTCGATGGGATATAGAAAAGCAGAAAAATTGCTTAAAACCATACCAAGACTTACTTATTTATGAAATAAAACAGCCTTAAACCATCTCAGGGCCTATACAAAGCTTCCCTCTACAGGAGAACCAAATCGGTTCATTGGTTAGCGAGATCCCTCGCTACAAACAAAAAATCTTAGCACTTTATATAATAGGATAATAGGATTTTTTCTTTCACTTGCCATATCTATTGTTTGTCACCTTTAGAAAAATCTAGTGTATGTCATATTTTATCGTTTGTCATATCCTTTGTATGTTGTGTCTAGGGTTTGTCTGTCTACTGTTTGTCTAGGGTTTGACATAATACCCCAAAAATATATTGATCACTAAATTTGGACAATAAATAACAAGTCTATGGTGAAAAGTAAAGAAATTGTCCCCTATCCCCCTTCCCTAAAAAAAGACTTCATATATATTCCCCTAAAGATTACCTGTCCAAAAATACATCAATCACTAAATTTGGACAATAAATAAGAAGTCTATGGTGAAAAGTAAAGGAATTGTCCCCTTCCTTCCCTTTTTTTTCCCTTTCCCCCTGAGTCCCCATGAAAACACTTCTGATATATTCCCCTTAAGACTACTGATTAGAGATACATCAATCACTAAAATCAGTCAATAAACAAGTAAATTATGCCCCAAAACAAGTAATAAGGTTAGGTTAGGTTAAGATAACTGATCATACTTCTGATGTATCCCCCTAAAGATTACCTGTCCAAAGATACACCAATCACAAAATTCAGACAATAAATAAGAAAACTAAAGAAAGTGTCCCCTTCCCCCCCCCTTCCTAACCCCCCTTTCCCATGTAATCATTTCTGATGTATCCCCCTAAAGATTACCTGTCCATAGATACATCAATCCATAAATTTGGACCCTACTTAGAAGGCTATGTTAAAAAGTAAAGAAATTGTCCCCTTCCCCCCTTTTTACCCTACTATTACTAACTCTCAAACCCCCCTTCCCCATGAAAACAAATTCTGATGTATTCCCCTTAAGATTACCTGTGCAGAGATACACCTCTCTCTTTCTTATGCATTTCTCCTCTGGTATACTGGATTTACTTGAATTTCCTCACTCAACTTTCTGGCGTTTTGTACAGTGTAAAATCTATCCCCCCCTTATTTTTGATTTTCTTCAAAATTAAGGGAGGGGGGGTTAAAAACTACACCTCCCTTATTTTTGCTCCGGTCTTCACATGTAAGCAAGCGCCATTTTATCTTTTCTTTGAGGGAGGAAGGGAGGGGACAATGGGCAATTAATTCAATTTAAGAGTTTTTGCTGAAAGGCAAAGAAAACCAGATTTATCCAAAAAATTTGAAGAAAATTGTTTATCTATTTTTGTATAATCATTATTAGAACATCTTCATCCCATCTACTATATTATTAAATTCCACCAAAATTCAAGTTTATATGAAAGGTTCTTAGATTGTTTATTACACAAATATCACAGTAGAGTTTCTAGACATGAAATGACATTTTCTTTGAAAAAATTCAAGTTTCATTAAGATTTGCTTATTAATTCCTAGATTTTAAGATTCATGATTTTTGTGACTTCTATTTAAAGGACGCCTGCAAGAAAAAACACGCTTTAACTGCTGAAAGACTGCCACAAGAAGACTCAATCCCTCAAATTTAAAGCCTTCAGCTTCAATAACAAAAAAGTTCTAGGCATTTCAAAATATCATTTTATGTACAATGGAATTTTTGAAAGATTTCCAATGCTCATAAAAGAAAAAACAATATTTAATTACGTCGCCTAGACACAAAATTATAACCTTATCTTTGTCAGAAACTTAGATTACCTGTAACTGATTACATTTTTACAATAAAAACACCACATTTTATAGTCAAAATCTATGAAAAAAATTCGATTTAAATTGCATTTTCAAACTAAAATCATAGCGGAAACAAAGGGGTAAACTAATACAAGCTTAGCTGTGATTGGTTGTTAAGCTGATTCAGCCTTCTGATTGGCTACAGTACATTCGGTACAACGCAAGTAAAACTTAATTTTCTTTAATGATTTTGACTATAAAAATGGGTATTTTTATTGTAAAAATATAATTAGTTACTGGAAACCTAAATTTATGACAAAAATAAGCTTATAATTTTGTTTCTAGGCCACGTAGTTTAATTTCAAAGTTTTCAACATGAGCATTGCAATTCTTTCAAAATTTTCATTGTACATAAAATGTCATTTTAAAATGGCTAGAACTTTTTTGTTATAGAAGCCAAAGGCTTCAAATTTGGAATATTTGGTCTACTTGTGGCAGTCTTTCAGCAGTTAAAGCGTGGTATTTCTTGCAGGCTTCCTTTAAGATTAGACGGGTGAAATTTTCAGAGTTTAAATAAGTTCATATTTTACATATTCCCACAAAGTTTCATTAAACTGTTTTTAACCTATTTTTAAAAGATATATCAAAAATATATTATGACACCAGTAGAATCATAATGCAGAGCTAAAAATACATATAGGTTCTTAAATAACCCTTTTCAGTTATGGAATCTCGATCATAAAGTTATTTTTATTCAATCTTCATAAGAGAGGTATTTTTGTTAAAAGGAATATATATACAGTGTGTTTTTTTTATAGGAACTATTTTGAAAGCAATTTTACCCCACTTATAGTTATCAGAATTTAATGATTAATGGCTTATTTTCTTCGTTTTTTTAAGGCAATTAATAGAACACCAAAAAAATATTTCAGTTTTTATCTAAAAAGTACAGTAAAATTTAAAATTCAAAACTTAGGTGTCAACGTCTAAAATTGGTTTTAGCGCATTTTTTTTATGCTCAAATATTCAACCTTTTGCAAGAATGGCTGCTAAACACTTGAAATATGGAGCTAAAAATGTATACAGATACTATTAGGGACATGTACTAGAACATATCAAAGTTTGAAGGTCATATCTCAACCAGGGATGGAGTACTGGCGCCCCAAAGTCGACTACAGAAAATCCATTTTTTTTTCTTGCAAAGGGTAGAAGATTTAGGCATAAGAAAAATGCGCTAAAACCATTTTTAGATGTTGACACCTAAGTTTTGAATTTTAGAATTTACTGTACTTTTTAGATAAAAACTGAAATATTTTTTTGGTGTTCTATTAATTGCCTTTAAAAACGAAGAAAATAAGCCATTAATCATTAAATTCTGATAACTATAAGTGGGGTAAAATTGCTTTCAAAAAAGTTCTCATAAAAAAAACACACTGTAGAAAGCATCTTTATAAATTAGAAAATCCGCAGAATTCGCAGTTATTTTTTAAAAAGTCAACAAAATAATTGGCATAAAATCTCTCATCATAAATGTAAAATCAGATATAGAATCCTTTTTAAAGCAAATATAGTGCAAAAAGTAACCAAGACATTTTTGAAGTATGAAAATCTAAAGAATAGAGTTCTTTTTGATTTTGATATAAATATCAGATAAATATAAATAAAATTAGTGATTAAAAACTATAAAACAAGTTATAAGTTTTTTTTAACCCCATCATTGATTGAAATAAACTTTTAGGTTTGCTTATTATCAAAGTAGCATGTACTACTTTGGTAATGCTTAAACCTAAAACTGCAATTTAATCAATGACAGGGTTGAAAAAACTTTTAAATAGTTTTATAGTTTTTGATCACTATTTATATAAATTTATCTGATATTTATATCAAAAGCAATCTTTAGATTTTAATACTTTGCACTATATTTGCTCTAAAAAAAATTCTATATCTGATTTTCACATTTATGATGATAGATTTTATGCCAATTATTGTGTTGAGTTAAAAGATCATCTATTTTGTTTCTCTGCCTTTTTTATCATAAAATGTGAGAGACAGCTTTTTTCCTATATAAGGCGAAAAAAGTAACACTTAAGATATTTTTTGTCTTGAGCATGTTCTAAACTTATAGATGAACAACTTTCATAAAATATTTTTTAAAAACTGTCATTTAAGGCGGCAAATAAGTTTTGCAAATTTTTACAAATATGATTTAGGCGGATTTTCAAATTTATATAGACGTTTTCTATATATATTCCTCTTTCCAAAAAAAGATTGGATAAAAATAAATTTATGATTGAGATTCTATAACCGTGCCTTTACAGCAAAATGGGTAATAGATCATAAACATGTTTATGTTAATTCATTGATATATTGTAAAGAATTAACTTTTTAATGAACTTTAACTTAATTTTTCTCTATACTAGAATACAATAGAGCTAATCACAAACGGTTTATTAGGGACCCCTTAAAAATAAGGGTATCTTTAGCCTTACTTTAGTTTAGGGGAGATAGTCTACCCTTAAATTTAGTAATGTCAAGCTTAGGTAAAGATTTTGATAGGAATACTTTAGCCTTACATAAACCTATCATATCACTATAAGGTACTCTAAGTTGTCTTCCTTTGCCAGCCCCCCCCCCCTCCACATCTACCCTTTTCAAACGATTCCCCCCCAATGAATAGCCGCCATAACACTCACCATTCCCCTCCTCCCCCCGTTTCTTAGTGTTCTTTCAATTGGGGTTATATAAGAAAATTTTCAATAGCAAAGTTTCATTAGACTTAGAGGCGTTAAAAATTATCATGAATGAGGCTGTATATTCTATTTTAAGTTTTCTACATTTTTTCCCTTAATCTTAATCTTGTTTTTACTAATTAAGAGATTTTTTAGCTGATTAATAAAAACTCTTCCTATCTTTTAAGTAAAAGATTTAGGAATCCCTATCATAAACCCCTCTCCCTTTATGATGCCCCAGCCTTATAAATCCTCCCTTTTCATATAATTCTCCACCTTGGGTTACCTAAGGGTGTCGTTAATTAATTAAAAAAAAATAATGAATAAAATTGTTTCTTAGCTTAATAATTTGATATATTTTTTTTAACAAAAAATTTTGTGGATTAAAATAAACTTTAATACAATAGAAAAAAATCTTATAGAATCATATAGAACTAAAAGCATACTCTTTGTAATAAGTTTTAAATATAACTCTTTGTAGAATCTAATTTTCACATCGCCATAAATGTTCATTCAATTTAACAAAAAAGGATCAAAGATTCAGCACTTTTTCCATTTCAAATATTTGATTATGAGTCATGTGATTTATCTATATTTCATGTAGTGCCTGTATACCAAGCAAAGAAATCACTCAGTACAAAAAAAATTTAAATCTTTCTTTATAAATCTTACACCTTTAAAGTTTAGAGAAGTAGCCGCAATTATGTATAACAAATATAGGATGTATTTCTGTGTGTGCATGGGAATTAAATAGAAACTTCATTTGAAACTAATTAAGGCCATAATATTTTTTTTTTAATTCAAGCTAAAAGAACGATTTGCTGTTTTAAAAAATAACCAAAAAAATAATAAGGAAGTACAGCAGTACTACAGTATAATTAACCAATAGATATAATAGAACTAGATGGTCAATCGGGATCCATAATTTGTGAGACTTAACCCTTAACAGTTGGGCCCCTTGCCACACCTTTATCAGTAGTTCAATGCCCCCCCCCCCCCCCCCATTATCTCAGCTCCTATTAAAGCTAGAGGGCTAAAAAAAATTGAGCATGTCCCCTGTTTGATAATGAATTTTCGCTTCCTCCACACTTTTATTCAACAACCTTTGTTTTTACATCCTTTTTTACTTAGGGGGGGGGGGGGGGGATCACCAAAAAAACATAAAAAAGAACTTGGGACAAAATACAACTTTTTGGGAGATATATTTTTCATCCCCTCCATTTTATTTTATTTGGGGGAGGGTTTCCTGAACCCCATAAAACATCCCCCCAAACCTGTAGTAGTACATCCTCATCCTTATACTAAAGTAACAGGAAGTTTGTGTGTCTGTCTGTGTGTCTGTACCAAAGGATCTCGCTAACCGCTGAACCGATTGGGTTCTCCTTAACAAGGTTGCTTCTCATAAGTCCCGGGAAGGTTTATAACTATTTTCTTGGGGGTGGGATACCCCCAACGCCCCAAATATACCCCCCCCCAATTTTTTTTTAAATTTTTTAACTAAAATTATAAATGATGATTGGGGGGCACGCCCCCCCCCCCAAAAAAAAAAAATTTTCTACCCAACAAAATTTTTTTTTTACTTTTTCTTATAAAATCTAAAATAAGATATTGGGTAAAAAAATTTGACTCCCCCTCCTCAAGTGCCCCTAGAGGCCTCTGGGGGCATAGCCGCTAGTAAGAAATATAGGTATACAAGTCAATTTCAGGTTCCATGTATAATTCTGAAGGTCCTGATCCTCCAGGCATAGATGTCCAAGGGGGGGTGAAGTGGGGATTAACCTCCTCAAACAATTTGAGGAGGGATAAATACCCCCCCCCCAAAAAAATAAAAAATCTCTAACAAAAAAATTTTTGGGCGCGCTTCCAGTGCATTTTTAGTACTAAATATTTAATAAAATTTAAATTACCCCCCAAAAAATTTTACCCCAGGAGTAAATTTGGGGGGGGGGGTTAAACAAAATTTACCCCTGCAAACAGATTTCAGTGGGGGTAATTACCCCCCCAAGCAAATTTTACCCCCAGGGTAAAAATTTTAAGGAGGTTAAAAAAAGTTTGCGGCACGCTTCACATGCCATTTTTTCCCCCTTAAAAAAATTTCCCCCCCCCCACAAAAAAAGCTTGGCCGCCCCGCTCCAGGTATCCAGAAATTTTTTTAAAACTCCTTTTTTGAAATGAAAGAAACAGAATTTTAAAAAAAATTTGTAGAGTGTTGTGCGAGGTAACCCCAACCCCCAAAAAATTGAAAATTGAAGAAAAAAACATTTTTTAAGAGGGTCACCCCATCCCCAGAAAAATTAAAAGTGGAAGAAAAAAATATTTGTACCGGGGGTTTGGGAAGTCACCCCATTTCATGGAAGAAAAATTTTAAAATGGAAGCTAAAAAAATTTTAGATAAAATTTTTTTACGGGGGTGTGAGAGGTCACCTCACCCCCCAAAAAATTCAAAAATAAAAGAAAAAAAATTAAAAAATTGAAAATTGAAGATAATTTTTTTTTAATTTAAGGGGGTTTGGGAGGGTACTCAACCCCTCAAAAATATAAAATAAAAGAAAAGTATTTAAAAAAAAAATTAAGGTGGTGTTGGAGATTACCCACCCATGAAATAAAAAAGTTGAAAAATTAACAAAGGGGTTTGTCTTATAGGAACCCCTTTATATGTATAACAGAATTTGATGCCAGATAGACCATCTAGATCTTAAATATCTATTCATTGGTTGTCAAAGGTGTTTTAAAACAAGTTAGAGAAGAAAGAAAAATTACCTGCTTTCTCATACATTTAAGAATACCTTAATTTATTTAGGTGTCCCTAACTTTTAATGTAAGCCTACCTTAAAGTTTTACTAAAAACCTTACATAAGTTTCCTAAGTAACCCTTATCAACCCCCCCCCCCTTCCCCTCTCTTCTCTCCTCTACCTGCTTTCTTTCCAATTAAGTACCCTTTAGCTATACCTAACTCTTTATGTAAAGCTAGTCTAATCCCCTCCCCCTTTTCAATGCCCCTAACTCATATATCAACCCTTTTGATCCACTTCTCCAAGCATTACTTATAAAAAATAAAGGTTACCTTAATTAATTTTAAAAATAATAAGAATTAAAATTCTTTCATATGCAGACAATTTGATGTCGACTTTGTGTGGATTATTTTTAATTTTACTACAATAGAAAAAAATTATAAGGCAAGATCTTATAGAAATAAAAGCTACTCTTTGTAATAAACATATCAAATTTGATAATATGTGACTCTTTGTAGATTTTAATTTTAACATCTATATAGATGTTCATTCATTTTAACAAAAAAGTACATAGATTCAACACTTGCTTATTTCTAATATTCGATTATGTGTCATGTGTTTTACCTATATTTTACATGGTGCCTATTCCAAGGTAAGAAATCACTATATAACAAGGATGACAACATCCATAAAAGCGAAGCTCTGAAATGGAAGGACAAACAAACTTTAACACTTGTAGATTGTCAGAACTTAATTAGCAGAATATTAATGCATCAGTACAAAGAATATTGTAAGTAAATTTGTTGCAAAACTGCCTAAATGGATGATACTGTTTAAGGACATACTAACATTTTTGGGACTTGTTTATAGAGATGCTTTACTTATAACATTTTACCTTGTTGCATAAGAAATCAGTTTTCAAAAAAATCTGAAGAATCGGATAATTTTAATATACAAAAATTTGTTGTCAAAAAAGTTAAAAATCGACATGTTTCAAATGGACGTAAGGACATTCTGGTATTGATTATAGAGTTTCTAAATTGTACTTAACTACTACAGGAATCATTATGCAAAGTTTGGAATCGATAGGACAATTCTAACCTGTTTAAATTAACGAAAAGAGCTAACTCTCTGTGACGAACGTAATGACCGACGTACGGACGGACCAACCCTAATTATAGAAAAGCTTCGCTTTTAAAAAACGTTTTTTAACCTAACTTAAAAATCTAACATCTTTAAATATTAGAGGGGTTGTAGCTATCATGTATAACAAAAACAGGATGTGTGTCTGTGTGTGTGGGACTTCTTAAAAACTAATGAAGGCTATAATACTTTTTTTTAATTTTTAAGCTAAAAGAACAATTAGCTGTTTTAAATAATAACCTTTAAAAAAATATTCTACAAAGAAAGTACAAAAGTATAGTATAATGAACCAATAGATATAGTAGATCTAGATGGTAAATCGGGCCCAACTTAATAAGGAATTTCCAAAGAGTTATCTTTATCCCAAAAAAAGTTAACTATTTAAAGATGATTTCTTATATATGTTATGTTGTATGCTTTACATCATGCGAGGGAAGAAATTTTTTAACCATATGATTAACCTAAGCAAAGGCTTATCCTATGAAAGACTATTTATAGCTGATTCATTTTGCGAATGATATGAAAGGATGATTGCTCTTTCTAACACAATTCTGTTTACTTTCTAACCAATATATGGCAGATTGATCCTCCCCTGTATTCCTATTGGCTGAATTTGGGAGTATGTATCTATATTATACATTTTGATAATTCTTACTTGATATTTTCTTTATTGGTGTTCCTTTATTTCTTCAAAACTTGAATGACAGCTTTAAATGACTTATTTTTGATTAAATTTTTTTACGACAATTCTTCGCCTATCTTTTATGAGATGAACTGAATTTAGTTTCCGAAAGTGTGCGTAGCGTCCGCGTCCTATCTCAATATTTGCTACTAGCTAAAAAAGCTTCAAACTTCAAAAAAATCAAAATTTGAAAAATTAAAATTTTTGAATGTATAATGTATAAATCGTTTATACATTAAATCGATTTTCCATTTGACCGGAGTCGCTGAAAATAGGGTCTGCAATAATTGGGTTATCTGCTGTACACTTTAGGAAACTAGGGCTCGAATAGGAAATTTATTTTAGCTGATCTTTTATGAAGTGTTGATTTAGGGATGAAGAGAACACTGAAAACATTTTTTACTGTGCTAAGAAAATTGCTAATAAAACATCACATGTTTTATTTTAATAAAGCTTTATTACATTTGTCCCTAACATTTCAAAATAATGGTTTCTTATTTTTTGGAATAACAACATTTTGGACTAGTAAAATTAGTTGTTTCATTAAGTTGAGTGTTCAACGTTTTAATTTACAGTTGGCGTATTTTTGTGTATCATCATTAGGGCTATACATTAATTTATTGGCCTTTGTCTTATCCCTTCTAACCTTATACCTGATTTATTACATTTATCCCCAACATTTCAAAATAATGTTTTCTTATTCGTTGGCTTAATAACTTTTGGGACTAGTAAAATTTGATTGATTGTTTCATTAAGTTGATTTTTCAAACGTTTCAACTAGGGTTGGGCCGGATATCCGGCCAACGCCGGATATCCGGCAAACTACCAGTTATCCGGCCGGATAAACGGCCAAATTACTGGCGCCTTATTATATAAAACTGGCGGCTACGCCCTTAGAGGCCTCTAGGGGCACTTGAGAGGGGGGGGAAATGAATTTGATAACCATTTTTTAAATTTAGGGGGGACTCAATCTGTAATATTAACCCCTGTTGGAGGATGGGCGAAAAGGTGGCATTGAACGCATGCCTCTCCCCCCCCCCTGTGCATTTTCTCCTGGCCGCTCCTTATCCGCTTTTTAGCGGCCAGCCGCTAAATATTAAAACAGCTGTAGAGCAGCCAATTTTGCAGCTAGGATGACCAAATTTTAGGACGAACTTTTATTTTTCATAACAAAAAAATTACTTTTTCTGATCATCGCCAAAAAACGGCAAATAACGGAAACCGCCATTTTCGGCGGTTACGGCGGTAAAAAAATAGTAAAAAAAAACTTTAAAATCCCCCAAATAAATTAGTTATTTGGGGGCCTATTCGTATTTTTAGCTCTGCAGTATGATTATACTGTTGTCATAGTATATTTTTGATATACCTTTTAAAAATATGTTAAAAACAGTTTAAGATTTGTTGGGTTGCTAGATCAATTCCTAGATTTTCACATTATAAAGGGGGGGGGGGGGGGGGTTAATGCAACCATCTCGTAATCAGTGAGCAAATGACACTTAGAATTCGAATTTCGATCTGAACTTTTGCATGAGTAATCCTTGGTAGGTCTATTTTCCCTAAATCGAACAAAAAGTTGGAAAGTAACGGCTAGCGGCTCAGCCGTTCAGCCGTTTTTAGCCTATTTCAGGGTAAATCCAACATCAATTACGTAGGAATCAACTTTTTAAAACATATTTTTGGTTTAATTCATGTTAAATGATAGCAATAACCATTTTTAAAACTTCTAGCACCAACAGCTACCGTGTAGAACCGTTTGATAGCGTTTTGGAGTAGAAAAGAGTATTATGTTGAGAGAGGTTTCGTGAATAATTTGCAATATAGATATCAAAAAAATGACAAAACAGCTGAGCCGCCAGCCGTTAGCCGTTACTTTTCCAACTTTTTGTTCAATTTAGGGAAAATAGACCTACCAAGGATTACTCATGCAAAATTTCAGATGGAAATTCGAATTCTAAGTGCCATTTGCTCACTGATTACGAGATGGTTGCATTAAACCCCCCCCCCCCCCCTTTTTAAAATATTTGTGATTTATTTTAGTTTAATGTTTTTTTTTGTATTCCATAGTTCATTTTTTCCAGATGTCTATCCATAATTTTTTTAGCTTCGCTACTTATGGATGTTGTTATCCTTGTTAATGTATATTTCAATTTAAAAAATATGTTTTGAGGAAGTAAATTACATTTTTGATTTTTTAGATACACCTTTCCTGTTTGGCAATGGATCCAATCAAGATCCAGGTATTAGTATTACAATAATTTAGCCAATAATGTAAAAGCATGAAAAAGTAATTCTTGCTTAGAGGAAAAGATGAATGCTCACTATTATTTTTTTTCTGAAAATATTTCCCATTGAACAATAATCTACTAACTACATTTCAAACTTTGTTTTAATATATATTTTAGCATAAAGCTTTAGTCATTATGCATTAATAATCTTATAACCTAAAGTAGTAAGTTGTGTGTATGCAATAGACCTGTTACTCAAAATAAACCTTTTCGAATTTAATTCTTCTGCGGACCTAAAAAGTTACTTATGGCCTAGAAATAAATGTATAAAATTTCATCTCTCTATCTCTACTGGCTACCTAGCGCCAGGCCTCTGAAAAATCAACAGATAACGATAGCATGGCGGTTTTAACAATTTCTCAGCAATGTGCAGGTTTGTAGCTCTTCTGCATATTTCAACTTAAACATATAAGGCCAAAGATATGATATCCAAAAAATCTTTTGTCAAAGTCTGCTCTACAAATAGCGCAAATCAGTTTTCTAAAAAAATGCTGAGAAATGTTAAAAAACAGACATCGCCAGCGCAAGGTACGACTCAAAGATAGCACAGAATACTTTTGACACAACAATCTTTTTAATAGTTAATTAAAAAATATGCAGAACACCTAAATTAATCTCCAAGCCATACTCGTATGCATTTGAAATTGTTGTATAAATAAACGGGATCTCAAATATGGCCTTTTTTAGAGGCCTGGCGCTAGGTAGCCAGTAGAGATAGATGGATAAGATTTTGTACATGTATTTCTAGGCCCCTAAAGTAACTTTTTAGGTCAGCAGAAGAATTCAATTCGAAAAAGTGTATTTTGAGTAACAAGTCTAGTATGCATATAAAGCTATTAAATGTTATAACGTTTGTAAGGAAGTTTTGATACAGCTTATACCAACAATGAAATTAATTCGAAAAAAATCACGAAACCTATACAGGGGGGGGGGGGCAAACTTAGTAGAATTGACGTAGGAATAAGGTATAACCAACAAGAGAAATGAATCTAAAATAATATTTGGGGGGCAAATGGAGAGGTCGTTAATTTTACGATGTGTTGCACCCCACGTATAGGTTTTGTGATTTGACTGGAATTGACGACCTCTCCATTTGCCTCACTAATAACTTGTTGGTTATAGCTTATACCTGGTTTTGATTTAAAAAAAAACAACTTTAAATAACGGAAGAATAAAATGCTGCCAACGTTTATATTGGTTATATTGAATACAACTGACTGTTTTAAAAGTCATGAAGGTATTCAAAAATCCAATAATATGGTATTCTTAACAAAAAAGAGCCTAGATTAGATTAGATTAGATTAGATTTATTATTCTTGGGTGTACATACATAGAAAAAAAAAACAACAAAATAATAAATGAATTAAATGAATATTATATACATTTATATATACAGTCAAATTTTATTGATATGGTTAATTTATAAAAAAAATTTCTTCCCAAATGGCAGTTTCCTAAAAACTAGGAAGTATGCAGTAATGTGTATTCACACATTGTTTTCATACAGGCCATATAGATAAGACAAATAAATAGAAAAAAGATAATAAGCAATAAATAAAATCATATTGGAGAGGAAAGAATGATATTAGGAAGGATTGATTAGGGCATACAAGTCTCACACCATTATTGCAATAATAGAAATTTTAAAAAAACATTTCAACAAATAGATTTTGATTGATTTATCAGATTTCAAACAATATTGAAAAGAAATACAATTTTATCTACATTCTTGACATAATGGGTTGTTACACACTAAAGTTAAGCTTGATAACAAAGATTCTTTTAGATTTTTTATAAATTTTTTTCTTGATTGATTGTGGGTTAATAAATCATTATTACAATGGTTATTCCATAATTCTTGAAAATGATACTTAGGAAATCTTTCAATAGATTTAAACTTCGGTTTTTTAACATCAAACATATTAGAGTTTCTAAGATTTCTGGTATGTAATTGATTACGGCGAAGCCATGTACCTTGAAAGGAACTTGGTAGCTTACTGTTTATAAAATCATACATAAATAATAATTTCAAATAATTAGCTGATTCATGTAAAGGAAGGACATTCATTTTTTTAAATAAAGGCATTGTGTGTGAGATGTGTTTCTTACTAAAAACAATTCTTATTGCCTTTTTTTGCATTTTAATTAATGGTTCCATAGTAGATTTAAGACCACAACTCCAGGCAGGTAAACAGTAAAGTAAATGACTATTTATAAGTGAGTGAAAAAGCATTTTTTTGCTATCTAAATTCAGTATATGTTTAGCTCTATTTATAAGAAATAAGGAACTAGAAATCTTTTTACGTAAATGTTCTACATGATATTTAAAATTTAAAGAAGGATCTATAAATACACCTAGGAATTTAATTGCAGGAATATTGCTACTTGAATTGACATAATTTAAAATTTTTATTTTCTCAGGATCAAACTCATTTTCATTGTTAAAGTTTAGCTTAATATTAAGAGCATTCCAATCAATAGTATTTTCATTTTTATTAAATATCATGATTTTAGTTTTATCAGGATTTAAGCTCATTTGATTACTCCTAAACCAATCGGATATCTTTTTAAGTTCATTGTTTAATTTCAGTTTAATCTCTGTAAAGTTTTTACCAGAAATTAAAAAATTACTGTCATCAGCAAATAATAGGGTAAATAAATCAGTACAGTTTTTAAGATCATTTATGTAGATTAAAAATAGAATTGGTCCTAAAATAGAGCCCTGTGGGACACCTCTATCTATGTTCAGCTTTCTTGAGTCAGTATTGTTTACATGTACAAATTGCTGTCTATTACTTAAATAATTTTTAAACCATTCAAGTTCAACGCCATTAATGCCAATTTTTGACAACTTTTTAATTAAAATAGAGTGTGGAATTGTATCAAAACATTTTGCAAGATCACAGAAGACTCCAATTACAGTTTTATTATCGTTTTTTGCTTCAGCTATATAATTTAAGAGGTGTATCACAGGGTGTATTGTAGACTTTTTTGATTGAAATCCATACTGATGTTCAAAAATGATATTATTTCTAATCAAATAGCACGACAGTTGTTGATAAATGACTTTTTCTAAAACTTTTGAGAAAATAGCTAATAAACTTATTGGCCTATAATTTGATGGATCAGCTTTTTCATTAGAATTATTCCCTTTTAACTTAAAAATAGGTATAACTTTTGCAATTTTTAATTCAGAAGGTATTTTTCCAGTTAAAATAGTTTGGTTAATGACATGAGAGAGAGGAAGGGCAATGACAGAAATTATTTTCTTTAAAAAAGAATTTGACAGGCCAAAAATGTCCATGCTTTGTTTATTTCCCATTTTTTTAACAATATCTGTGACTATATTTGGGTTTATTGTATGCATTTTAAAACTGGAATTATAATTAGGTATATAGCTACACGGATCAATGTTAGAAGGATTTATTTTAGATGATATCTTGCTTGCTACAGAAGTGAAGTGTTCATTCAATTTCTCAGAAATTTCTGCATTATCTAAATATATAGCATCATTAAACTTCAGTTCATTGATACATGTTGCTTTATCTTTTGTTTTTCGGATTGCATCTCTAATAATATCCCAAGTTTTCCTCAAGTCAGATTTACATTTTTTTAGCTCATTACAATAATACAATTTTTTAGCTGTTTTTATTGCACGATTATAGACATTTCTATATCTATTATACATCCTAATATTATCAGCAGTTGGTTCATTAATACTTAACGTTGACAATTCAAATTTTTTATCTCTACATCTCATTAAACCATCAGTCATAAATTTTTCAATTTTATGTATGTTCTTATTAATTCTAATCTTTTGTAAAGGAAAAGAAAGTTCATAAAATTCATTAAAAAGCTCATAAAATTTATTAAAGCAATGTTGAGGTTCTAAACTGTTAGTTACATTTTCCCAATTAACATTTCTTAATAGATTGATAAACCCAGTAATTTTTTCTTCATTAATATTTCTTGTAAAAATACAAGATTCTTTACTTGCTTTATATGAATAAGGTGTTATTGTGAAAATTGGGAAATGATCAGATATATCATTTAATAAAATTCCTGAATGAAAACTATTATCTTTTGCGTTAGTAAAAATTTGGTCAATACATGTTGCTGATGTCCTAGAAATTCTTGTTGGTCTCGTTATCAAAGATAAAAAACCATTTGCAATGCAATTTTCAAGGAAATCATTTGTTTTTTCATGACAATGATATTTTAAAATGTCAAAATTAGAATCTGTGAAAATGTAAGAGGCACATTTAAAAGACATTAATTTACTTTGTAGGTTAGAAAAATTATCAATAAAAAAATCCATTTGTTGAGATTCAGTAAATCCCATTATAGAAGTATTAGGCCGGTAGACATTACTCAAAATAAATTTTTCTTTGTTATATTCAAGTTGAATTGTGAGTGACTCAAATAAGCCTTCTTCAAATGTTGACAATTCATTTAATATTTTGAATTTTAGATTTTTATGAATATAATAAGCTATCCCGCCGCCCCCTTTATTCTTTCTACACTTATAGATAAAGATATAATCTTCTATTTTAAATATATCTTGGTCATAAATAGTCCAGACTTCTTGCAAAGATATTACATCTATTGTAACTTTATTTTCTTTTAAATGATCTATATATTCTTTAAGCTGAATAAATTTACTATTAAGACTCTGAATGTTCCAAGAAAGAAATTTTAATGTTTGAAATTGCTTACATTTTTCAATAAATTGTTTGTTATTAAAATATGAACATGACAGATCAATTTCATAATACGGATTTTCATAATTATTACCATTTAATGTAGAATCTTTATATCTAGATAAGAAATCATATTCAATGTTATTTAAAATCTGACAGATGCTACCCACTCTATCGAAAATTAAAATTACAACACAGTGTGTGACTCATATTAAGAAGGTATAATGAAGGGGAAAATAGGTTATATATAATGAATGAAACAAACGGAAATTGGGTATTATTAGTTAACATTTAATCCAAATAAGAAACATGCAGCTATTATTTAATTTAAACTTTAATTCTTTCCTACTGGGATCCTCTGTACTCACTTAACTTATTCATTTAATTCCTTAATTTAAGATGGGTATCCAATAAGTGCAATCAATTTTCACTAAAACCATTAAAATGTTTGGAATATAAGCGCAGTTGTAACCTTTTATAATATAAATAAGTATTTTGATTGCCTTTTATCTGAAAAGTGTATTTTTCCAAAGGAAACGTCTAAAAACATCGGGTTTTTGAAACTAATAATTTTTGTAATAAGTTGTACTAAAACAGTAGCTTTTAGTCTTATTAGAATACAAATGACGAAAAACTGCAACAAATCTACGTTTAAAGACGGACAAACCCTAATTATAGAAAAGCTTCGCTTTTAAAAAGTGTCTTAATTTCCTCTCATATTCAACAACTTTCATAAAAATGATACTAAATACAAAAAAAATAATATTGCAAATATCGTATTAAATATTGAATATTGTTAAAAGCGAAGCTTTTCTATAATTATTAAAAGCAAAGCTTTTCTGTATTTGGGGTCGGTCCGTCCGTCCGTCCGCACGTCCGTCCGAGATAGATAGCTTTTATTCGTTAATTTAGGCATGTTAGAATTGTCCTATCGATTTCAAACTTTGCATGATGATTCCTGTAGTAGTTGGGTACGATTTAGAAAGCGTAGCAACTCTTTTATCATTACCAGAATGTCCGTACGTCCATTTTAAACATGTTGATTTTTCTACTTTTTTAACAAATAATTTTTTGTGATCTAATTATCCGTTTGATCTGATTTTTGATATATTGATTTCTGGGATAACAAAGAACAATAGTAGAAGCGAAGCAAGTCTATAATCAAGTCCTAAAAATGTAAGTATGTCCATAAACATTATCCTGTATCAAGCAGTTTTTCAACAAATTTACTTACAATTTTGCTCCAACTCTTTCGATACATTTATATTCTGATTATTCAGTTCAGACACTATACAAGTGTTAATCTCCGTTTGTCCTACCGTTTCAGTGCTTCGCTTTTATGGATGTTGTCATCCTTGTTTCTGGATGAACCAGGAATAAAGACTGAGTAAATCTAAATTTTTTTTTAATTTAGTGATTTTGTAGTATGAATTAGCTTTCCTCAAATATTGTAATCTTAAAGAAATATATTTTAATCCTTTTTTCTTCATACTTTTATTCTTGTTATTTTATATTTTATTCTATTGTTTACCAAAAATAGAAGACAAAAAGGAAAATACTTTCCTTTTTAAGTTGAATTATTCTTTCTTATTTGGAGAAGAAAAGGTGAAAAGGAAAGTGCGATTCCTATCAATTTAATATGATAAAATGATTTTTTAGTTATTAATTATTATTTAGCTATCTTTTATAAAGTAACTACAATATCATTAAAAGGAAAAAGATATTGACTGCACTTAGTATCCGATTCATATGATGGCAATGGGTGGGGTAATTTAAGAGATGGTGTAGGGGGGGTCAGTCTCACTCCTGACCTGAGATGGTGCCGAAACCTTCAATATAAAATGCATAAATACTTTGTAAATAACAAAATAAGAAATATAATAACATTGCCAATAAAAACAATCAAACAGTTATTCATTTAAAATTTAACAACTAAATCTCAAAATATTTACAGGATCTCTGCCAATGTGTCCTCCAAAAAGTTTTCGTAGAGTAGCTGCTGACACTAATTTGAGAGATTGGCCAGTTGGATGTGAGCCACCATCTTCAGGTCATACCAATTGGTGGGGAGTTGCTTCTAAAATCATGTCAGGAATTAAAATTCCCGATGATCCTGGTGTGTTCCCAGCTTTATCAGTTCTATTTGGTGTATTTTCAAAGATTCCTTGGTTTTCTGGTGGTGACCCTATGAACGACTACATGAATAAGCTTGATGACTGTATCCTTCAAATGATTAATGAAAGAATTGAGGCCAATGAGCTTTCAGATGCAAAGGAATTATTGGAAGAACATTCTGGATACATGGAAGTTTTTTGGTTAGCTTTCTTGAATACGCCAATAACTCAAGCATCAATTAGTATTGCTAGTACTAATCTGATAAAAATGGAAATCTTTGTCGATCTCATAAAAACAAAGTTTACGTCAGATGTGTACGGCTATAAGCATGAAAAGTTTTTTGACTTACTTTTGGATGGTATTATAACTGAAACATTTGCTAAAGTCATATTTGTCAAAACAGTATTTGAACTTTATGATGCCGAAGAAGCAATGGCTTATGCAATAGATTCTAGACTGAAAATTGAAAAACGCAAAGAAACATTATTAGAAAACAATAAAGGATCTTTTTCTCTTCCAAGAATAATGGATGAAAGTGCCTTTCACGATTGGCCTTCAAAAATATCTTCAGACCACAATGGCTGTAGTGATAATAGCCATTTTGGTGATTGTTTCTGTTCTGGAAATCTAGACTGTTATGTTGATGACCACTATCAAAATTGCCGGGTAGCAGATCTTAAACGTCAATGTGGTTATTGTTCACGTCAGCAGTGTTCATCCCCTGACATTTGTGCTGGAGCATATCAAAATTCAAAGAAATATGCAGAATACCAATACCAAGCAATCTTGGACAAAATAGCAGATGCAAATAAGTTTTTCACTTATTCAATCAATCAACTATTAGAAATAGAAAAACCTAAGACAACCACCACCACCACCACCACAACCACCCCAAAACCTACAACAACTGGTAAGAGCATTTATTTTATCTATAATACAAAATAGAATGATGTCCGTCCGTCCGTCTGTCCGTCTATTTGTCCATTAAGATCTCGGTAAACACAGAACCAATCGGATTCTACTCTTCAGTGTATAGTATGTATTCTGTGGTGTTTTTTTTTAGCTATTTTCTTGGGAGTGGGACACACCCAACCCCCCCAAAAATGAAAATCCCCCCCCCCCCAAAAAAAAAAATTGTTTTAAGGCAGTTATTTAAAAATAAGTGGCAGCACCAGAAATACTTAATTTTTTTCAATTACCTCTTGGGGCAGAGTGTAAGTGGTAATGATCAATCAATCTATTTCTAGTCCCCTCAGAATGTGAGAACTACCACGTTTTTGACCAAGATGATAGAAATGAGTACTCAAGTGAAGAAGGATGGTTCTGTGATAGCTCTGATAAGCATACCAGTAAGGATTGGCATGGTGAAGGCTGGTATCGTTTTACTGGGAAAGCTGGTAAGTTAAAGTCAAAGATAGGCATTGAATATTTCAGCATTTATGTGTATCTGAGACTATAACACATAACTTGTTTACTTTTGATAAAATATTACAAAAGACCTGTTTTCATATAAATCTTACAAGTTTTTTTTTCATTTAAATAAGTAATTTTTCCAATATATTTTTATTAAATGAAAAATAAAACTTCTTAAGGAAAACAAATGGCTGACTCTGCCCCCTGCAACTGGTGTTGTGGAACTGGTGGAACAGGCTGGCTCAATGGAGATCATCCCTCTGTTCATGATGGAATAGTTGAGAGACAGGTACAATACTAACACTATTCTTTATTTAGTACCAACGCTTACATTTTCATGTTTCATATCTATAATACAAATTAGAACGATTTCTGTCTGTCTGTTTGTTTGTAACGAAGGATCTCGCTAACCACTAAACTGATCGGGTTCTCCTTAACAGGGTAGCTTCATTAGGTAGGGTAGGTTTATAACTATTTTGGGGGAGGGTACCACCTACCTCCCAAGAGAAATCGCCCCTAGAAAAAGATTATTCCCCTCCCCCCCCAATTTTTTTTTATATTTTATTTTTTAACTAGAATCAAATATGGGGGGGGGGGCAATCCCCCGCCCCCCCCAAAAAAAAAAATGAAATAAATAAATAAATTTCTCCCAAAAAATCTTTGTTACCTACTTTTTCTTTTAAAATCTAAATTAAGAAATTGGGTTATTTAATCAATTCCCCACTCCTCGATTGCCGCTAGTATCCTTATACTAAAGTAACAGGATGTCTGTGTGTTTGTGTGTTTGTACCGAAGGATCTCGCTAACCGCTGAACCGATCGGGTTCTCCTTAACAGGGTAGCTTCTCATAAGTCCCGGGAAGGTTTATAACTATTTTGGGGGAGGGTACCACCACCCTCCCAAGAGAAATGACAAAAAATCGAAATTTTTTAAAATTTATGGGAGACTTCAACGTCAAATAAAGAGGTATCGTACATAAAAAAATAACTTTAACAAACAAAAATATTTAAAGTGCCACTAGAGGCCTCTAGGGGCGTAGCCGCTAGTTCTAAATAAAGAAAGCCTGTATATTTTAGTATTTTCAATTCGTAAAAAATTTGGCTTTTCAGGTGTGCTTCAGTTATGAAGATTCTAACGATCACTATGATAAGTGTACATGGAAGACGACAGCCAATGTCAGGAACTGTGGAGACTTCTATGTTTATCAGTTGCAGGAGACTCCAGAGTGTGTCCTTAGATATTGTGGAAAGGGAATTTAAGGGTTTTTCTACAGTATGGCTTACACACCAGTTTATATCTGTTGGATTAGAACCGGTTCTCAGCCATGTTGAAAAATCATTCTTAATCCAATTGATTTCTGTTGGATTAAAACTGGTTTTCAGTTAAACTTAAAATGGGTCGTATTATTGACACCTGTTCACAAAAAAAAACATTTCCAACAATTTTTAATTTGTCTATTCACGGACACTTGTAAATAACATGATCCAAAAAAATATATCATGCAAGTTTAATATTATCTAACTTAATTATGAAATTTTCTTCTTTCAAATAAACTTTTATATATTAACTTTAAACATTGTTTTTTTTGTGTGTGTGGAATAGCTACTCTATAAGCGTTAGTGTCTAACAATTCCTGAAAATAATACTTGGATTTATTCAAAGATAATTATAACACAGGCACGCCTTTTCAACAGTTTAACGTTTGTATGTATATATTTTTTTATTTAGGATAATTTCTAGGCCTTTTCTTATGGTGCATGATTTTTGTGTAAAATTATCCATTATCGACTTCTT
The DNA here is from genome assembly GCF_053477335.1 of Acartia tonsa. Lineage (NCBI taxonomy): Eukaryota > Metazoa > Arthropoda > Copepoda > Calanoida > Acartiidae > Acartia > Acartia tonsa. Next base: position 31,545,942 of record NC_137273.1, read on the forward strand.
TGTTAAATTTCAAGCTGACCTGTAGTTCTTAAGAAAGCTACTCAATAATTACATCACAATGAGTTTTGGCAGGTGTACAATATAATGCCACACTAATATAAATAAGGAGCATGGGCGAAGGAAAGCAGATATAAGTTGCTTGTAGAATATAGAATCCTAAGTTTCTATAAAAAAAACCTTACAACCTAAGGACACCTCAGGGAAGGTTGCGTTATAGGTTATAGTCTGACAAATTGCAACAGTATTTTTCAACCAAGTTCATAGTCTAAAGAGTTTTATCCAAATAAAAGTGTAGTGCGCTGACCACTACACTTAGGGACACCCCTATCTATCTGTAATGAAATGGAGGTATGATTTTATTACTAACCATTAAACTCACAATAAAATTGCTAAAAAAAATTACCTAGGAATGCCTGTATCCCTGAATCTTACCAATTCTTCTTAGTTTACAATTAACACCATATTAAGCTACCCAGGAACAAGGTATAGCCAACATGAGCGAAATAAATCTAAAAAAATAATATTTGGGGGGCTAGATAAAAAGGTCGTCAATTCTACTAAGTGTTGCCCACCAACGACAGCTGAAAATCACGTATAGGTTTTTTACCACCCGAATTTGGTATAAGCCACCACCCACTTCTATTTTCATGATTAAATTCAAAATGATAATATCTAACATCAAAGACGACATTCGAAATCGTTTTGAAATTTTTGATATTAACTGTTTTTTCACCCTTATAGAGTTAGAGGAAAGTAATCAATATGAATCTAAAGGGTGTTTTAAAAAAAACAATTGCTTCACTCGTTTCAACATAAACCCTACAGTTTTAGTCAAAAACTAACAAAAAATGACACAAATCATGTCCAAGCAATGACAATGAGAAAGCACTATTGAATTTTAATTTCTACTCACCTCTCCTGAGCACTACAGCTCGAGTCTTAGCCCTTGTGTAGAATTTTTCCTTACATCTAGATTAAAAATCAACAAATCGTCTTAAGTACTTAAAATAAAAGAGACCCCTTAATGTTTAGAATTTTTGATTGAGCATGTAAAGACCTTTTCTATAGACATCTTAACCAGGTTTCTAACTCCATTCTAGCCAATTTGGCATTAAAGAGACAGACATGCCCCATTAAAAATTCTAAACATTATTGGGTCTATCTACAAGATTTTAAGTACTTAAGACGGTTTGTTCTTTTTATTTTTAAAGACAGAGCAGTCATGACTCAATGTTTGATGGGTCTGTCTTTTGAATGCCAAATTGGCTAGGATTGGGTCAGAAATCTGATTAAGGCGTCTATAGAAAGGTCTTTATTAGCCCCATCAAAAACTCTAAACATTATGGGGTCTACCTACAAGATTTTAAGTACTTTAGACAGTTTATTTTTTTTTAAAGACAAAACTGTCTTAATTTGTAATGAAATATGCACTCTCCACGTAGAGAAAAATTTTCCACAAGGGCTAGGACTCGAGCTGTAGTACTCAGGAGAGGTGAGTAGAAATCAAAATTCAATAGTGCTTTCTCATTGTCATTGCTTGGACATGATTTGTGTCATTTTTTGTTAGTTTTTGACTAAAACTGTAGGGTTTATGTTGAAACGAGTGAAGCGATTGTTTTTTTAAAACACCCTTTAGATTCATATTGATTACTTTCCTCTAACTCTATAAGGGTGAAAAAACAGTTAATATAAAAATTTCAAAACGATTGCTTGGACATGATTTTGGTCATTTTTTGTTAGTCTTTGGTCAAAACTGTAGGGTTTATATTGAAAAGAGTGAAGCGATTGGTTTTTTTAAACACCCTTTATTTTTGGTGATGTTCATTATTATCTCACCCCCCCCCCCCTCCCAATACCGAGGACTGACTGACCGACAGACAGAAAAAAAGTAAAGACTATAGCTTAAAACCAATTAAATACAATTATAAGCTTCCCTGAAAAGTACAACCCAATCGTAGAGCAATTTTTAAGATATTTAGTCAAAAAAATACTTTATATTAAAGGAGTACGTTTTTTTCAGTTACTAATTGAATTTTAGTTTCTAAACCGTTAAAATTTTACACCTTTTTTTCTCCACTTCCCTTTCACATTAAAGTTAAACAAGGATGGCAACATACATAATTGCCAAAGCACAAAAAAAATCATGGATGAACATATAGACAAAGTAAATTAAAAGAGTAGTTGCTCAGTGGAAATAAAAAATATGTACAAAAAATCACGAAACATTTGTGCACAACAAATATAAATGTCACTTGTAACATTACTGATAGACCAACGGACAAAGTTAATTACTGACGGATATTTCCAATTACAGAGTATCTTCGCCACTAAAAATGCTTTTAGTTTTTTTTTCAAACTAACATTTTTAAAATATTTGTAAAGCAATATTAATTTATGATAATTTCTTGTTGCTCAATATCTGATACATAGTGTAACGATATCTGTCCGTCTGTCTGTCTGAAGTTTATTATCTCGGTAACCGCTTAACCGAGTGGGCTTCAGGGAACATAGATACTAGTCCTGTTTCCTAGGGGATGAGCCCCGCCGCAAAAGAAAGCAAAATTTACTCACCCCCCCCCCCCCCCCACCAATACCTTATGTTGTAACTATGGGTAATCATAGATTTCTTATATTCCTCCTAACATGGAGCAAAGCCCTTAGAGGCTAGGGGCTAAGTCACTATTATATTATGAAAATATTATAGGTACTTTTATCTTATTTAGGTTAAGCTATTAAAATATTTTTTTTCAGTGAAAAAACACCAGAATTAAAACCCCATTTTCACTTATAATTTCTAACCCTTTAAATCAAGGGTTTGTTTGTCTGTTTGTATGTATAGGAATATATTTGGCAGCCGTTACAGGCAACGAATTTATTGTTAAATGAAATCAATAAATCAAACGACATTTTACCCCTTTTAAACTTTAAATTTTGTATATAAATTTTCAACGGTTTGTACTATACAGAAACATGTAAGGCTCTTTTTAAAGGAGTTAAACTCTATAATACCCCCTCCCCTCCCCCTAAAAAAATTAATAAAATAATAAAAAAATTAAGGAATACTTACGATCGTAATCATAGAAGTTGGGGAGGGGTTCATTTTTTTAGGTGCGATATGTCTTGTGAGGGGGGGGATGCTTTACCCCAAAATAGTTATAAACCTTCCCAGGACCTATGAGAAGATACATTGTAAATGAGAACCATATCGGTTCAGTGCTTAGCGAGATCCTTCGTTACAGACAGACAGACACACACACACACAGATATCCTGTTACTTTTATATGAGGATATGTTATTTAAACATATGTATGATTTAAAGAAATTTAAAAGCGTAGTATTCATTTTTTCAAATCCTTCCAAAAAATATCTTACTTTCTTAATATTTGATGTTTATATAAATACACCAAATAAAATTTTAGCCAATTTATGATTTTTACATCATTAACAAAAATATGATAATTCAGACGTCCTTTTGCACTCTAACCCAGCTAATTAAATGGGGGGAATGGGGGATACTGCCTGCCTGTAATCCCCCCCCCCCCACTTATACGACTTTTTCAATACGAAACCTCCATAAAAGATCCACTGCATGGAGGGTGTCAATTTCAAACTCAACCTGGAAAAGAATAAGAATGACAACACCCACAAGTTGCGAAGCACAAATATCATGGAGAAATAAACGTACAAAGTAACTTATAGAGACGTTTTGTAGTCACAAAAAAACTTTTAATAAATTAAAAATAACGAAACCATAAAAAAGACTTTTTGATTCAAAGAGTAGCTTTGCTAAAGTTTTTTTTTATGCAGATGTGCGTGAACACTGTATAATTAGGGTAGGAATCACGGTACAATGGACGCAAACCAACGCATTTTTATTTGAGCGCAGCTTCTCTATACTATACTCTATGACCGGTATCCTTGCTTGAAGTATGTCCAGTAGTCGCTTTAGAGAAAAAATCTAACAAGGATGACAACATCTTTAACTAGCGAAACAAATGGTGGATGGACAAATGAACTATCATTCTAGAGCAGATATTCAATTGTCATAAAAACAAAAGGAATGGAAGGGAGTATTCTGTTTTTACTCAATCTAAATTATATACTGGATGCTCATTGATACAAATATCTATCCTAGATAGCAGCTGAGATAATCACATTTCCCCCAATACCTTTACGGAGGAACAGCCGGACTAATGGATGCACGGAAGGACAGACAATGTGAATTATAAAGTAGCTTCAACACTAAAAGACTTTGATTTTTTTAAATTTCGTCTAAAATCAAACCATGGTCTATTATTTATGATTCAAAATGAAATGATAATGTCATCAAATGCTATTATTTCTCAAATTCTAGAGTACTTAATAAAATAATTCGTAATTTGTATAAGCTACGCAAGTAATGGACATAATATACTTGTTAGTAAATTTTTTCAAGTAAAAGTTTTATGATATGAAAAAACAAATAATTTCTTAAAAAACACCTGTACAATTAAATATATCATTTAGGTAGTAAGGGTTTCCTGTCTGTAGCACAATATCTCGAAAATTGTAGGTATTAAGGGGTATTTCAGGGAAGCTTTATAAATGTCTTAAGACGGTTTTAGGCTATTCTCCTGAACACCACCGCTGTCAACTAGAGACTAGAGACGGAGCATTTTGTATAACAGAAAGTATATCAGTTTTAAGTATTTGTTTATTTATCTGTCAAGCTAATCATGAGGGGTAATTTGGATACAGCGCAACAGATGGTTTCTCTCAAAGTGCCTAGTCGATCAGTTTAGTGAGAAAAAAAACTGATAGACTGACGGTCAAACGGACGGACCGATCCTAATTAGTTAAAAGCTTCACTTGTAAACATGCTTTACACCAAACTATTTAACAAAGTACGTTGTTTATAATAGAATATTTACACATTTGGCTATCCAAACTTATTTTCATATATTTGGATATCCTTATATAAATCTATCTATCCATCAATTGGCTATCTATCTATCTATGAATGTACTATATAACCAACAGAATTTGGCACAAGGGCTGGTTGTTGTACATTTATCTATCTATCTAATCAAATCTATCTCTCTAATAATCTATCCATCCATATATCTATCTATCTTTCTATCTCCATATGAATGTACTAAATAACCAACAGAATTTGACATAAGGGCTAGTTATTGTGAATTTATCCATCTATCTAATCATATATCTATCTCTCTATCTATCTATCCATCCATATATCTATCTATCTTTCTATCTCCGTATGAATGTACTAAATAACCAACAGAATTTGGCATAAGGGCTGGTTATTGTAAATGCAATGTTTTTTACTGGACTAAAATAACAGAGATTTTTAGAAGGCTCAAACCACAAAAAGGTATTATGGAACCTCCCTCCCCTTACAATGACATCCAAGTGGGGTGGTAATGAGGCTAATGCACCCCCCCTCCCCCTTCCAAAAAATATCATCTAAGTTGGAAATAAATTACTTAACCTCACAAATCAAAGAAAAATTTGGGTACTTCATTGCATGGTTCAAATCCCTTAGATTTTTGTAAATCAGGTTAACTTTCGTCATTCACTTATCAATTTGAATTATCCCCCCCCCCCCTCATTCATTGAAACTCCTTGCCAACTCAATTAATTTGAAAAGAAGATAGATATTAAATTAACCTTTCCCTAAACTTAAATATGCACTCCAAGACAAATGTCTTGCAATCAGAAGCTTTTTGCAAATGTAATGGCGTACTCATGATTTTTTTTTTGGTTTGGGAGGAGGGTGGGTGTAAGTGCTACCCCCTCTTGATTCAAATAATTTTAATTTGGCTAGGAATATCCCCCCCCCACTGCCTCAAGTTATTGTTATCTATTAAAATTTTTAAAACACAACAACACTACCAACTGTTGTGTTTATGTGTGTGCCTGTGTGTTTGTGTGTATTTATGTGTGTGTGTGTGTTTGTGTGTGTTTATGTGTGTTTGTGTGTATGTTTGACTGCGTGTGTGTGTGTCGGTTTGTCGGTGTGTGTGCGCGCACGGCGTGTAAAAGGCAAACGTAAAATCAAATCAGTTGCTTTTAATGTGACTTCTCTATAGTACACTTTGAATTAGTTATCAATCGTATCGTATTATAGACAGGTTTCCGCGGATATTAAAATAAAAAAAAACATAAGATTAAAACCAGTTTTGTTAGTTTCGAGGGTACGAAGTCTTGGGCTACTAAAACTGGTATTAATCTTATGATTTGATTTTTATTCGTGGAAAATTTCTGCACTACGATGCAATACATGATTTTTCAGCATGGCTTAGAACCGGCTCTAATCCAACGGATTTTTATCGGTTTCGAAGTTTTACTGGAAATTATTTACAAAATATCGAAAAACATTGAATGAATAAAAGAATGAATTACAAGTGTAAAATTGAATTTGTGAATATTTCTTTTTGTAGTGATTTATGAAAAAATTGAAGTTTACTGGAGTAATAGATTTAGGCCTTGGGATAGTCAAATTTTAAAAAGACATTGATCCAGTGAGATAATTAATGATTGATTAACACTTTTATTGAAAAAACATTGTAATGGTCCTTTGCATGTTTTAGTCTATTTAACAGAAGTCTAGATCTCCTTAGCTTGTTTGTAAATGTAAAGAAAGTTACTTATGTATGTATAATGTACACATAAGAAATAAATAGGAAAGCAGCACTTTAGAGATTTAGAGGCGGTTTTGTACTCATATGGACAGACAGACAGAAAGACAGTTAGATAGGTAAGTAGTTAGATATGGATAGATAATAGTTGAATATTTGACTGAATAGAGAGATATTTATATAGATAGATGGATGAGCGGATAGAGAGATTGAATGATAGGTACTTGGATTGATAGTCACACTATTAGAAAGATGGATTGATAAATGGATTGATAGATAGGTAGAAAGCTGGACAATGGATAGTTGGATGAATGATAGATAGATAGATATTTGGATAGACGGATGGATAGATAAGTTGAATAGATGGATAAATTGAAAGTTGGATGGATATATACATATAATATGTAGGTAGTTAGCCAGATAGATGGATGAATATATAGATAATTGACTAAATATAAAGGTAGATATATAGATGAAGGGATGTATAAATATAAGGATAAATAAGCATGAATGGTCAAAACGCAACACGTTTGATATTTAAGGAGTTTTTGGTATTTGTAATGAGACGTACGTGTGTTGTTCCAAAAGTATTCCAACATTGTCGCTAAAAAATAATTATAAATAGCAAAGCAAAAAACAGCGGACTTACAGGAAATTTTTTTATGGTGCCTAAAAAAATCTTGTCAGACTAGCCTACGATTGATGATTTAAAAAGTATACAGGCCTGTCATTAGTAATTTAGTCTGTGTATAGTCTGTGTATTGGTCATTTGTATTGTATATGCAATATCTTCTATCTGTTTCAAACATTAAAGCCGTTTAGAAATATAAAAAAAGTTTTCATAAAATATTTGCTGGTTTATGAGGACATATTTTGTGTGTTGAATATTTCAAGGATTGGTCAGCTAAGGAATTCTAAATATGTGGGCCTTTTTATTCAACACATAGATAGATAGATAGATAGATAGATAGATAGATAGATAGATAGATAGATAGATAGATAGATAGATAGATAGATAGATAGATAGATAGATAGATAGATAGATAGATAGATAGATAGATAGATAGATAGATAAATAGATAGATAGATAGATAGATAGATAGATAGATAGATAGATAGATAGATAGATAGATAGATAGATAGATAGATAGATAGATAGATAGATAGATAGATAGATAGATAGATAGATAGATAGATAGATAGATAGATAGATAGATAGATAGATAGATAGATAGATAGATAGATAGATAGATAGATAGACAGATAGATAGACTTGACAGAGTGTTTGTATGAGAAAATTATTTTTTTTTATTCCAAATGACCTATCTCTTCATGAACTAGCTAGGTATCTGGGAAAATTGTTTATCTACCATCTGTATTAAATACATTTTAATAAATACACAGTTGGAATAAGTAGATAAAATTAGAATTTTAAAAAATATTCCAAGAGTTATTTTGATTGGTTATTGTGAGAATTAAACTCAAGGTATAGTAAATTTTATGACAAATTCTCTCATTCCTTAGCTTAGAAACTTTATATTTCATAATATAGGGCGGAAATCTACTTTGTTTATCATGATTGAAGGTGTACAACAATTTATCGCCATTGTCTCATCCCTCTTATCCCTGCTTTTCAATTCTCTAAAGGCGTTGCCAATATCTTATCAATATCTTATCATGTCTGTAGCAAAGGATCTCTCTAACTGTTAAACCAATTTGGTTCTCCTTTGGTTCAACGAAGATTCTTTTAGGTCCAGGGAAGTTTTATAACTAATTTTTGGGGAGGGTATATCCACCCATCCAAAAGAAAGCGCCCCTATGTGAATTGACAAACCCCCTTAAATTTCTTTCTTTATTTAATCTAAAATTGGAAGCTAGCTTCCCCCACCCCCCCTTCCCTCAAGAAAGTCTCTAGAAGCCTCAATAAGCTAAACCGCTAAATTACTTATAAAAACTAAAAGTTTTAGAATTTTCCATCGTATACGGTTTTAGATTTAAAACCAATTCAATATTCATCTGTTACAATATTTTAACAAAACAATATCAGACTGACAAAAGCTGCTACCCTACTGTAACTCTATGACCTCAAATAACTATGGATATGGCGCTTAGTAAATTATAATAATAATTGATATGTTTAAGGCCATTTTCAAGGGCAGGTATTAAGCTATTAATCTATCTATCTATAATTAACTTCTGATTTATCGTTTTCTCATTTATAGATCTTTATTACCATGTATTATAGTGAAAAAGTCGACTATATTGGCATTAAAAATGTGGTCATTTCTGACATATTATTGACAAGCTTTTTATTTTATCGACTTTATTTTTTCATCTCTCTCTATCTATAAATCTTTCTCTCTCTCTCCCTCTCTCTCTTTCTCTCTCTCACTCTCTCTCTCTCTCTCTTTCTCTCTCTCTCTCTCTCTCTCCCACTCTCTCTCTCTTTCTCTCTAATTATTTATACATCTATCTATCTTATTATTTATCCATCTATCTATCAAATTATCTATCCATCTATCTATCTATCTATCGCCATAATAAGGCCTAGGGGAAGGTTAAATGAAATTTTATGAAGATTTTAATTTAAGCTATTTAGCAAAAAAAGAGAAAAAGAGGGGAGAGAGAGAGAAAGAGAGAGAGAGAGAGAGAGCGAAAATAGAAGAAAAAAGAGAGATAGGGGTAGAGATGATTATCTATAAAAAGTCCATACATTCATTTAAAAGTGCTTTTTTAAAACTAATTTGACAACAATTTTGTATGATATAGTTATCTGATTTGTGAGACAATGATTCCTATGACAACAAAGTACAATATTTAAAGCTAAAAATCTTTATAATCAAGTCATAACAATGTAAGTATGTCCTTAGACAGTATCCTGTAATTTTACAACAAGTTTATATACAATTTTGTTAATTTCAAATTCATATTCTACTTATTAAGTTCTGACACTCTACAAGTGTTTATGTTTGTTTGTCCTGCCATATTATTTGAGAGCTTTGCTTTTTTAGATATCTTCATCCTTGGTAAAGGCAAAGCTTTTCTATAATTAGGGTAGGTGTGTCCGTCCGTAACGGTTAGAACTTTCCGTTAATTTAGACATGTTAGAATTGTCCTATCGTTTTCAAACTTTGGATGATAATTTCTATAACAGTTATATACGAATTAGAAAGCTTAGCAGCTCTATAATCGGTACCAGAAAGTCCGTACGTCCATTGAAAACATGCTGTTTTTTTTTACTTTTTATGATCCTTGTGTTTATCCTAGAAATTAAAGAAACAAAATAAGGGGAAGAAATGCTTTAATTTTGTATTTTTTCCAGCCCAAGGCTATATTAGCTGTATACAGCGGGTTTCTAGAATAATAATTATCTTAGCATTATAATAGAATAGCAGTCTGAGCTCATATTTTACTCTGATGTAATTCTAAATAATGACTTTAGAAACATTTTACGGTGGTCAGAAAATTAATTTCGATTTTATGAGGGTTGTTTTATGACTTATGTGTTTGTAAGTGTGTATGTGTGACAGTGTGTGTGTGTATTTATGTGTGTTTGTCTGTGTGTAAGTGTGTGTGTGAGTGTGTGTATGCCTGTATGTGTGTGTGTTTTGTGGATTTTTCCCCGGTCTTTTTAAGGGAAGGTAATAAACATTCCCTGGGCCTGTGAAAAGATTGATTCTTAAGGAGAACCATATCGGTTCAGCGGTTCGATAGATCTTAAGCTACACGTGCACAACAGACAAACAGATGGACATCCCGCTACTTTTATATAATTTGTTAATAGTTAAGTTATAAATGAACGTGAAATCTTAATGTTTCAATTAAATTTGACATGCAACTATCAACTTTAAATCATTCAGATTTGTATAGTAATAGAATTATTATTACTTGGATATTACAACAAGATTATTATATTCTCTACTAGAGTGAAACTTGTAGCTTGCTAAAATAACGACCCCCTCCATACACACCCTTTACCCCATCTCCTTCCCTCCTATTGGAAAAAAAGAACTGACCAATAAGTGATGTCCATATTAGCAAGCTAAATTGACGACATTTTTTTCCCTGACATAATATCAAAGTATATTCTATATCCATTTTTAAAGTTTATGTTAAAAAAACAATTAATAATATGTAGTTTATCTATAACAAGAAAACAATGTTTTATATGTTTTTGTGCTTCGCTACTTATGAATTTTATCCTCCTTGTTTATGTAGAAAAGTATTTTTGATGAAATTTAATTTAAAACGCAATTTTAGAATAAGCAAATAAAATTATTCAAAAAGATAAGAATTTCTTATTTAAAAGGACATTCACAAAGTCTAAAATAGAATACATTATACCAGGGGCGTCGAAGCTTTTTTTTGGGGGGGGGGGGGTAAAATTTTTTAAGAGGGGTAATTCGGTTTTTTTTTTTGGGGGGGGGGGTAAAATAGCGCGCAAATTTTTTTCACCCCCCCAAAATTTTTACCCCGGGGGTAATTACCCCCTGAAATCTGTTGGCAGGGGTAAATTTAGTTTACCATAGCCAAAATTTGCCCCCGGGGTAAATTTTTGGGGGGGTAATTTAAATTTTATTAAATATTTAGTATTAAAAATTTTTTTTGTTACAGATTTTTTATTTTGGGGGGGTATTTACCCCCCCCCCCCTCTAAAATTGTTTGGGGGGGGGGGTAAATACCCCCTCCTTAATTGTTGGGGATAGGGGTAAATTTTAAATCGGGGGGGTAATCCCCACTTTACCCCCCTCCCCCTTGGACGTCTAATAATACATATAGACTTTATTTAAAAATGATATTTTCTTCTGTGATGACAGGTATTTTAAGGGAAAATGTTTCCTTTTTAAGCTTCCTAAAGGTCCAGGAAAGGTTTTTAAATATTTTGGGGGAGGGTACCTTCAACCTCGTGAGAAAAAGGAAAGAAATAACCCCCTAGAGGCCGCTAATAATTAAAATAGTTGTAGAGTGTCCCTTCTTTCCAAATAATTTCTTCGCATAATTTATTTACTCATAGGTATTAGTTTATATTTGTAATTTGATTTAAATGTATCATCATTTTTTAAAAGCAAAGTTTTTCTTCAGTGACTTTTTTCAGTTATTTATAAAAAACTAGTGGTTTTGATTCTGATTTGCTTTTTGAAAATTTTCAAGAAATAAATCGTATCTGCTGAAGGGGTAATTTTGTTTATCTTTATTCCGAATGTACATCAATGTACAGATGTAGCTGGATAAATTGTCTGAAAAAATAAGCCTTGTGACGTCATAAAAATAAAGGATTATCCATCTCTTTCTTCTCCAATTCTCCTCTCATCTCCCCTCATTTTTATGACGTCACATGGCTGATTTTAAGACACTCTAATAGTAAACACTAAGAAAAACATGAATCAAACATTTTTTATTTTCTGAAAAAAAATGCTTTTACTTGATATTTTTGTTGGTATAAATTTCAAACAATAGAATCAATGAACTGAATAATAAAGAAAAGCAGATATCATTTTCTTTAGTTTTTTTTTCTAGCGAAGCTACTCTTGAAGTAGGGTATGTCCGTACATCTGTACACGAAGATCTTAAGGGATAAGACATGGAAGATGTAATTTCCCAATGATGATAAACAGAGTTTCCCCTTTTATAGATGAAAAAAATCTGACCGATCAATCAAGAATTAACAAAAGTAACCAAAGTTTTTTCAGGCCACGAATGAGAAAACGTTTTTCTCGTATTCATTCGAATCCGGTGGATAGAAACCGGTTCTCATCCATACGAAAAAACTATGTCTAGCAATGTATTATATCCAGCTTTCTACGAATATAAAAATGTACAATCATAAGATTAAAACCAGTTTTTTTAGCCGGTGCTTTCGGCACCACGGGTCTAAAAAAACTAGTTTTAATCTCATAATTGTACATTCTATATCCGCGGAAAGCCGTTTATAATACGATGCGAGAAATAACTATTCTAAAACTTTGGAAATCAGTATAATTAACAGTCCAATGTCCCCTCCCTCCCTGAATATTTGTTAAATATTAAACACAAGATCGCACTACAATGATTCGTCGCTAGACACTATGGGGGGGGGGGGGGGAGGAAAATGCCCGAAAACCACCCTCATTTATAAATACATAATCGCCTCAGATAGAAAAACCCTACTACTTTATTTTTATAAAAGATTAAATAACGCACCGTTTACTGTATTAATGTGTGATGGGTTAAAGGACGGACGTTCGGACAAATCATTATAATAGGGTAGCTTCGCTTCTGTTGTGATTTTGACAGGGCAAGGAAACCAGGGCTTTCTTATTTTTTAAGTTCACTGATTTTCAGGGATGAGGGATAACACAATGGAAGATAAAAATATTCTCTGTTTCTTTAGGGGAAGATAAAGTTTGACATATTATTAACCTTATTCTTATTCAAATTATTATCTTCGGAAAATTGAACATTGCTCACATATTATTTTAATAACTTTATAGTATTCTATTTAGACAAACATCAAACTGGAGAAAAAACGTCTAAGCCTTTTTAAAGGGGGTATTTATTAACTTATATTTAATTTGACACCCACCTTGGCTGTTTTAGGATGATGTTTACCTTTGTCAAGGTGTGTGTTGGGGGTGAATACACAACCCTTCTTACTTAAAAAAATTGGAACTCAATCAGTTCAGTAGTTATTGAAATCTTAAGTTAAGACAAAAACAAAACTTACTACTTTTTATAACACTAGTGGCTACGCCCCTAGAGGCCTCAAGTGGCAGTTTAAATGTTTTTATTTCGTGTCTATGTTGCGTTCAAGTCTTTTGAATATTAAAAAAATGTCTTGTCTATTCCCGGGACCTATGCGAAGCTACCCAGTTAAGGAGAACCCAATCGGTTCAGTGGTTAGCGAGATCCTTCGAGAACAAACAAACAGACAAACAGAAATCGCTCTACTTTTTATTATAGATAATTAAAATATTTTATATTTATTAACATCAATTGTAGCATCACATACAGGGGCGTCCAAGCTTTTTTTTTTGGGAGGGGGGAAAATTTTTTGAATGGGGGGGTATTTACCCCCCCCCCCCCTCCCCCCCAAATTGTTTGGGAGGGTAAATACCCCCTCCTAAATGATTCGTTTTGGGGGGGGGTAATCGCCACTTTACCCCCCCCCCTTTGACGTCTATGATCACATAGCACAGAAAAAATATATTATGTCTGAATAATGATCATTTATGCTCCTGTTTCTTATAAACATGAGAGGATGTATAAATAGCTTAAAGCCTAAAATATTTTTACATTTAACAGGTGTTTTTGTCAGGCAAATGAAAACAGTGGTTTTTAATTTTGTTAAAACAAATAGATAGATATATAGATGAATAGCTAAATGGATGAATAGATTGGTAGATAGGTAGATAAATAACTAGATATGTGGATGGATGGATGGATTGATGGATGGATGGATTAGTGAATAGACATACATATAAATAGATTCAATCTTTGATATTTTAATAGACAGATTTATAGATATACAGGGTGGGGCAAATAAGACCGGACAAACTTTAAACGGCCATAGCGCCAAAACTACTTGACCAATCAGGACGTTTGACCACACTATAAAAAGCTTAGGTAATGACCTTTTAGCACAAAAAAATCTTTGGACGAAGATGGACGTGTACAACGAGCTGGCCGCGCATATGTTCAACAAGGCAGATTCCAAATGCGCCGGTGGTTTAATCTGGATTCTCGACTAGGGCCCACTAAATCTGACCTCAGCTTATCTGTAGGTGAGGTAGAGTTATGCAACTTGCTATAGATACTGTCAGATACATAAGTAAGACACTAGAAAAGACTAGAGCTCTCTATCTTAAATGGCTTGGCCGTAGTACTCCAGCAAAGTGAAACGAGGCAGATTTTTAGATGTAAAAAACGTCACAAAACCGTGAAAATTCGTGAAAATTTCTCGGTCCTTGACTTTAGGGACCCATATTAAACTTTAAAACTCATTTTAGACTATGGGTTGCGCTGACAACCCTAGCTGAAAATTCATGCCATTTCTCAAAAGGTAAAGAACGTCGTTCTAGCTCAACTGTGGCCCAAATAAGAGCCTCCGTGTATAAGGGTAGCTTGAAAGTTGGGCGAATTTGGATCCTGCGGTTACTCACGTTCCTAAGGAAATGTAGCCTCCCAGCAGCCCGATCTTAATTCAACTGACTTTTGGACCTGGGGCTACTTTGAAGCATGCACCAATAGAGTGCCTATACCACAAAGACCTCCCTCATTGTCACTATCAAGGAGAACTACGCCAGCTTGGACAGGTACATATTGACCTGGACCTGCCGGCGGTTAAGAAGGCGGGTAGAGGCGGTGATTAAGGCTGGCGGCGATTTTATTGAATAGTCTAATAGTCATATACCTATTTTGCTTGCCAGTTTTTAAAATTCAATAAAATCTTTGAAATTGACGATTTTATGTTCATTTGTTTAGAAGTTAGAATTTGTCCGGTCTTATTTGCCCCACC
Source organism: Acartia tonsa (assembly GCF_053477335.1). Classification (NCBI taxonomy): domain Eukaryota; kingdom Metazoa; phylum Arthropoda; class Copepoda; order Calanoida; family Acartiidae; genus Acartia; species Acartia tonsa. Next base: position 31,561,074 of record NC_137273.1, read on the forward strand.
CTGTACATTAAGGCGGGTTGATTTCCAACTTTTTTGGAATTTCACATTTTTTCACATTGGCATGGGTTACTGGGCCTATATAAAACCCTGTGAAACTTGAAACAGGTTTTTTAATCCAAAAACAACGGGCGCGCGGGGGGAATAAAAAGTGCCCACCCCCTTATAAATCCAAAAATTGAAATTCCTTCAAACACAGGCATGTTGCATATCAAAATGACCGCATTGAAATGCTGATTATGAATCTGAAAACCGTTTTGAAAAATAATGCTCCTAGTTCGAATAAGAACTCATTAAGTACCTAAAAAGGCTGATTTAGTCAAAATTGTTCATTTTGGTAGGTTATTTGAAAATCATTTCAGACTGAATCAATATTTTTCAAAACGGATTTCTGATCTGATCCAATAATATAATTTTTTTTGTGTCAGAAGCTAAAGATCTCAGAAACTGCTGGTCCAATATGGATTGTAGTTTTAAGAGAACCTGTAAAAATGTCTTGGGTGGTTTTATGCCATTTTTCTGACCCTTTTCTCCCTCCCCTAGATAGGGACGAAGAAACTAATAAATAAATAATTTTAAAAATCTATTAAAATTTCAGAATAAAAATGGCATATTCGTATAGATGGAAATGGAGAATTCCTTTAATAAAACAGAGGGATAAAATTATTAATTTTCAAATTAATTTGCCCTTTAAATCCAGAAGAATACTAAGGGGCAGGTTAGTATCAACAACCATCAGACAACCAACCCTTTGATTGCCTAATTTTTATCTGGAAGTCTTAAATATGCATGTGACTAAATAAGTTTCAGCTGTATGTATGTAAGTAAAGTATGTAAAGATTATTTTATATCTTAGTCACTCTAATGGATCTAAAATATGTGGATGTTGTGAGAGATTCTAGCATACCCTGATAAAATGTTCCTTTCAGCTGGCTAATATAATGACAACCCCCCTCCACTTATGCCTTTGCTCCATCCCCTCCTCTGACCATATAGGAACGTATATGAGGACTGTATTAGCAACATAAATTGAGGAAAAAAATTCCTCTGTCAAAATATCCACGTATTCTATATTCATCGTCATTGGAGAACTTTTTAGGACTATACGGTCGTTCGTCCTTATGACTGTAAATTCCTTGTTTGTAGAAGGTTTGTAATGAGATATTGCTGCGCTACGTATGGCCAAAATTATCCTTGTTTCGAAATATTTAAATGAAAGAAATTAAAATGAAATTAACATATTGAAATCAAATTGCAAGAGATTTCTTATTGATATGGGAATAACTTTTGTGGTATTCGAAAATTTGTGGGGGGGGGGGGGGGCGCGGGGGGTCAACTAATCATCCATGCGATTAAGGAAATTGAATATAATTTCTTAATTATTCCAGTAATGCTCTTATCATTTAAAGTAAATATTAAGATTTAGATAACTATAAACCGATCCAGTTCTCCTTTTGGATCATGGAAAGAAAACTAGATTGCGGGTTTCGTCGTATTTTCACAGTAGCTTTTTTTCCTATTTCTAGCCCCTGTGGGGCATATTTTCTAACCATGCAGGCCATTCATTGATATTTACTTAACATAACCTAACCTAAAATACCTTTCAAAAGCTATTGTGAAAATACGATGAAACCCGTTACTTCGTTTTTTTCCATGACCCCATAATTTTAGGGAAGCTTTACAAAAGGTTCTGGAATGGTTTTAAGCTATTTTATTAGGGGGGGGGGAGGGGTTTTGTGTTCGACCAGGAACTTTAAGGGAAACCGCCTATACATACTGTTAGTTTGTTATTACTTGATTGTTTTTAACAAAGTTTTTCTCTTAAAAACAAAATTTTATATTTTTCAGATTTGGATATTCCTCATTGAACGAGAATGATATGAGATTAATGGACCGAGCTCTGTCATTTATCAGGCAGCGGAGTAAAAGCTACTCACAACTGTAGTCGTAGTACCGGCAAAAATGCAACTTTTGTCTAAATTGCAATAATTGCAAAAATGACTGTTGCTATTTTAGTATGAAAAATTATTTTAGTTTTTAAATTTATTTTAGTAAATATAGATATTTTTATAAAAAAAAAACTTATGTGCGTTTTACATTACAGCTACAATACAATTAATTTCTTCTGGATATAAACCGGTTTTTAGTTTTAAAAAATCTAGTATTGTTTTATATAAATGTAAACAAAATTCAAATTTAGATGCTTGAGTATTGGTGCAAAAAATATGACGTAACAAAAAAAATTAGCCAATGAGAGGCCGTTATTGACCAATGGTAAAATTTATAGTGGCCTCTCATTGGCAATTTTTTTTGTTACGTCATATTTTTTGCACCAATACTCACAGCATCCAAATTTAACATAAATACATAAAGGGTGGTGGATTTTCAATGAAATTTTAAAGTTTAACAGAAGGCAATTTCCTTTTTTGCTAACACTGAAAAGTATATAGCCATTCAAAATTTAAAATTTTTCACAATTTAGATTCACACTCAAATCAATTTTATTAACTTCTAGTTGGTCAATTTAGAAAAAAACTCACTAGAAATGTTTTTTTTATTACGGTACCGGACCGGTTTTTATCCAGCAGAAATAAAGTGGGTGACTACCTTTTAATATAATGTCAAAATTAAAGGAAGGTGCCAAATATTCCTATTGCATTGTTCTATTGTGATTTTCATTTTAAACAGTTAGTTTTAGTTTCCAGTACGGCTTCGAAACCGATTAATATCCGAAGGATAAAACCGGTTCTCTTCCAAACTAAAAAAATCATGTATACAAAGCATCGTATTAAAGACAATTTTCCATACATATTAAATAAGAATCATAAAATCAGTGCAAGTTTTGTTAGTCTGTGCCTTCGGCCCTCAGGTCTAACAAAACTGGTTTTAATCTTTAAATTTTTCATTGCAATATCCACAGAAAGCTGTCTATAATACGATGCGATAAATAACTATTCCATGATTGAAAAATGTGATGGTTTAACAGTATAAATTCTGCCTTTGGTAGACCGATACTGTGATGTAAAAATACTTTCACTAAAAAACTTTTGGACGTTTTCTTTTTTCTATAAATTTTACGTAAAAATTCATACAGTAACACTTTTGTAGATACAGAAATTGTACAGTGATAAGTCAATTGGAGATTAAATGTCATACCTACTCTCATAAAAATTAGAGACAAAAAATTGGGGGAAAGAATTTATAATCTTTCATTGACATACCCCTGTAATCCATCTATTCCAAATCCTGTTGAAATCCTAGTCTAGCCTATTAGTTAGGGTTTCCTTAGGCTTACATAGACATATATCTGTAGTACTTGTTAAAGGAAACCCTAAATCTTAGGCTAGCATAAGGAATTTTATGGAATTTGGCTCTATATTATTTGTGTATTTGGGAAGGTTTAGTGTTTTTTAATTAAAGTATTTCACCAATTTTATTTACCTTTTTTTTGTGATACTTAATTTTTTTCGGTTTCCCCCGAAACAATGTTTTTGTTATGTTAGTTAAAGTTAAAATTTTTCCTGCAGGGTTGAAGCTTCCCAGAGGGGCTAGAAATCTTATTAAATTTGTTAAAAAGATGTTTTGCATATCATTAATATTCATTATACAAGAATAGCGTGTTTTTAAAATTTTGCCTTTGTCAGTCAAATTGATGATTTTTTTTATGTAAATTCTACCTTTTTTATAATTATTTTTTTTGAGTTTGTTTAACAACCCTGTACTTATAGCATTTGTATGTACTTTTCATATTTTTTTATTTTGTAAGTTATTATGTTTGTAAATAAAAGTGTAAAACGTATTTTGTTTTGTTTTCATTTTATTTGTTAAAGTAAAAGAATAGAGGGCGAAGGTGTTAAATAACCGTCTCCACCCCGTGGACCCTGTGCCGACTCTCAATTGGGTCGTTGAATATCAGCCAATAGCGTCGGGAATATTAACAAGCCAAGTCGCCACAAAAGAGCAGTAACCTATATGCTAGCAGAGGAAAAAGGTCTTCAACACTGAATCCAGGTAGTTGTCTGGGTTAATTTATTTTTCATTTATAAATCCCTTGTTTTAGGAAGGAATTGTCGTGCCATGTTTGAAAGCAATTAAAAGATTCTAACATGCGGATATAATTGACAACTAAAGCATTCCCTAATTAAAAACGCACAAACTTTATAATCAGAAAAGCTCTGCTTTGAAAAAAGCTTAAAGGAAGCCTACAAGACAAAGATAAGGTTATTATAATTTTGTGTATAGGTGAAGTAATTTAATATTGTAATTTCTATTATGAGCAATGGAAATCTTTCAAAATTTTTACTGTGCATAAAATGTCATTTTAAAATTCCTACAACTTTTCTGTTAAGCAAGCTGAAGGTTTCAAATTTGGGGTATTGGGTCTACGAGTGGCAGACTTTTAGCAGTTAGATCGGTGTATTTCTTGCAGACTTTCTCTAATCACAATCGAAGATTTTTTTTAAAAACCTTAATTATAATGTGATGGGGGGGGGGGAGGTACATACCCTCTATTTTTAGTAGCGAAGCTACTCTATAGTTCACTTTGTCTCTCCGTCCGTCCGTCAGTCCGTTAGTCCGTTCGTAACGCTATGGGGGGATTTTCTCGGCTCCTATTCAAGAAATATAGCTGAAATTTTTAGATTCCTATTACATATGCCCATCTAATCTATACATTGTTTTGTCCATCTGTCTGTTATTTTGGGTGCTGGATCGATTATGAAATTTTCAGGGATTTATCAATTTTACTTTCTACATATTTTCAAGTTTCATTAAGATTTGTCTATTATTGGCGAAGCTAGATCGATTACTAAATCTTTAATTTTTCGTGATTTTAAAGTTTTCGGGATTTAACTATTTCATTAACTTTAATGTTTATTTAATGACATTGCTCTATAGTAAATTTTTTCCCGATATTCATTAATATTTTCTGAGCTTCGCTTCTTACGGATGTTGTCATCCTTGTTTACTCTACAAAATAAGATAAGAGTTTCTTTTATATACTTTGGGGGTAAGATTAATTTACCGTCCATTGTCCTTTCCTTGAAGTCAAATACATAATTTTGAATTAAGCTTCTTTTTTGTAAAGGATCGAATAGACGGAAAAGAGGCAGGGAGGAAGGGGACATTGAGCTGTTTAATACACTAGTCCCTAAATTTTATTGTAACCTTTTCTTTTTTGTTGGCTCAACAACTTTGGGGACTTTTATTGAATTTGGATTGGCTGGTTCATTACGTAGAGTGTCTACACCTAATTGTAATCTACAGAAGGGGAATGTTGAGTATCATCATTGGGGATATACTTCAATTTATCGGCCATTGTCTTATCCTTTATTATCCCTGAAAAGGAGGACGGGAAATGAAAAGGGGTGTGGCGGAGATTAAGAGAAAGGAGGGAGGACACGCCATAAAAGGGGCGTGGTGAAGTGAAAAAGAAAGGTCAGCAAAATTTGGTCCTACAGTTATTCAGTCATTGTAATATCACAGAAGAGTAGCATTCTATTAACGCTGCATATTCTACTGTTATGAAATAAGCTTTAACAAATCTAGGGACCGCTATGAACAGCTGGGTGGGTCAACTCATATACACTCCCCCTCACGCATAATATTAGAGGAAAAATACTAGACTGCTTCAAAACCGAACTTATCTAATAAATCCGTATTTAAACGCGAATATTTAATTCTGCAATGTATTATAATTAATATAGATTACAACGCCTTAAACTATTAAAAAGCGGCTACGCCCTTTACATTTAAGGACTCATTATTCGAACATTTGGGAAGGGGGACATGGAAATAACTTAAAACCATCAAATTACCCTAAAACTACCCCTGTAAAAAAGCTCTCCTAAAATGGAATACTCAACTGGTAATTAGGTAGATATTAATGTACAAACATACAAAAACTGTAAGTGTACTCCAGTATGTAATCAGAAAAAGTCCCTGGAAAATATTATTCTTTGTTTTTTGTGGTATAGGTCACACAGAGAGAGAGAGAGAGAGAGAGAGAGAGAGAGAGAGAGAGAGAGAGAGGAGACAATGGGCTGTTTATTACACTAGTTCCAAAGTTTTATAATAATGTTTTCTTATTCGTTGGCTTAACAACTTTGGGCAATTTTTAATTTTGATTGGTTGGCTCATTAATGTTTAAACGTTTCATTCACTAATTTTAATCAGCTTAAGGGGTAATTTTGTGTATTATCATTGGGCATGTACAGCAATTTATCGGCCATTGTCTTATCCCTTCAGATCCCTGGATAGGTCAACTCTAGCGAAAAAAGGGTCTATTACTATTAGTCCATATTTAATTTTTTTAATCTTAGAATAAATAGTTACAACTCCCAAACTATAATTTATAACTATTAGCAAAGCTACTCTACAACTATGTTCTGTATTACAAACGGACGGACATACAAAGTGAACTATAGAGTAGCTTCTCTACTAAAAAAGATAATAATACTTAATAAAATCTTTAAGTATGCAAAAATTAAATTTTTTTTGTGAAAATATATTTTCTACCAATCTAACATTATGCGTCTATTATCTCTTTAAATTTTGCGTTATTTTTACACAACTATACATATTATTAGACTTAGTTTTAGAGGAAAGTTATATAAAAGTGATTTTAGTTTATTTGTAAACAAATTAGTTAAAATACATAGCCAATCCTATATAAAAGTAACAGGATGTCTCTCTGTATGTCTGTCTGTCTGTTTGTGTGTACCGAAGGATCTCGCTAACCGCTGCTGAACTGATATGATTCTCCTTTAAAGTTTAGCTTCTCAAAGGACCCAGGAATGTTTATAATTATTTTTTGAGGTAGATTCCACCATCCTACAAAAAAATGAGGCCCCTTGAAAAAATGTGAGAGGTTCGTCCCCCCCCCTATTGGCCTCTAGGGGCGCAGCCACTAGTATTAATATATAGTCGTAGTGTCATTAGAATATCATTATGTCGATTAAATGTAAGCAATGGGTGCTCTTTATTTCAGCTATACTGTCGTAAGAACCTATTAAAAGTGTCAGACTCTGATTATGACGTTAAAGAAATTAGGCCTTGAGAGGCCAGTATACACTGTAATTGACCAATGATAAAGTTTATAGTGGTCTCTCATTGGCAAATTTTTTAACGTCAAAATCAGACACTTTTACTAGGTTTCTGTCGTAATAAATATTATTAAATTGTTTGATCTTAAAAAGGCATGTCGATATTATGTTAGCCACGTTCACTTTTTATTTGTGTCTTATGTGATACTAGCGGCTTCGCCCCTAGAGGCTAGGGGCTTTGCCCCAAGAGGTAATTTTAAAAAAAGGAAAAACAATTGAAAAATTTTAAATTAAAAATAAAATGAAAATTGGAGCTGCAATCACTTATTTCGAACTGAATTTTAACACCCAAGAAAATAGCCTGAAACCACCTGAGGACCAGTAGGTATAATCTCTGAGGAGTAGAATCCAATCGGTTCAGTGGTTACCGAAATCTTAAGGGACAGACAGACGGACGGACAGACATAATTCTTCATTGTATTATAGATAAATCATTGAGATAAAACGTCTACAGTTTTAATAGGATACTTGTTGAAATGATGACAACATCCATAAACGCGAAGCTTCAAATCAAACAAACGAACATTAGCACCGTCAGCGCCGTTTTATTTTGAAATAAGAAAAAGTCTATTACCCAGTTCACAAATAACTTTTAAAAGTCGACCGATTTTTTTTCTGTAGGTCAACCTAAACAAGTACAACCCACAAATACCTTTATAAAATCGGTCAACCTAAAGCTTCTACAGGTCGACCTAAAATTTCCAGAGGTCAACCTATGTCTTTTGTGAACTTGGCTATTGTAGAAAAGCTTCTCGAATCCCGCTGTTAAAGGACAAACTGTCAAGGGTTTGAACATTACATTTAATGAATATATCATAATCTGAAAGTAAAGATGAATGGCTCTAGAAGTTTCAGGGATCTTATAAAAATGTTACAAAAATGTAGAATTTGTGATAAAGAAGCCAATTCTTATTGTACAGGATGCTTTGCTGTCGCTTATTGTGGTAATACCTACTAATTCTCTATTTTTAGTAGCGAAACTACTCTATAATTCAAAATGTCCGCCTGTCCGTAATATTTTTCCCGATTTTTAAATATTCTTGTATGTATTACCATCCACTGTTTTTTGTGCTTAGCTACTTATGGATGTTGTCACCTCCATTCTCTACGTCTGCCTCAAATGTTGCGCTCCATATTAACACTAACCCAATTGGGCGAAATTGTCCTTCGATTTCAAGTGATCTTGTAAAGAAACCAGAGCATCCTTTGCTTATAATGGAATGCAATATTCCACAATATTATATTAGATTAAGTAACATCCAACAGACAACCAACTTTTTGATTGCACTACTATTGGTTGAAAGTCCTAACTGTGCATTTTTACAATCAATTTTAGTGTCACTTGCTAGATATAGCAGAAGAAGATATCATTTTAACGTCTCTAGTATGTCGCAGTGTGGTCCAAATTCGAACCCGACACCTCTCCGACAGCAAGCATGCACGCTATCATTTACGCTAATGCTGCAAGCTCACATCTTCTGGACACTATTATCCATGTTATTGATTTCAGGGAAAGATCATCAAAAGGAAGACTGGAAGCTTCACAAGAAGGGCTGTATCAAGGCCTATACTGTCAGGGATGATCCTGTAGCTGGCAGGGTCATGGTAGCACACAGGTAAGCTGTAACAAGGCCTACATTGTCAGGGATGATCCTGTAGCTGGCAGGGTCATCCTAGCACACAGGTAAGCTGTATCAACGACCTCACTGTCATGGATGATCCTGTAGCTGGCAGGGTCATGGTAGCACACAGGTAAGCTGTAACAAGGCCTATACTGTCAGGGATGATCCTGTAGCTGGCAGGGTCATGGTAGCACACAGGTAAGCTGTAACAAGGCCTACACTGTCAGGGATGATCCTGTATCTGGCAGGGTCATGGTAGCACACAGGTAAGCTGTAACAAGGCCTATACTGTCAGGGATGATCCTGTATCTGGCATTATCATGGTAGCACACAGGTAAGCTGTATCAAGGCATATACTGTCAGGGATGATTCTGTAGCTGGCAGGGTCATGGTAGCACTCAGGTAAGCTGTATCAAGGCCTATACTGTCAGGGATGATCCTGTAGATGGCAGGGTCATGGTAGCACACAGGTAAGCTGTTTCAAGGCCTATACTGTTAGGGATGATCCTGTAGCTGGCAGGGTCGTGGTAGCACACAGGTAAGCAGTGTCAAGGCCTATACTGTTAGGGATGATCCTGTAGCTAGCAGGGTCATGGTAGCACACAGGTAAGCCTAATCAAGGCCTACATTGTCAGGGATGATCCTCTAGCTAGCAGGGTCATGGTAGCACACAAGTAATTCATCATTAGAGTGGACATAATTGATATCTTGGCAGGGTCATGGTAGCACTCAGGTAAGCTGTATCAAGGCCTATACTGTCAGGGATGATCCTGTAGCTAGCAGGGTCATGGTAGCACACAGGTAAGCTGTATCAAGGCCTACACTGTTAGGGATGATCCTGTAGCTGGCAGGGTCATAGTAGCACACAGGTAAGCTGTATCAAGGCCTACACTGTCAGGGATGATCCTATAGCTGACAGGGTCATGGTAGCACACAGGTGAGCTGTATCAAGGCCTATAATGTCAGGGATGATCCTGTAGCTGGCAGGGTCATGGTAGCACACAGGGGAGCTGTATCAAAGACTTCACTGTCAGGGATGGTCCTGTAGCTGGCAGGGTCATGGTAGCAATAGGTGAGCTGTATCAAGGCCTTCACTGTCAGGGATGGTCCTGTGGCTGGCAGGGTCATGGTTGCACACAGGTAAGCTGTATCATGGCCTACACTGTCAGAAATGATCCTGTAGCTGGCAGGGTCATAGTAGCACACAAGTAAGCTGTATCAAGGCCTACACTGTCAGGGATGGTCCTGTAGCTGGCAGGGTCATGGTAGCAATAGGTGAGCTGTATCAAGGCCTTCACTCTCAGGGATGGTCCTGTGGCTGGCAGGGTCATGGTAGCACACAGGTAAGCATTGTCAAGGCCTATACTGTTAGGGATGATCCTGTAGCTAGCAGGGTCATGGTAGCACAAAGGTGAGCTGAATCAAGGACTACATTGTCAGGGATGATCCTGTAGCTAGCAGGGTCATGGTAGCACACAGGTAAGCTGTATCAAGGCCTACACTGTCAGGGATGATCCTGTAGCTGACAGGGTCATGGTAGCACACAGGGGAGCTGTATCAAGGACTTCACTGTCAGGGATGGTCCTGTGCTGGCAGGGTCATGGTAGCACACAGGTGAGCTGTATCAAGGCCTTTACTGTCAGGGATGGTCCTGTAGCTGGCAGGGTCATGGTTGCACACAGGTAAGCTGTACCATGGCCTACACTGTCAGAGATGATCCTGTAGCTGGCAGGGTCATAGTAGCACACAGGTAAGCTGTATCAAGGCCTACATTGTCAGGGATGATCCTGTAGCTGGCAGGGTCATCCTAGCACACAGGTAAGCTGTATCAACGACCTCACTGTCATGGATGATCCTGTAGCTGGCAGGGTCATGGTAGCACACAAGTAATTCATCATTAGGGTGGACATAATTGATATCTTGACTGGTATCCTCAATAAATCACCTACTTGATAAATCTTTACTATTTCCTATAAAATTTGATATCATAATTTTTTTAGAGATTTAAACGAAGGAGAAATTATTCTAAAAGAAAGAGCTGTTCTAGTGGGACCTAATATTGACAGGCATATTTGGCTTTTAATTTAGTAGAACAATTTCATTTAAGATTTTCTTGATTAATCACCTTGCTAGAAAAATTTTGTCTTATGTATTACTGCAAAATCAAGTATACATACAATATTTAAGGTAGAAAAGAAAAGGAGACTTTAATACAGCAAGAAATTTCTTTCAATTTAATTTTAAGTACTATTATGGATTTTAAATGAAAATAGTCTACATGATTTTTATTAATTTACAACTAAAACATCACCAAATATTTGATTATCAGTTCAAGTAAACCTCTGTGTGTCAGCTGTTTTAAGTCTACAAGCAAAACTTTTGTACTTTGCTCCAAATGTTCACTGCCCTTGTGTAGTCAGAAATGTCAAGGCAACCCCCTTCATGCAGCTGAGTGTAGGTAAGTTCTTATATTTGATCATTGCAGGGCAGCTTTGCTAAGCAATTAAGCTGCTTGAGTTTTTATATCTGCTTAGAAATTCTTGGAAATCAAATGGTTCCCAAATAAATTGCTCTTTAATAACACACTATTTTTATTATTTTGTATCAATTTCAAGTTTGTTAATATCTACATTCAAAGGAACTTAAAACCAGGGATGGCAAGAAAAGTCCAGGGCAGTTAAAACCACATGTTTTTTTCCAGTTTTAACCACCAACAAAAATCCATAGCATTCTTCTTATTTTTCTTCTTTCAATGAACTTTATTTTGAAAAATTCTGTTTTTTTCCCACAATTTAACTGGTTAAAATTGTTCAATTGTTCGAGGACTTTTCTAGAAAAATCGAGATTTATGCCAACCCTGCTTAAAACTCTAATTTTTGTTTAGCATTTCTATAACTTACCAGTCAGATTGACTTTTAATGATACATGAAATAAGCATAACCAACTTTCATTCAAGCAAGATAACAAAGTTCATATTTTCACAAATTGTTCTAATTCGTTTTTACTACTTTTAGGATATTATCACAAAACAAAGAGGCAATATTTTCAAGCTACAGCAAAAGATCAGTTGCAAAGAGGAAAAAGATTCCAATAAATGTTAATTACCAGGTCAATAATGATGATCCCATTACATGATTATTAACTAGAAATAACTATGAACCCACAATTGTCCTTTAGGGACTCCATTTTTATTGTTTAGGTTGTCCTTGTTCTGAGGGGTAAATATAAGATTCATTGAGGGACTCCACTTAATTGTTTAGGTTATTTTCGTATTGAGGGGCAAATATAAGATAAAATAGTATTAGGAGCCTACAATCGACCTTGAGGGACTCATTGTTTAGGTTATCCTTGTATTGAGGGGACTCCTGTTGGAAGATAAACAATTAGAAAGTATTATGAGCCTACAATCTCACCTTGAAGAACGCCAACAAATGGGCAAGACAAAGGTAAATTAAGATAAGATAAATTACTAAAGTTTGTCAAAGCAGAAGTTTTTTGTACTCTTTACTTTCTTAGTCTTATCCCTATTTTTTTTTAAAAGAAAATAAATAGTATGATAAAAATAACAAGATTAATTACTCATTATTTAGATTGTTGATGATTCAATAATTCCAATTATCAACCAGTTTAGAATAAAGGTCAGTAAACGAATTTTTGAGTAAAAACAGATCAATAGAAAAACTGTTACAACTTATATCTGGAAGAATCTTACACCACAAGCATACTTGTAAAATTATGCTTAATGCTCATATGTAAGATAATGTTATAGCAAATTATGTTTTAGAACAGGTGCAAATCATGCGTTATTTTGATTTCAATTCAGAGGTTGAGAATTAAATTTTGATTTTTTGTTAATGAATAGAGTTACAGTATTATTATTGTTAAGAGTTTTTTAATATTAAATTTACTTAAGAATGCAGATGAAGAGAAAATTCATAATCTGTGTGGAATCTTTGATACTAATTGTTTTGAACTATTCCCAACAGGAGCTGGAGACACTATATCAGGTCAGGGACTTCCAAGGGGGGGGGGGGGTGAAATTTATAAGTAGATTAGATCATTAGATTAGCCTTTTCCCAAAACCTTTAAAACCTCTCATTTATATACCCCCTCCCCCCCAAAAAAAGGCTTGCACTCCTTTGGGCTAATTTTAATTTTATCTGGGCATTTAACAATGTTTTTCTCCAATATATCTATATTTTCCATTTTAGAACTATCAAATCTCTATGTATAAATTCCAAATAATTTGTAGGACCGTATTGGTTTATTATTTTGTTGTATTATTACAACAAAAATTATCACAATAAAGTAAAAGATACTTCAAGGTTATTTATGGTTATTGAATCATATCCCATTTCCTCTAATTTATATTTAAATATCTTGTGAGCAAATAACCAATTTTACCCTTACGTAATCCTCTTGAAACTACCCTTGCTTTAAATATTGCAATAAAACTAAATTCAATAAAAGTCAAAACTATGAGATAAAATTCAATGTATTTAAAATGGTTTCTTTTCTTACTTTTATGAACTCCTGTACTTCTAGGAGTTTTCCCGAATGCAGCCATGATGATGCATTCCTGCTACAAGAACACCAGAGTCATGTTCAGTGATGACCACATGATGACTCTAATAGCAAGATCAAAAGTAATACCTTCAGGTTCCTTGTCACATTACTGTGTCATATAAGTAGTGCTCTGTAATATGTTATTAGAGGAAGAATGCAAGAAATACACTTCTCTAAGGTTAAAGCAGTGTATTTCTTGCAGGCTTCCTTTGTATGCTACTAGCGGTTTCGCCCCTAGCCTCTAGGGACTTTGCCCAAAGAGGTTTGATCAAACCAATTTTTCGTAATTTAGATTTTAAAAAAATCTAAGAAAAATTTTTTTCTTCGGAAGGGGGGAGATTTTTTTTATGGGGGGGGGGGTAGTCGACCAAAAATTTTAATTTTATAAAGAAAATTTTTTTTGTGGGGGGGTATTTTAAATTTTTGGGGGGTTGGGGGTGTCCCTCCCCCCAAGAAAATATTTATAAACCTTCCCGGGACCTACCCTGTAAAGGAGAACCCGATCGGTTCAGCGGTTAGCGAGATCCTTCGCTACAAACAAACAGACACACAGACAAACAAACAGACAGACATCGTTCTACTTTGTATTATAGATTGTTGTTTTATTATTTATCACTATAATTGTTTTAAACAGGGAAGGAGGGAACATTGGATTGTAAATCATAATGGTACCCATAAATTTGTTTGGGAACTTGGATATATATCTTGGATGGTTGGTTTAAACTCATTTTACTTTTTGGTTATGTTTAAGAATGGCTGCTTGCATGCATGAAATATTTATTAAAACAAAAGAAAAAAATCAGAATTAATTTTTTTTTTAAATTGACACTAATTGTTTACTGTTTAGATAAAGAAGGGAGACAATATATATCACAATTATGCCAGAACTTTTAATCCAACAAATATCAGGTGAAGTAGAAAAAATGCATGATAATAAAAAAATTAATGAAATAATTTTCCATTCACAAAAAGGGGTGAGGAAAAGTGGCTTTGGATAAAATTCAAAACCAAACTATTTGGTACATTTGTAACATTTAAAGAAAAAATCTTTAGGAAGCAAAAAATGATTCTGTCTAATTTCAGGAGAATTGGACTTTTCAGTGGTAAACATTTTAGCTGTGAATGTGTCAGGTAAACCGTTTTAGAAAAAAAATTCTAAGAAAATGTGAACACAGGAATACAAAATTCAGACATAAGTAACTTATAAAGTAGGCACCCTCATGAAAATTTGTTTTTCTGTGCAGAATTCAAGACTTATATTCTGGTCTGTGAGTCAATATGTTAGTTACATTTTTTAGTGAATATTTGTTGATTTTTTTAGGTGTAAAGACCCAACTGAGTTGAACACATTTATGTCTGTCTTCTTGTGTCCTTGCTCTGGACAGGTAATTATCTACATTGTAAAATAGTTTTCTACATTCTAACTATACTAGCGGATGTGCCCCCAGAGGCCTGTAGGGACACATTAGGTAATTGAGGTGGGGGAAGTCAACCCTCAACTTAAATTTTAGTTTAAAAAAGATTTCTTTTTGGATTTGGCCTTTTTTCTCGGGGCAGTATCTCGTGGGAGGGTGTAAATACCCTCCTCCCAAACAGTTTAAACAACATTTGCTGGATCTATAAGAAACTTCACTGATAAGAATAACCATATCAGTTAAGCGGTTAGCAAGATTCAATGCTAAAGACATAAAACGATTACTACTAATATGTATCTAAGTTTTGAGGTTGGGTGATTTAAAATAATACATATAAAAAAAAGGTTTTGAATAGCACAACATGTTTTACTGAATAAATGTATTTGTTTACAGTGGTTGTGTCTATCTTTCTAGTAATAATATCTTTCTATCTAACATCTTGTCTTCAAGGTTTGGTGATTTTATATAATATATGCAGACTCCAATATGCTAGACACAACATATTTTACTTATTAAAACTGCTCCCAATAGGTATATTTATCTACATTGTATCTATATACCATCTTGTATCCAAGGTTTGGTGATTCTACATAACATATATTCTATAGAAAATAACATGTTTTTGAATAGCAAAACATGTTTTACATTCTAAAACTGTTATTGTAGGTGTTTGTATACATTGTATCTATCTTTCTATTATTCTACATCTTGTATCTGAGGTTTAGTGAATCTACAGTAGTGTGGCCCAAATGAAGGTCTAAATCGCTTTTCAATGTGCGGAATGTAAAAATAGGTTATGTATTGTTTGTAGATTTTAGCCCTATTATTGATTTTAAGAAAATATCTATCGCTATCTCGTCCAATGCATATTTATTTTCACCTTTACTTCCCCAAATTAAGAATGCCTTACACCAGATATAAGGAGAACATCAAATTTTCTGTCTGTTTATTTACAAACATTGAAATAAAATATTAAAATCACCAGGAATAAACATATGAAGAAAGAAAGTATAAAAATTTATTTTTGTACAATTACAATAATTTGGGAAAGCTAATACTGCAAAATCATTGAAGAAAAATAATTAAAGATAAGCCTTACTCTTTATTCCTGGTTTAATAAAAAACAATCAAATTATTTTTTGCAACATTAATTTTTTTATTAGTATGCTTTTTTTTAAAGTTGAATATGAGAATAAGTATATTGCATATTTTTTTACCTTCATTTAATTTTTTATTTTAGTAAATTGTCTCTTTATTGGCGACAATGTCTGTTGAGCCATGGAATTTATTAAAAACCCTTTTTCCTATTTTATGTCTTTAAAATGTATATTTTTTAGAGTTTTTCATAATTTCTCTTCTCATAAGACTAATAGCTACTGTTTTAGTTCAATTGCTTACACAAATTATCAATTTAAATAAAACAATGTTTTTAGACGTTTTTTCGAAATTATTTGGCAGGAATGGCGGTTCTGCCTACTTTTTATAATTGCTTCATATTTGAACTCTTGTTACATTAATTTAGGTTGGCAGTCCTTAAATTATTTCTTGTTAAAATCATGAAAATATGAAGTTTTTGATAAAAAGCTTAAAATTGAAATTTCGAGATCAATTTTCATTGTAGAGAGGTCTAGTTTTCACTAAAAGGTCTACATTTGAGCCGGTAACAACTTCAAGGTAACCGCAAATTGATATGGTAAAGATTTAAAAATTCATGTTTTTTTGGGCCAGTCTAATCTACTGTCTACATATAATCAATAAACATGTTTTGGATGTGCAACATGTTGATTACATTAAAACTACTTACCTATGCATTCAGGGATTTAAAGAAATAAGACAATTGCTGATAAATTGATGTACATACCAAATAACTATTCACAAAATTACCCCTTCTATAGATAGTTGGATAGTGTTGTTACTGGTTTTAATCTTATAATTGTACATTTTATATCCGAGGAAAGCTGTTTATAATACGATGCGAGAAATAACTATTATTTATCTTACAATTTATTGATTCATTCCAATCTATTTTATTTAGATCATACCAAAAGACCCATTAGATTTGACACCCACAGCTGTTTCTACATGCAATAAGTGTAAGAAATCAACACCTTCTCTACAAGTAGTTTTTTTTTTTAAAGCGATGCTTTTATATAATTAGGGTCGGTCCATCCATACGTCCGTCCATCATGTTAGAACTGTCCTATCGATTTCAAGCTTTGGATGATGATTCCTATAATACATAGTTAGGTACGATTTAAAAAGCATAGCAACTACATATTTGTTACCAGAGTGCCCGTACTTCCAAATTATATTGTAATTATACAATTATTTTGTTTGTTAACTAATTTTTCATTGTAGAACCTGGGCCTTTGTAGATTACAACTAGTGGTTGAAATGTTTGGAATAAAACAACCAATCAAAATTCAATTAAAATCCCCAAAGTTGTTAAGCAAAAGAAAAAGATATTGTTATTATAAAACTTTTTGGACTAGTGTAATAAACATACTAATGTCTCCTCTCCTTCTGATTTTTTCCCTGTGAAATTTATTGGATAGATTTTTTTGAATGTATATTTTAAGTTGGCTGCAAAAGAAAGAGAACTATTGATGGAGCTAGAGAACATAGACAGGCTTGATGTAAAAGCACATGAACAATTTTTAATCAAAAATAATAAAATCCTCCATGAAAGTCATGCTTTTTTGCTCAAGGTAATGTTTTTTTTCTTTCCAGTATCACTTTGAAACCAATTGATATCTGGTGGATTTAAACTGGTTCTCAGCTATAATGAAAAATCATGTATCATATTGTAACCAGTTTTCTATAAATATAAAAATGTACAATCATAAGATTAAAACCAGTTTTTAAGCCATTGCCTTCAGCATTTCGGAGCTAAGAAAACTGGTTTTAATCTTATAATTGTACATTTGATATCCACTGAAAACTTTTTATAATGCAATGCGAGAACTAACTATTATCAAACTAGCGGCTTTTCCACTTGAGACACAAGAGGGGAGGGGGAGGGGATTTGGTATTATACAATTTCAATTTTGGATTTAAAGCAAAATTATTTGGCCAGGGTTAGTATTAATTCCTAAATGTAAGTTCTCTTTGGAAGGGGGTGAGGGGGTGGAGGTAAACTTCCCCAAAATAGCAATAAATCTTTACTTTAAAGAAATTCCAAATAGATTCAGCATTAAGCAAGATACTTCCCAAAAGATAGAAAGACACCCTATTACTAGGATAATAGGCACATATTGAAATTAATTTGATCAATGTGCGTAGCATATTATTAGGACTGTTATGAATTGATCTTGAATTCATCTATTTGCAAAATCCACATTTCACAAAATCTACACCTGACCGTATTGAATTATTGAAACTTTATCCTAGATAAAAAAAGAATTGAGTGTGGCCTATGGTGGTTATCCGGGTTATAATATTCAAACTATAACTGATGACAGGTATTCTGAATAGCAGAGCTACTCTAGATGTGTTTGTCTGTCCGTCTGTCTGTCTTTCAGTAATGTAAGGCAGTTTCAGTTTTATTTTCAAAGTGGTTTCAAAGGTTTTAGGAGGGTAATCTGATGTAGTTATATAATTTTGATGGGGTTGAAATAAACGTAGTTTAAAGTTTGAGGGGGGTAAACAGTAAACACCCCTTTACCCCCACCCTTGGACGTCTATGGTTGCTGGATCTTTTAAGAGGTGCATGTAAATCCCTTTCCTTTACTCCTACCTTTCATAACTTCCCCTTCCCTTTCTCTCCTCTGAACCTTTTTATTTTTTGTCTTGCCCTCACTTACCCTTCACTAAAACATATTCTTAAAAGGGGAAAATTAAAACACACAATTGAATATTATCCTGATTATTTAGGCAAAACGTTATATCGTGTATTGTTACATTAAATATAGATAAAACAAAAAATTACTAAATAAATCAGTTAAACAGATATTATAAAATAAGACGTTAAAGTCGTAATCTTTATGTGCAACTTAATATTTTTAAAAGAAAGAGAGAGAACGGGTGGATAGAGAGAGAGGTAGAGAGAGAGAGAACGAGGGGATAGAGAAAAGAGAGAGAGAGAGAACGTGGTGGGGATATATATATAGAGAGAACAGGGGGATAGAGGAAGAGAGAGAGAGAGAGAGAGAGAGAGAGAGAGAGAGAGAGAGAGAGAGAGAGAGAGAGAGAGAGAGAGAGAGAGAGAGAGAGAAAGAAAGAGAGAGAACGAGAGAGAATTAGGGGATAGAGAGAGAGAGAAAGAAAGAGAGAGAACGAGAGAGAATTAGGGGAGAGGACATAACAGTTTCAAAAATTTTATTGTCGAGTTTGAATTCAATAGGACAATTCTAATATGCCTAAATTAACAATCAGAACTATCTGTTAGGGATATTCGGATGGACAGACCAACCCCCACTGTAGAAAAGTTTTGCTTTTAACAAGAAATAGATCACTAATATTATACAATCCCTTTTCAAACTGGCCAATAAATGAGGTCCATACTGGCAAGCTATGTTGGGAATATTTACACAATTTTTCAGCCATTGATTAGTAAATGAGAAAATCACATTTTCCCCTAATCCTAGCCAACAGCAGACGAACGGACAGACATTTTGAATTATAAATGAGATTCGCTACTAAATAACAGCGGAAAATGAATTTTGCAAATGTTCCATTATAATCTTGATAAAAAATGTAATCCAAAACAAATATTTTAGCTATAGGCGTACAGAAGTGCATTGCTTTCCAAAAAATTAAACCTTCTATATTAAATAGCAGAAGGGAAAATAAACATTTCTCCTACAGTAATTTTATTTATTTCAGAGCACTTAAGACAGAAAGAAAACTTTTTAAATTTTAATTTATTGACTTCGCTACTAACATTTAACAGAAAGGATGACAAACTCCATAACTATAGAAGCTCTTGAATTAAAAAAATAAAAGGCAAAGCAAATGAAAGCAAAAAGGGTGCACAAAAGATAGACATACTGAGTAATGATACTTAGTGGTATTTGAATCTATACACAAAAAATATCTTCGATAAAAGCTGGGAAAATTATTTAAGAGCATTACCGATAGACCGCCAGACAATATTATTCTTAGAGTATACATGCATTGGTCAGCAAACATAAAATAAGCCTTCTGTCTTAACCCTGAATTCTTAATACTTTAAATACCTTAATATTTGCATCAGCCTTCTACCTTTCCAGTACAGATATTTAATATTCTCAAGAACATTACAGACCAGTGAACAACGTGAGCTGTAGGCTAGTTATTCAATATCTAAAAGTTTGTTTTAAAGGGATAGTTGCATGAAGTGCATTTAAAAAGTTTGTTTACAAGCTTAAGTTACAAAAATACCATCCAGAGACGTCCAAGCTTTTTTAGTTCGGGGGAGGGGCCATATAAGTTGCATATATCCAAAAAATATGATATTTAAGTCTTGATATTTTAAAAACTCCTGGTAGAAAATTTAAATTCTTTTAAATATTGACTATCTATGATCTAAAGGGAATATACAATGGCCAATAAATAGATGTACGTCCCCAATAATGATACACAAAATTTACCGTTTGTAGCGCAAAATTTATGGTTGAAACGTTTTAACACTTAACTTGTAAACCAACCAATCAAAATTCACTAAAGTCTCCAAAGTTGTTGAGCCAACCAATGAGAAAACATTATTATAAAACTTTGTGGACTAGTGTAATAAACAGCCTGTTGTCCCCACTCTCTCTGAATAAAACTACAAAACTTTTGTTTTCTCCTTAGATTGGAGTTGAAGGAAAAGTACTGTGAAGAAATTATATCAATTTGTAATTTCTTAGAACCAGGCCTTTCTACTCAAAAAGGTAATGAGATGAAGGAATAGGTTAATGAAGATGATTAAATTGTGTTTTGTGTAGTGTTCCAAAGCAGGGAATAAGGAGGGGACAATGGATCGAATATTCAATTATTAGGGGTCTCAAACCTGGGGTACCAGCCCAAAGTGTGAAGGATTTAGCAAGATTTTGGGGACTTTGAGTACTAGCGCGCATTTGCCGCTGAATTTGTTATGATTCTAGCAGACAAAATCTGTCGTCATATAAATACTAAAATTTTATCAAACATCAAACAAACCTTGCATAAAAAGGTAAAGAAGTATTTTTCTGACGGTTTTCATCTTTGTTTCTTATAATTTAGGATTATCATTATTTGAGTTGTGGAAGGCTAGAAGCGAAATAAACAAAAGAAACTTTTCTAAAAAGTTATTATCCTCAGAGGAATATTCCAGGTAAAGTTCATATTTTGCAGTATGCCTTCGAAACCGATTAAAATCCGGCGGATAAAAACCGGTTATCAGCCACACTAAAAATCATGTCTTGTATTATATCCAGTTTTCTACGAATATAAAAATTTTCAATCATAATACTAGAACCAGTTTTGTTAGCCCGTGCCTTTGGCATCCCGGGGCTAACAAAATACGATGTGATAAATAACTATTATTTATCAGTATCCAAGCTACTCTATGATTCACTTTGACTGCTAGTTCATCTGTCAGCCAGTAACTCTTTAAGTCTATGGGGGAAATGTGATTTTCTAGGCTACTAAACTGGAGAAGAAAATCGGTTTAGTTTTAATCGATATCTCACGTTACAGGCAAAAGAATCTCACTACTTTTTATGATATATATAGAAATTTTTCAAAGGTTTATATAATTTCAGGAATATAAAGAAGAATGTGGATATTCTGGAGAGATCTTTAAGGTAAAACTTTTCACAGCTACTTATTTTATATCTAACTATCTATCTATCCATCTATCCACCAATCTATCCATCTATCTATCTATCGATCTATCCATCAATCAATCCATCAATCTATCCATCAATCTATCCATCAATCTATCCTTCAATCTGTCTGTCTGTCTGTCTGTCTGTCTATCTATCTGTCTATCTATCTATCTATCTATCTATCTATCTATCTAGAATAATGGAGTATGAACCTGAGAACAGTCTACATGGAGTTCTGGTCAAAGAAATTAAGAAACTGATCAAGCAAGAAAAATCGTATTAATGATAATGAAAAATTATTTTGCCTTAAAGTCTTCCGCTTGCCATAATATAGTCAAAACTGAATGACATTTTACAATATTCTGTTATATATTTACAAAAAAATTAATTTATTTCTTTTTGTTTTTACTTATTTTTGTTATAATTCGATTTGGACAATTAATTTTTAATTTTACTTAGTGAAAATAAATCTATCTAAGAAAAAACACTTTTTCTATCTATAATTGTTATAGAGTTGGGCACCAGATATGGTAGTTATTTGGATTATTTATCTATACTTATCAGTTTATTGGTAAAATTACAGATCTATATTAACATTGGTTATTTATGGCAAATTATTTATACATAGGTTTTTGATTTAGCATTTACTTTCTACAGATATATGGTTGATTTTTCAGTATGACTGTGAACTGGTTCTAATCCAGCGGATATTCATTGGTTTTGAAGCCATACTGGAAATAGCATTAAACACTTTTATTTGATTTTATTATATTGACAAATAATAGTATTACAATATTATAAGAAAAAATATTTCAATTTACCATAAAAAGATCGGGCAACAGCTGGTTCTTGTATTCCCAAAAAATATGGGTGCTAAAAATATGAATTTGATTATTGAGTTAAGCTAAAGCTTCTACATAGATGCTACAAGATCTGTATTAGCTTCTTATTTGTTGGCAGTTCTGAGCAGGATGGCACACCTCCTGCCGCGGATACATCCCCCAGCCGCCAGCTGACAGACGTCAGGACAGCGTGAATTTCTGAAAGAAAAAAATCAAGATGACAACAGTCACAGGGACCTAAAGGGATAAGACAACTGCCGATAAATTGATGTATATCCACAATAATAATTCTCAAAATTACCCCTTACAATTAGTGGTTGAAACGTAAGAACTCTCAACTTAATGAACTAACCAATCAAAATTCAATTAGTCCCCCAAAGTTGTGAAGCCAATGTTATCAAGAAACTTTGGGGACAAGTGTAATAAATAGCCCATTGTATATCTCTCTCTCTCTGACACAACCACGAATATAAACATCACAACAAGGATGACAACATCCATAAAAGCGAAGCACTGAAACGGTAGGACAAACGGACATTAACACTTGTATAGTGTCAGAACTGAATAATCAGAATATAAAAGTATAAGAATCGACTCAAAACTGTAAGTAAATTTGTTAAAAAAGTGCTTGATATACGATAATGTTTATTGACATACTTACATTTTTAAGACTTGATTATAGAGTTGCTTCGCTTATAATATTGTTCTTTGTTGTCCTAGGAATCAATATACAAAAAATCAGATCAAACGGATAATTAGATCACATAACAATTTGTTGTTAAAAAAGTAGAAAAATCAACATGTTTAAAATGGACGTACGGAAATTCTGGTAATGATTATAGAGTTGCTACGCTTTCTAAATCGTACTTAACTACTACAGGAATCATCATGCAAAGTTTGAAATCGATAGGAGAATTCTAAATTAACGAATAAAAGCTATCTATCTCGGACGGACGGACGGACGGACGTACGGACCGACCCTAATTATAGAAAAGCTTCGCTTTTAAAAATCATGGATTAAATACAGATGAAGTGGTTCCTAGAGTAGATGTTAAGTGGTCATGAATACTTCAGCATGTGTTTTATATGTTTTAAAATTTAAAATTTTCAGCTTGACTGAGACACTGGGTTAGTACAGAAAATCTTCACATAAAAATTCAGTTGTATATCTTGAATAGAAGCCTAGAAAATAACAGCTGGATTTTAAATCATTTTAGTGGTGAGCCAGATCGGGGTGAGCCGAATTTCAGCCAATGACAGCGCGGCATTTCAGAAAATGCTGTGCTCTCATTGGTGGAAAGTTGGCTCACCCCGATCTGGCTCACCACTAAGATGATTTAAAGATCCAGCTAACATTTTCCACATAACGTTATGGCCCAAAAGAGAGACTGACGGACAGAATGACAGACTTAGGGATGGACAGACAGACCGACAAAGTGAATTCAAATTAATGAACCTGGTGTTTGACATGGCCATAGTTCCCAAGAGAGCTGCTGCTGCAACTGTAAAAGGTGCTGTAAGAGAACTACCTGAAAATTAATTGGAATAATCTTAGATTGTTGATTTTTCTGTTTTTATTTGCAGAAGGCTTTAATCCAAGAGGGGCTGGAATGTAGGTAACTCCCACCCACTTCCACTTTCTTATATTTTGTTTGAAAATTTTTTGGGGGTCATATCTCTTAGGAGTTAAACAACACCCCACCAAATGCCAAAATAGACAATACTAAATTTTCTAAAAATTATGGACCTATTTGTCAGAGATTTGTGGTATCCTAGTTGACATAAAACCCATTACTTGTCAATTTAGGATCTATTTCATATTCAGATAACTAATCAATTGAATTAATGTAAATGCCTATCACTGATAAGAATTGAGTAAATTACATTTCTCTTGTTATAATCCATTGGCTTCCAGAACAATAGTTTTATATTTATTAGTATGTGAAATCTTTAAAAAAACACAGCAAACAAAATAAAAGCAGAGAAAATCCCTTTCCCTCCCTACATCATTACAGATGGAAGGTTGGAATAAATGACAAACAGACAATGTGAAGTACCGACCTCCTAAAGTACTAGCTAAAAGAACAGCTCCACCTCCAACTACCACAGCATTGCCTCTGACTCCAGGACAGTTGTTCACACAGGTTCCCCATGCCCCTGTCTCTGAAATACAAAATATTTCTCGTATTCATTCGAATCCGGTGGACAGGAACCCGTTCTCATCAATACGAAAAAACTATGTCTAGCATCGTATTATAAACCGCTTTCTACGAATATAAAAATGTACATTACAATCATAAGATTAAAACCATTTTTTAATCTAATAATTGTACATTCTATATCCGCGGAAAGTGGTTTATAATACGATGAAAGAAATAACCATTAATAGTTTTGTGAAAAATTTGATAAAGTATTGTAAAAAGTTAAATTTTTGTTTTTATTTCCATAAAATGGCTAAATGCACCAAAATATCTTTTTTTTCAAGTAATTTTTGGAGGCACTTCAAATATCATGGTAAAATTTTTTTAAAAAAATTCTTGACAAAACTGTTAAATAATTAGATGCTCAATTATAGTTATTTGCCCCACAGTATATTTGAGTAGAAGAAAACCTGTATAGCAATTGTAGGAATGATCTGTGTATCCTTCTGTACTGAAAGCCCAACATTCTCTTATACCATACAGTTCCTTAATTATAAAAGTCCATAATAGATATTCATTGCATAGAAGACAGCTTGGCTATAATCAATTTTATTTAGTGTACATCACTCCTCAAAGAGTTTAAATAAAATCCCAACAGTAGCAAAACAAAACCATTGTCTAGAGCTAGATCTTTAAATCATTTTAGTGGTGAGCCAGATCGGGGTGAGCCAACTTTCCACCAATTAAAGCACAGCATTTTATGAAAATGCTGCGCTGTGATTGTCGGAAATTCGGCGCACCCCGATCTGGCTCAACACTAAAATGATTTAAAGATCCAGGTTAGAAGTCTTATCAAACCATCTGTTATCATTGCAATCGATGAATGTGTCTGACATAGCAGCAGTAGGTTAAACTTTGCATGCCTTATGAAACCGTTAGGGCCTGGATTTAAACGCACCAGAAGTTTAGTAACACATTAAAACCCGCGACCGTGGCTCAACACATAGCGCATCTGCTCCTTGTCGGAAAGGAGATAGGTTCGAATCTCGGTCTGACACCGCGTCATAACAAAAGACGTTAAAAATGGTTCCCAATGCTGCTATGTCAGATGTGTGATGTAAATAGTTAGAGTTGGGGGAATGCCTTGGCCCAAAACAGGCGCAACTTGTTACCATGCACAGTTGGTACTTCTCAGACAAAGGTTGTGCATCTCAGTGAGTTGGTTGTCTGATGGATGAATGGATCATAAGCGGAGTATTTTTCAAGGTGCTTGGAGAGAGGTCAAGTAACAATAATATCAGAAGCAAATTTTGAAACAGTAACTCATACCTCTGATCTTGTTAAATTACATTTCTGACGTTCAGCATAATTAAGAACTAGAGCTTCACAGTTTTCATTGTCTCTAACAAAAGTATAATTATAATTTTTTCATAAATACCTTTAAATATCTTATATCAATTATTTTAGTATCACAGCTTTTCTACATTTCACTTTGTTTATTTTCTGTTCCTTTAACACCAATTGTTTATAACACTATAGGAGAAAAACGATTTTCTCAAATGATATTCAAAAAAGATAACATCAATTTTAATGAAAATTCCCTGAAACACTGAGCATAGAGCATATAATTTATTTGTTCCTGCAGTCAGTCAGTTATGCAAAAATTGTGATTTTAATCACATATTTAATATTTTTCAATTTTTTATCAACAGAACATCTTCTCTATAATTCATTTTTCTTGTTTAATTGTCCATATACATGCATGAATTTTTTTGATCTGTGCTGCTTATGAATGTTGTCATATTTGAGAGAGAGCTACTTTAAGATACTTACTTGTCATCCTTGTTGCCTGTGCCATGGTCAATCCAACAAGAAGGTGGCATAACATAGTTATCAGGCATCTTCATACCATAATTTGCTGCTATCCAGGGCATAAAGCATCTAGCATCTTAAAGCAATTAAAAAAATATCAATCTGATGCAGGATAGAAAATGGAACTAAATCTCATTCTTTTGGTAGTCTTAGACTTTGGGTAGTGGAACTATGCAACTTTTTCTCATTTTGGCTAATTTATAAGACTTTGAGTAACCTTAATTAAATTGATAGTAATCATCTAGAGAACCCAGAGCAGATGCAATACTCTAACATGCACTATAAGGTATTTAGTTAAGTGACATCACACCGACAACCAAACCTTTGACTAAATGACCTATGGCTGAAAGTCCTAACTGTGCATGGAAATGAGTTGTACCTCTTTAATCGTCAATTACAAGATCATACAGAACATGATGTAGCCAGAAATACAATTAGGCAGCCAGTTACTACATACATATGCTTGGTCAAATAATAGTCAACTATCAGCTACGCCCCTAGAGGCCTCTAATGGCACTTCAAATGTTTTTTTTTGTTCAAATCTCTACCATACCTAGCTATGTTGCTTTCAAGTCTCTTTTCAAGTCACTACGATACCCTACAATGTTGTGTAAGAGTCTCTTTACTTAAAATACAAATTTCGATTTATTGTGATTTCTCTTGGGAGGGTGGTGGTACCCTACCCCAAAATAGTTATAAACCTTCCCGGGACCTATGAGAAGCTACACTGTTAAGGAGAACCCTATCGGTTCAGCGGTTAGCAAGATCCTTTGATATAGACACACAAACACACAGACAAACAGATAGACATCCTGTTACTTTAGTACAAGGATACCTGTAAACAAAGTTGGATTTATAGACTGTCTAATAAAGGTTTGTTGTTTTGTTCTTGAACTTGCTGTTGCAGTAATATCAGAAGCATCCACTCCAGACACTCCACCAAAACTATCTACTAGAAAATACTGACAACCTCTTCAATATTAAAGAATCAATCTAATTAATTCATAGGAAAACAATTTTATTTGTTAATTTAAACTTTTGGGTACTTTTACTGAATTAGGATTCGTTAGTTCAAAACTAGTTAAATCAAATGTTTCAACCAATAATTTTAATTCACAGAAAGGGTTATCTTGTTAAATATCATAGGATATGTAAATAAATGTATCACTAACTGTATTATCCCTCAAATCCCTTATCTTATAGTTTTTGTTTTAAGTTTTATATAAAGTTTAATATATTCATGTTCAATTAATCCCCTTTTTTTGTTTTGTTAGTGTTTTAAGAATTTTAATCCAGCAAATCTAAATTTGATTCAGAGCTATTATAGAATTAGAAGAATCTGCAACTGTGGCATAAACAAAGCAAATTCACTTATTTATGTGAGAGTGGGTTTGAATCTTGGCTTAAAAGCCTGTCCTAACAACATTATAGGGGGTTTCTAATGCTGCTATTTCAGGTACAGAACATTAAAACTTAGAGTAGGGGGAATACCTATGCAGTAAACCATAACCAAGCACAATTAGGACTTTAAGACAAGTTTAAAACTGGACTGAACAGTCAACTTTTCAACTCATATGCAAGATTCTGGGTCCTTCACCTCATGCCTAGCTGTGTTACAGTACATAGCAGACAAAAACCCTTTGATTGCACAATGTTTGTCAGGAGGTCCTAAATTGCATTGTAATATGTTGCTTCTGATTCTTTGGGCCAAGGCATTACCCCTTCAAACACTTTTTGTGCCATACAAGCAGGGAGGTACCCAGTTTTGAATCTTAGGTGTAACCCTGATTCATGCGTGAATCCTTCCCATCTAATCCCTGGACACTTAATTAGGACTTGTGGGTATTTTACACTGGAACCTTATGAGTGGTGATTTAAGGCTTGATGTTCTTACGACTATTGATGCTACACAAGCCTAGAACCCTTAGTTATTAAATTTCTTTATTTCCTGTGAAAGCTGAGTGGACCAAAATAGCTGAACTTTGAATATCCTGAGTCCTAAATAAAAAAAAATTAAAAATAAGGGGGGGGGGGGCGTAATGACATCTAAACTTAAACAGTGAGCAAAAAGGTCTAAATATTGAGCTAGATTCTTTAAATTTGGTACATAAAAATAGTCCTTTAGGTTTTTAGGCCTTTTTTGGTCTATTTTGATGTAGAAACTTACCTTTAATTGTTTTTACTTAATGGATACACTGTGTCTATTCACAAGGACATTATTTAAGATGATTCAGCAAGTCAGGGACCATTCCCAGCAGGCTAGGTGGGTGGCTTGCAGGGGTTAAGTGCATCTTTTTTATTTTGTGTTGCCATATATCAAATTATAGGTTTTTTAATTTCGGTCCCCAACTTGCAAAAATCCCTATATTAAATAATGACATTATGAATAAACATAGTGTATTCAATGAAAAAAATTAGGAAAAAACAATAAAAAGAAGTTTCTACATGAAAAGAGAACATAATTGACCAAAAAAATGGCCAAAAAATCCTGTATCTGCAGGGGTTTCTTACATAACCTAAAAAAAAAATTGAATTTTTATTTCCTTTAGTTGTAAAACCTATAGGACTTGGCTTATGTACCAAGTTTCAAGACTCTAACTCAATATTTAGACCATTTTGTCCACTGTTTAAGTTTAATTGTCATAAGGCCTCTCCCTCATATTTACAGCAGTACTTTCCCTCAAAGTGCACTTAAACCCTCCCCCTTCCTTTTCTAAAAAAGTAATAATGGGGTATTTTTTTCATGCCTAACCCTATATAGTGTGCTATTAGGCAAAAGCCCTTCAGGGCCTATATCTGCCGATCTCTAATCTTGTAAGGTTGCTCAGTACTCAATATTACCTTACTTAACCTGACTTAATAGTAAACAAAGTTATACCCCCCTCTCATTTTCAAATTCAAAACAATAATGGGAGCTGGTAAGGGGGTACCCTGGGATTGACTAGGGATAAAAGGCCTAAAAATCCTCCTCAAAAGATGTGTCCAAACACTTATTTTACCTTGAATGGCCTGACAAGTCCAGATCCTGATACACCAAAATTTGGACAGCTCGTCAGTGTTGGATCCCTACATAAATATGCCATTTCTTTATCCTCTATCAATGTAAAATTTCAAATATTGACTTCCCTTTCTTTTTTCCCATGTAATTTTTAGATATAATACTTGGAAAGGTTCTCTTCTCCTTTGAATAGAGTCCCAGGATGCTATTGGCTCCTTTTTCTTGTATTACATAAAATAGCAAGGAATTTTTCAATTAAGATTTAGAAATGACTTTGAACGTTTGTCTATTTATCAACCATACAATCTCTCTCTTTCTCTCACATACATGACAGGGACAAATCAGCCAATAGTTTTATGAAGATTAGAAAAGAAACATGTCTATATTTTGATCAAATAGATAAAAAAAAATTTATTTTATACCTGAAGCATGAACCGGTGCTTGGATAGTAAGTATCTGTCCCCATTTTGGGGTGATCTTTGCAGTCAATTTTCTCCATCAATACTTCCTAATTGATTCAAAATATTAATAATATAAAAAGTCTAATCATAATTTAACAGGGATCTTAAATGATGATTTGATATATAACCTAATTTATGCTAAAAAATTACCCCATCTGTTGAATAGAATTAATGGTGGAAAATCTACTAGATTTGAAACAATCAATCAATTGCAATCTTTTATAAAATATTAAACATCAAACAGACAACCAACCCTTAAATAGCATGGACTATGTCTGAAACTCATTTTTGGGCATTAGTCATGAGTTGTGTCTGACTATACTATTTTCAACATCTTAAAGGACGCCTGCAAGAATTACCACGCTTTAACTGCTGAAAGACTGCCACAAGTAGACACAATACCCCAAATTTAAAGCCTTCAGCTTCAATAACAAAAAAGTTCTAGGCATTTCAAAATAGCATTTTATGTACAATAAAATTTTTGAAAGATTTCCAATGCTCATAAAAGAAAAAAACAATATTAAATTACGTCGCCTAGACACAAAATTATAACTTTATCTTTGTCAGAAACTTAGATTGCCGGTAACTGATTACATTTTTACAATAAAAACACCACATTTCATAGTCAAAATCTATGAAAAAAATTTGTTTTAAATTGCATTTTTAAACGAAAATCATAGCAGAAACAAAGGGGGAAACTAATTCAATCTCAGCTGTGATTGGTTGTTAAGCTGATTCAGCCTTCTAAACTTAATTTTTTTTTTTAATGAGTTTGACTATAAAAATGGGTACTTTTATTGTGAACCTATGATTAGTTACTGGAAACCTAAATTTATTACAAAATAAGCTTATAATTTTGTTTCTAGGCTAGGTAGTTTAATTTCAAAGTTTTCAACATGAGCATTGCAATTCTTTCAAAATTTTCATTGTACATAAAATATCATTTTAAAATGCCTAGAACTTTTTTGTTATAGAATCTGAAGGCTTCAAATTTGGGGTATTTGGTCTACTTGTGGCAGTCTTTCAGCAGTTAAAGCGTGGTATTTCTTGCAGGCTTACTTTAAGTATGAGGTAATGGGGTCCAGACTCAAACCTGACACTCCTATAATCACCTAATAATATTTGATAACACATGCCTTACTAAAATAGGATCCTTGCTCCACTTCCAGAAAATTCTTGAAATTCAATGCTCCAATACTTCTGGAAAGAAAATCTGGAACATCCCAGCCAGAAACTCTTGCCTTCAGATTGCTTCCCCTAAAGCAAATCAAAATTGATTAAAGGGCGAATATAGGTTGAATATGATATTTTAATGTATAAGAAATCTTTATCCATTGTTGATACTTGGTCTTCAGAATTAAAAAATACAAGATGCCAAGCAAATGATCCATTTTGTTTTAATGAAAAATTAGATAAGGATATTAATCCCATTTTATCTAGAATTATTGAATCATGTACAATATTTTCAAATTCATTTTGGCTAAACCATGACAACATAAAAGACATGAGAATTTTTAAAAACAACTTTTTTTGCAATAATGAAAAACAAATTGTAAGTAGGGCTATTTTTACAGAACAACATGGTTATGCTACGAAAATGATATAAAGTTAATTTGTTTTGGAGACCTGCTAAATACTGATAATTTATGTCTAGATTATAGAAACTTTAACATCAAATCAAAGGTCAATTTCAATTACATGGAATATTTGAGACTTCGGGGATTTGTTCAGCACAATATTTGCTTAGTGTAAACTTTCTAAACCTCAAACTAAAATTATTTCCCTACTTTTAAAGCCAAAAGTAAAGTCAAAACATTTTCGTTACTTCTTATCAAATGATGATCAGAGGATAGAAAAGTGTAAGTCTTATTTAAATAGGTATAACTGGGCGAAAATCAGAGAATTTGACATAGAGAGAGAGCGCAAATGGCAAAAAGTATGGACTTTGTCCTTTATTCCAATAAATATACGAGAATTCTTGTTTAAATCTATAAACAATTATAACTATTTTAATGCTAATATCGCTAATTTTAGGCCAGAGTCTCCAGATTGTACACTTTGTATTCTAGACCGGAATCTACCCGCACCCAAAGAAACTGCCCAGCACTTTTATCTGGACTGTCCTGTCACAACTGATATTACTACTAACTACTTCACAGACCTTCTACAAAATATTCAACTCAATTTTGACGCAAGCTGGCTGTTAGTAGGAGTTCCAAAAACACTCACAAGTAACATGATAACTGTTTTAAATATTGAAATTATACTTGTGTTATATTTCATCTTTCAGTCAAGACTGAAAAAAAAGCTTCCATTAAATTCAAATCTACTTGAATTTATTTCCTTTCAAAGGAAATTTTTGCTTAAAAACAAAAATTATAAACTAGGATATGAAAAATTAACAACAATTCAATTTGACCCTGGATAAATTTTATTCCTACTCTGTCTGTTATTCAGCTCTAGGGTAAATACCTAGGTAAGGGACCAGTCGATAATGATCCTTCATTAATCCTCTGGCAACTCTTCAATCTAACTGTCAGAGCTGTCTATTATCAGAATACCTGTCCTTGCCCCACTCATCTTAATTCAGTCTGCCAAACACATCTTATATGTGATACACTATTTCTTTGAGGCTTTATTGATGACTGGGCTCAGGGAATACCACAGGATGTCTGACTTAAATTAAAGGGGCAATACCAAGGTAAGGGACCAGTCATCCTCTGAGATCGGTTTTTAATAAATGCCGCGTTTTTTCGACAATTTTTTAGACCTTGATTGATTGAACGAAGACGATGGGAGAGTATGCAACTTAAGAATTCAAAATTTAAAAATTATTATTTTAGCCATTTGTATAATGTTTAATACAACTTAAATCCATTTTCGCTGCATATTTATTAATGCATCTTTTTAGAGCTGTATTAGATATTATATACAAACGGCTAAAATGATAACTTTAAAATTTTGATTTTTTAATTTGTATACTCTGTTAAAATCGTACGGGGCATTGATCTTCAAGATGAAATAAGGTTTAAAACAGAGTATACAACTTAAGGATTCAAAATTCTAAAATTATTATTTTGGCCATTTGTATAATGTCTAATACAGATCTAAAAAGATGCATCAATAAATTTGCAGCGAAAATGGATTTAAGTTGTATTAGACATTATACAAATGGCTAAAATAATAATTTTAAAATTTTGAATTCTTAAGTTGTATACTCTCCCATCGTCTTCGTTCAATCAATCAAGGTCTAAAAAATTGTCGAAAAAACGCGGCATTTATTAAAAACCGATCTCTGGCGACCCTTGTACCTAACAGTGTTAATAAAACTGTCCATGCCCCTCCCTTACTTATTCAGTCTGCTAATCACATCTTAAATGTGATCCATTATTATTTTATGAAGACGTAAATTATGACCGAACAAAAGGGAATGTCACAGTATGTAAAAATCTTTTCTTATAACCAATGTAATTTTGATATGATATTCTTTAATATATGTGTACATAAATAATTTTTATCCATTTTTTTTTAATATTGTGAATGACTTTTAAAATAATATTGATAAACTTTAAATATAATTTTTGTATGTAAATGATAAAGACAAATAAAGAATCAAATAACAATAATAATGAATATGATATGGGCTCAAAAAAACCGTGCCATTCTATAGATTATAAATAACTTAAAGATATTTACATATTCAATTGTATAAGTCTGTTATAGCTTAAAACCTGGACATCTGAAGATAATTTTATGTAATTAGTGTGGTTTACTAAGAAATCCAAACACCCTAGCATCACACAAGGATTCTTAGGAAGGTTGAATTAAAAAGCTTTCGTTAAATAAAATGTGGAAACCAGTTATCAATGTATTTTTTTTGTAATTTGGATTTCTACTTCTTTAACAATATTCCCCACCAAAGTATAAAGTATATGATTTTTTTTTTTAAAACCTACATGAAAAATTTTATTTCATGTCAGTATGAAAATTATATTGTAATTGTTATAATTAATTTAAAGGGGACAAAAATAATAGGTGAACATTGTTTCTTTTTTCTTATATTTTTTTCTGGAGAAAATTTTGCTACCAATTTGTGTGTGTGTAAGTTGAAAAATGCGTACTTTAGGGTATTTATATCATCCAGAATTAATCAATGATCTCTGTACAGAAAATAAACTTTGAAATGTATTATTTACTCTAGTCAATACTCCTGACGCACAAATACGCAAATCATTTTTATGCTTTTAAAAATTGAATAAAATAGTATATAATCTAAAAAAATAAACATTTAAATTATCATTTAAGATGCTTGCCAATGTAATAGTCAATCAAACTTAAGCAAAATAGTCAAAAAAAGTCTTATAAAGGATAAAAAAAGCCGATTTTGTTGGTCATCTGATGTTTTATATGTTGAAGTGAACACGAAAATTGCAATATCTACTTAAGGTTTTTTTTTGATTTTTAAAATTTGGCATAGATATTCTAAAAGTATAGAATTGCACCTAAATTTTAAGCCCATATCATATTGAACCTATATTCGCCCTTTAATGTATGAAGTAAAATTCATTGCTTGCTCCATATGTTGAGGACTATTGGTTATACAACCTAACCTAGGCCAAGTTATTTCTCAGGTTCCTAGACCTAACTTGTAAAATCCATTTCATATGCTCACAATATGATTTAAAAAACAGTACCTTATTTTATTCATTTGTGCATTTTCAATTGTACGTAATGTATATAAAATAAATTTTTGTAGCATAAAAAGTTTAACCTGGATATTGTCATTGTATAATACCAAATGTTAAATCTTACCCAGTTTCATATTGGTCATCTCCTTTGGGAAGGCATGTTGGCCAAATATTTCCTTTATTAAAGTAGGAACTATCCTAAAAAGAAATATCAAAATCAGAGATTTAATCTTGATATTTTTTGTAGTAAAGCTACTTTGTGCTTCACTTTGTCTATTGATCCATCACTTAGACTCTAATGTTTATAGGTGATTCTAATTGTATTAGCTTTAAAAGACATTAATAGAATATTTGCAATTTTATCCTAGTTTTATTTTTTCTCTCTCTTTTTTAACCCACTTTGTCTATGTGTTTGAACATAATTTTTGTGCTTTGTTACTTATGAATATTGTCATCCTTGTTGATTCTGATATCTACCTTTAATTTTTCATCATCAACTATGTAGACTGCAATGTCATATCCCTTCAGGATATCCTCAGGATTATATAAGGGATAATTATGGAACTCTTTCACTTTAAGAACAACCTAAATTGTGAAAGATACATATATTAGCAAATATTCATTGCATCTTACTTTTGACAGTGTTCCATGGATAATCATTAGATTAATTTCAATTTTGTTAATTTTATATTAATTTTATTATTTTTATTTCAACATTTGTAAAAAATTCTATTTATAATAATATAATTGATTTTTCAGTATGAATCATAACTGTTTTTAATCCAATAGGTTAATAGGTTTAGAAGCCATAGTAAATTATGTTTTTCAGTATGACTCAATGAATAATTAATTTCCACTAAATTAGAACTAATTCTGAGCCATACAGAAAAATCATGAAAAGCTATATTTCAACTATTACCTCTTTTTCAGTAGAAAAGTATTGATTTTCAATTTCCACACTGATTTCTCCACATACAATGTTTAAGTCTCTTGGCTCTGCTTTCACTGTTTTAGGATCAGGGCCACAGTGGACACTTTTTCTAAATAGATTCATAATGCATATAGGGTTATTTTGATGTAAATTAATTGTGCTAGTAGTTGCAACCTTTTCATACAAAGCAGTATCAAAGGGAATAAAAATAGCCTTAAACCGTTTGAAGACCATTGGCTAAAGTTTTATTATCATAACTTGTTTTTAATAATCTTTAATAAATACCTGCAATTTATTTCATAACCTGGATCTCCAATTTGATTACAACAACAGCTTTCATTCAAATTATCATCTGCATCCTATAAAAGGGATAGTTTCATGAAGGCCATTAAACAAGTAGGGGTACTTAAAGGAAGCCTGCAAGAAATACTACGCTTTAACTGCTGAAAGACTGCCACAAGTAGACCAAATACCCCAAATTTGAAGCCTTTAGCTTCTATAACAAAAAAGTTCTAGGCATTTTAAAATGACATTTTATGTACAATGAAAATTTTGAAAGAATTGCAATGCTCATGTTGAAAACTTTAAAATTAAACTACGTGGCCTAGAAACAAAATTATAAGCTTATTTTTGTCATAAATTTAGGTTTCCAGTAACTAATTATATTTTTACAATAAAAATACCCATTTTTATAGTCAAAATCATTAAAAAAAATTAAGTTTTACTTGCGTTGTACCGAATGTACTGTAGCCAATCAGAAGGCTGAATCAGCTTAACAACCAATCACAGCTAAGCTTGTATTAGTTTACCCCTTTGTTTCCGCTATGATTTTCGTTTAAAAATGCAATTTAAATCGAATTTTTTTCATAGATTTTGACTATGAAATGTGGTGTTTTTATTGTAAAAATGTAATCAGTTACAGGCAATCTAAGTTTCTGACAAAGATAAGGTTATAATTTTGTGTCTACGCGACGTAATTTAATATTGTTTTTTCTTTAATGAGCATTGAAAATCTTTCAAAAATTCTATTGTACATAAAATGCTATTTTGAAATGCCTAGAACTTTTTTGTTATTGAAGCTGAAGGCTTTAAATTTTGGGTATTGGGTCTTCTTGTGGCAGTCTTTCAGCAGTTAAAGCGTATTATTTCTTGCAGGCGTCCTTTAAGAAATCTTGCAAGAAACACTTTACTCTAATGGTTGGAAGACTGCCACAAGTAGATCCAATATCCCAAATTTGAAGACATATTAAAATGACATCTTCATAGTAGAAATCTCTAAGAAAACTTATGTGTGTAAACATACAATCCTGGTGGAAAAAAGGAAACTAATACATGTATTTACTTATAGATGTTTGCTGTAATTGGTTGTTCAGCTGATCCAGCCTTCTTATTGGCTGGAAATACTAAAAGGTGGAATTCTCACACTAAAGTACTTTCATTGTTCAGTGTTCACTGAATTTTACTGAATTTTACTGGCATCCTACCTTTATGCCCAAAATAAGAATATAGCTCAATTTCAAATTTTTCATCTACCTATAATGTCATATTAGAATGCCTATAACTTTCTTGTTATTGAAGCTGAAGATGAACTTGGAATTTAGGGTATTGGGTCTACTTGTGGCAGTCTTTATGCAGTTAAAGCTTTGTATTTCTTGAAGGCTTTCATAAACATTAGACATTAACTGGTGATTTCACACAAAGTGTTAGTTGATCACTGGTAACCCATCCACCCAATTTTTTTTTGAAAAAATTAAAAATAAGGGGTGGGAGTTAAATTTTTTCTGTATTACCTCGGGTCATTTTAGCAATGAGTAGTCCAGCAGGGTTAGATAGGCTCTAATGGGATTAGGTCCCTATGCATAATTTTTTCTAAAAATAGGAAATGTGGGTTTCAGTGCCCAATAAGCGCTCTGAAAGGATGCACCAAAATTAGATTTTACCTTACAAATATAGTTGCAGTGGGCAGCAGAAACTAAAATAGTTGGGCCAGGGGGTCCTGATAGCATAGTTACTCCACATTTATGGAAGCTTCTAGTATAGAAAATAATCACAAAAACTTTAAATAGAAAAAATAAGTTTAGAAATCTTAAATGGGACCAGAGTAAGTAACATTTTCTTCCACAAAGTATTGGTGTACTGATGATGGACAGACTGAAGGACAAATAGACTGAATAATGGATTGATGGACTGACAGGCAAAGGACAGATAAATAAAGAATTATATAGTTGATAAAACAAATATCAACATTTTATTTTTATAAAAGAAGTATAAGTTTATAAAGTAAAATATAGTTATGTCTGGATTTGTAGACAGAAAGACAAAGTCAATTGTATAATAGAAAAATCACCTATAACCAGAGCTTCTTAGTGAACATGACCAAGGATATTTTATGCCAGAACTTCGAACTATACACACAAGAATGTTAAATTCCATTTATAGTAAAGCTCACAAATATATAATTTCATAAATCTTTTTTCAATAATTATCAGACAAATAGACTTATGGATAGACAGACTGACACAGTGAATCATAGAGTAGTTTTGCTACTCAAAACTTGCCTTTATTCGGAATTTGTGGACTACCACCTTGGAATCTTGTTGCAATATTTTCTGGAATGCTGGAAATTTAAAATTTTAAGGTTTTACATATCATTAATGAAAATGATAAAAAGTTCAATAAGAATTGCCAAATTATTAATTATATTCTAACTGGCACTCAAAAATTTTATGATAAATATAACAAATAATAACATAAAAATCATAATACAACTAAAATTAATCATATACATAGTTTTTCATATTACTATCAGCAGAAAGCTGCAATAATAGGTGCAATTTACAGCTTTTGTTATTCTCGATTTCTTTTATTCATATTTGGCAAATACTGAAAAGTTACCCTTCCATTTATGCTTCAAAGAAATATGATTTACCCAATATAGCAATAGCTAACAATTAAAGGAAGCCTGCAAGAAATACATCGATCTAACTGCTGAAAGACTGCCACAAGTAGACCCAATACCCCAAATTTGAAGCCTTCAGTTTTAATAACAGAAAAGTTGTAGGGATTTAAAAATGACATTTTATGTACTATGAAAATTTTGAAAGATTTTCATTGCTCATGTAAATTTTTTAAAAATTAAACTATCTAGCCTAGATAGAAAATTATAAGCTTATTTTTGTCATAAATATAGGCTGCCAGTAACTAATTATATATTACAATAACAATACTCATTTTTAGAGTCAAAATCATTAAAAAATATTAAGTTTAACTGATTGTACTGTAGTATTTCTAGCCAATCAGAAGTCTGAATTGGCAAAACAACCAATCAAAGCTGAGCTTGCATTAGTTTTATTTATTTGTGTTATGATTTTACGCTTACAAACGCAAATTAAACCAAAATGTTTTCAGAGATTTTGACTTTATATGTGGTGTTTTTATTGTAAAAACATAATTAGTTACCAGCAAATTAAGTTCCTGATGAAGATAAGGTTATAATTTTGTGTCTGGGCGAGGTAATTTCATATTGTAATTTATATTATAAGCAATGGAAATCTTTCAAAATTATTGAACATAAAATGTCATTTCGAAATGCCAAGAACTTTTTTGTTATTGAAGCTGAAGTCTTCAATGTGAATTTGGGGTATTAGGTCTACTTGTGGCTTTGTATTTCATGCAGGCTTCCTTTAAATGGTATTTTCCCTAGCGTGGCAGACACTTCCCCCCCCCCATTTAAATTCAACTCTACTTCAAGCGTTATTTTATCACCCTCCCCCCCTTTTAAATTTTATACTCCCCCCAAATAAAAAGCTTGGATGTCCTAAGATCACTGAATCTTTTATTTTCATTTTATTTCAAAATAAGGGTATAGGATTGTTTCTAAGCTCAACTAGGCACTTTAAGTTAAACTGCCAATTAAACTTTCAGCCAAAACAAATTAAAAATTACCTTGCAACTACAGATTGATCTATCTCTCTACTGTTTGAAACAAAAAGCTTTTCTCTAAACAAAAAAAAAAATATTTTAGTTAAATTTGGTCCTTTAAACCAAACCCATTTCTTGGCCAATAAACAATCTGCACCCCCCCCCTTTAAGTTCTATCCCTTTAGGGCCTATGTGATACTTACCAAAAAGTGGTAAAAAATACGTTTTTTTCAATTGTTTGTGGCCTAGATGCAATTTTATATAAATTGTAAAGATTAGATCAAAAGTCACATCAGCTCTTCTGCTTTGTACCTGCATGACCCTTCCAGGTTTGCTGGCATACTTTGTCTGTGTGGGTGGTAATATATAATCGCCAGATATGAAAGTAAGTTATTTTACCCACAACCATGGCTCAACACGTACTGCTGCCACTCATTAAAGATATAAAAGTCTTTGCTTAAAACTGCGACATAACTAAAGATCTTAAAAATATTTAATACTGTTGCTATGTCAGGTGCGTTAAATTAAATGTCACAGTATGGAGAATGCCTTGGCCCAATACAGGCGCAATACATTACTATGCACAGCTAGGCCTTTCAGACAAAGGTTTTGCAATCAAAGAGCTGATTGGTGTTACTTAACCTAATATCCAGTTGTTTGGACAGAAAAGTAGAGATTTAGCCCCCCTGGGTTATCCTGGGTTGTTGGACTTGACATTAGTGTGATGGATAGCAGCCTCACCTGTTATTAAGATCTTCATTTGTTTGGCGCTTTCTTCTCTTTCCAGTGTCAGAATTTAAATAAGTTCCTAATCATAATAAAGTTTTACATATTTTTAACAATAATGTATCATTTACAGTATGATTTTTTTGGTGAAGCAAAGCTTATCTATAATTAGTGTTGGTTGTCTGTCCATAACGGATAGCTCTTATTATTAATTTAGATATGTTATAATTTTCTGATTGATTTTAAACTAGGCTAGTGATTCCTGTAATAGTTAGGTCTTATATATTAAGTGTAACGACTCCATAATCATTACTAGAATGTCTGTATGTTCATTTAATGCATATTGATTTTTAACTTTTTTGACAACAATTTTTCATGTGATATAATTACCCTATTCATGTTATTTTTGTAATACTCATTTCTAGTACTAAAAAGTACATAATGCTGAAAGTTTTTGATTTGGCATGTCAATACCTTTCTATAGACACCTGTACTACGTTTCTAACACAATCGAATCCTAGCAATTTGTAATCAGAAAGAAATACCTGTCAAACATCGCCAACTAGACAGAGCCATCATGTCTCAATATTTGACTGTGCTTAATATCTTACCTGAGTACAATGTTTGACTGTGCTTAATATCTTACCTGAGTACAATGTTTGACTGTGCTTAATATCTTACCTGAGTACAATGTTTGACTGTGCTTAATATCTTACCTGAGTACAATGTTTGACTGTGCTAAATAACTCATATGAGTACAATGCTTGCCTGAGTATGATGCTTAATGTGCCCAACAACTTACCTAAGTACAATGCTTGATTGTGCTAAGTGCTTGAAGGGCAAATATAGGTTTGATATGATATGAGCTTATTTCAAGCGTGCCATTATATAGATTATAATAATTAAAAGACATTGACATATTTAACTGTATAAGTCTGTTTATAGCCAAAAACTGATTTAATTAGTCAATATAATGACATCATTTTGCGTAACCAGTGTGGTTGAATTATAAAGCTTTTGTTCAATCATAGTCATAAAGAAGAGGAAAGGATTTGACATTTGTACATTTTCTTACTTAACAATATTCCCTGGTACAGCAATAGAAAAAGTTTATGATTTTTATATAAAAAAACCTTTACAGGAGAAATTTTATATCATATCAGCATGGATTGCTGCAACTTTTACTTTTGATTAAATAAATTTTTCATAACATAATTTTGAAAAAGTACATTGAATAAGTGAGGACTGAACCACTAATTAAAAAAAAAATATTTTAAAATTAAAATATTAATTTTTTTACTCAAAGTTGCATCATGAATACTTATAAACCTACTACATTAGGGTAGATATACCAAGAGAAAAATAACTTCTAAATCAAAGATATTTGTAGAGAAAATAAAATTAGAACCTTATATTTATCCCTGGAAATATGAGAGGCAAACT
The DNA here is from genome assembly GCF_053477335.1 of Acartia tonsa. NCBI lineage: Eukaryota > Metazoa > Arthropoda > Copepoda > Calanoida > Acartiidae > Acartia > Acartia tonsa. The sequence continues at coordinate 31,602,570 of NC_137273.1, forward strand.
ATGACATCTTAATTATTTACGCTATTTTAAAATTGATTAAATAGTTGATAATTAAAAAAAATAATCATTTAAATGTGCTTAAAAGATGCATGCCAATATGATAATCAATTGAAGATAAGAAAACAGGTCAAAAAAGTCCTAAATAGGATAAAAAAGAAAATTTTGTTGCTGTCTCACCCATTACATGTTGAGATAAACACTAAAATTGTAATATCTGCTCAAGGATTTTTTTTTAATTTTTAAATTTGGCATAGAAATTCTAAAAGTATAAAATTGCACCTAAATTTTGAGCCCATATCATATTCAACCTATATTCGCCCTTTATTAATTTGCCTTAGTACAATGTTTGACTGTGCTTAATAACTCATATGAGTACCATGCTTGCCTGAGTATGATGCTTGAATAAGCCCAACAACTTACTGTAATTAGTAACTTGCCTGAGTAGGATACCTGGCTGTGCTTAATAACTTGCCTGAGCACGATGCTTAACTGTGATTAATAGCTTGCAATAGTACAATACTTGAAATTGATTAATAGCTTCCATTAGTACAATGCTTGAATGTGATTAATAGCTTCCATTAGTACAATGCTTGAATGTGATTAATAGCTTCCATTAGTACAATGCTTGAATGTGCTTAATAACTTGCCAAAGAACAATGCCTGGCTGTGCTAAAAAACTTGCCTGAGTACGATGCCTCGCCTCGTTGGTTCAAAATCAGGTATTCGATGGCATAGGAAACGAGCAATCTTGTCGCATTTGTAGGAACATGATCATACCACTAGGATAAAGGACTAACATAAACATTTATCCTATGATATTACCCGTTATGGCATGTGCTCATCATCGGGAAGGTAAAATTTCAGTACAACACTGCATCATAACTAAAGACGTTAAAATTGGTTCCTACTGCTGCTATGTCACATGCGTGACATGAATAGTTAGAGGTGGGAAAATGCCTGAGCCCAAAACAGGCGAAACTCAATACCATGCACAGTTGGGACTTCTTAGACAAAGGTCGTGCAATCAAAGGGTTGGTTGTCTGATGGGTGTTGATGCCCTAGGTGGTTGAGCATGTTACATTGCAATTTTAAATGCAGGGTATGTTCAAAGGTGACATGGAGAGGACTTGTACCCAAAGCTTCACCACGCCCCTAGAGTCAATAGTCAATCCTATGATATCTAACATCTCTAACCAAACTATATGTTATTTAAATTTAAATTTTTAACCTAATATGTTAAAGTGGTTAAGCAAGGGCGTACAAGCTTGTTTTATGTTGTGGGACTTTAAATATTTGAGGAGGTAATAATATGTATTTTTAAAAAATCCAGGGAGTTTAGGTGTTTTAAAGTTTGAAGATAATAAACACCCCTCCCCCTTAGATGTGTTGCAATTATCATTTCTAATTATGATAAGCAAAATTACCTGTCTGCTTATTACATTATTTGTTGAATAGTTTAGACTCTGCTAATTTGAATCAACGAATAAATAATAGCCATTAGCACTAACCTGAGTTGTAGAAGAAATATATGTGTAAAAAACTAAAATTTAAGTTAAACATAACTACATTACCCTAACTCATAAGGGCAGGATTCTCTTTATATTTAAGTGATCATCTAGAGAATCCAGAGCATCATCTGCTTGTAATGAGATGCGATACTCTTGTGGTATTCGGCAACCGTGAGCCATGCCTATGGCACCCCTGACCGGGGTTCGGTGGAGGGTCAATGGCCCTCCCCCGAGTCCTGGGGAAGGGGTCTGACGACCCCCTCCCTATGCCTAAAATTAATGATTGAATCTGTCATGTTTTATTATGGTTAACTGTATTCTTAATTCCCCCCACCCTTTCCAGGGATGGGGGATCATTATTGCCCAAACTGACTATTGTATATGTATTATAATGCTTTTATGTTATGATTATTTATTCCTATCCATGTAGTTATTGTTTGTTGTATATAGCTTTAGTATCCTTTAAACCTTCAATAAAGTGACAACTGAAATAGATGTTGATTATTATCTAGTGAATGCTAGAGAAGCGTAGCTTCTCTATAGTAAGGTGTCCACGTCTGTCACACTGCTGTAATCTAATTGAACTCCGGTGTCTGCCATTTATCCTCGGCGGATACCACAACTTTTGGTGACAGCTGTGTGAGATTACGGCGAACCACAAGTGTAGAGCAGACGCGCATCTGAGGCTAAGGTACTCCCAGCAGTGAAACTGGCAAAACTGACACAAGCAACCTGAATTACCCACCCTGGACAGCAAAGTCTAACTCTGCATCCGGCAGTTGTGGAAGCGAGACAGCGAAACTTGACGAAGAACCGCGAGAAGCGCCGACATCTAACGGAGAATTGAGCGCTCAAAGGGCTGCGGACCGGCTGAAACAAGCCAAATAAGTGTAAACGGCTGAAAATAGGCCAACTTTACTGCAAGAGATAGCAGGATCCGAACCAGTGGCGCTAGCAGGACGGGACATTCCCTGCCGCCATCAGCCGGATTTGGATCAGCGGCGCTAGCAGGACGGGACATTCCCTGCCGCCGATAGGCTGAAACACGCCACATAGCTGCGAGCTGCGAGCCAACATACGAGTGTAGTGCACCAAAACAGAGCAAACTACGTCAACTCTAAGTATCCTGAGAGGCTACAACGCAGCCACCCATCTAGAAAAAACAGATATTATATCACATTGCAGGGATTACCACCCTGGTGTGATGGCTAAACAATAGATTTATGAGCAAAGATTGGCAAACAAATTGTTGTGTTGTGATAAAACTAAAAATAGAACAGGCTTGGATTTATTGTGTATTGTGATAACAACTAAAAATAGAACAGGGTTGGTAAACAAATCTGTTATGTAATTGTGATAAGGACAAAAATAGAAGCTAGATGTAACATAACAAAGACCCTGATACACAATCTAATCACCTCAAGCCTACAGCACAACAACAATACACCCCTTATTCCAGAGGAAAGGGAGGAGCCCACTCTCCACTGAAGGAAATACAATCAAGGTGATATAATAGATAAGCCTAGGATTAAGGAGAAAAGGCACCATTACCTCATCACACAGTTACCTCAAACCCACAGCACTCCCCCCCTTCCTCACAGGGGGAACGGACGGATTTACCCCCGTCCCCTCACGCGCTTCCCCCCTCCTACCCACACTAGACTAAGTCTGTCCACGGTGTGGAGCTAGTGACCGGGAACACAGAGCGCCATTCACGGGTAGTGCAACGGAGTGCGGAAATATCATAAAATTCAACGGACAAAGCGGACCAATGAGAGAGCGAGTTGAGGGATAAGTGCGCGTTTTACCTGTGTGCGCGGATTTGACGGTGCGTAAGCGCGTTGCAAGGACAGGAGATTTCACGCCCACACACACACACCGGAGCGGAGCTACTCCATAGCATCTAACAGGGGTATTTTTAGAAAATAAGGAATTACAAGCTCCCTCCTCCTATCTATAGTGTGATAAAGGAAAACCAAATCAGTCCCTGACAGCAGTTCAGACCCTCAACATCTATCTACCCCTACCAGCCTACTCTACAACCTCAGAATCCAACTAGTGATAAGTACAGCTAAGTTATATCTTTGTAACTAAACTACCAACCTAGTGATAAAAACAGTGTTGGCTGTTAGGCTAGAAAGCCTCAAGTGACAAACCATTCATTTTATTACTGTATAACTTTGTGTCCCGCCGTTGAACCGTTGACCCGATGGAACAGCCGCAAGCACCAGGAGGCGACCAAGCCCCAGGATGGCTCCAGGATGACCCTCAGCCGGCTCCAGCCGAGTACCGCAAGCTGATGCTGAGTAACCTGCCGGAGTATAGAGGACCGCCCAAGCAATCCTGGAGTTCACATATCCGCAGACTCGAGATGTCATGGGCGGCTTACCGCGTGCCACCCCATGACTCCCTCAACCGCCGCAACGCCCTTTTACTGTCACTGGTAGGGCAAGCGGCGGAAATGGCGTCCTATCTGTTTAGCGAGGCAGGCCAAGCCTTGACCTACGAACAGGTCAAGGCTGAGTGTGAAATGCTATTTCGTCCTGCTTTTGAATCCCAAACGCTTAAACAAGCGTTTAGGGATTACAAGCAACACTCGACAGAACCTATACAAGCATACATATCAACTAAGTGTGCCTTGTATAGGGACGCCTACAGCCATGAGGATCTCGAGTTGTTGGTGGACGAATTAAATCGTGGCATTCGTAACGCTAATGTGAAACGCGTCATGATGGGACATGAGATTACGAGTGTACCTGAGTACACTCGTAAGGCCATGTTTACCGTCACCATGATTACCAAGCAGCTGAAGGAAGGTGTGTGCCTAGTGGACTCTACCGACGGGCTGACTGGATCTGCCAGCATCCAGTTGCCCCAGTCGGAGCCAATGGAGATTGGCGCCTTGGCTCCGGGTCTCCACCAGATGGGGAAGGTCGCTCCAGATGACAAGGTTCCAGGTCGCTGCTTCCGCTGCCAGGGGAGAGGCCACCGAGCTCGAGACTGCCCGACGCCTGTGGAAGTTAGCCTAGAGGAGAGACGCGCCCAGCCCCGCCGTGACCGTTCTGCCAAGTGCGAGCGTTGCCACTATGACGGTCACACGGCGGCCGATTGCAGAGCTGACTGGGCCCAGGTAGCCAGCCGCAGGCGCACCGCCGATAAGGGTGCCCCTCCAGGGAAGCCCAGCAGAGTGGCCCACATGGAAGGGAGCGCGCCCCCAGCACCACGGCAGCAAGCAGCCGCCCCCAAAGCTGCGGACCGAGCCGATGGGATGCCGCAGTTTGGGACCGTCCCAGCTAGGATCAACGTACTGGGCGGCGCGGCTGAACCCAACCGGGTTGGCCTGGGCTTCAGCCTCAACCACCTGGGGCCGGAGCTGGTGCAACCCAACAACATCGCCGAGCCAGAAGTTCTGAGGCCCCAGCCTTTTAGCCTCAACATGATGGAACCTGCCCGACTGAGCCTACCCAGCAAGAGTGGAGGGGCGCTACCCAGCGTCACTGAGACGGTGTACGGGGAGGCCCTGGCGGCCGCTGAACGAGAGAGGCAGGAGGCGCTAGCCAGCGCATCAGCATCGATGTATGGGGCGCCACCCGGCGCCGCCACCTGTGATGATGGGGGGGTGCTATCCAGCGCCTCCCACCTGGTGCCTGGGGCGACAACCGTCGCCGCCACCGAGATACCTGGATCCTGGAACGAGCCAGCCTCCAACCTGGTGCCTGGGGCGACAACCGTCGCCGCCACCGAGAGACCTGGGTCCTGGAACAAGCCAGCAGTCCCAGAGGAAGGGGTGACACCCGTCACCCCCAGCCAGCCAGCGCCACCAGCCTGCAGGGAGAGCCCAGCTACATGCCATCCAGAGCCCCCTGCCAGCCGAAGGAACCCAGCTGCCCAGCACCAGGATAAGTTAAATTTGATAAATGTGTTGTATCCAAGCCATTGTAAAACCCCAGCCTTGCCTGTGCCCCCTGCACCAGAGGCTGGGGAGATTGAAATTTGGGAAAATAAGGACTTGCCTGTGCCACATGCACCTGAGTTCCTAAGGCAGGGGAGGGACGTGAGTAAGGGCGAGCCTGTGCCACATGCACTTCAGCCCCATGCCACTGGGCATGCCTTGGACAAGGGAAGGGACCACTTGGGGCTAGGGGAGCCGACACCCAGGCAAGTGCCAGTCGCTTGCCAGTCTGTCATTGGGGAGGGTATCGGGGTGCCCCGGCCACACAAAGATAACGCTCAATGGAAACTTGTATCTAGCCAGGAGCAGCCCAGCCGTGTCCAGCCACAAGAAGCAGCCGTGACCCGAGCTGAAGATCCCCAACCGCGTGTACGAGGTAGATGGCTGCCTGGAAGCTTCTCCCACTGGTGGATGGTCCTGTGGGGCCTCCTGCTAGCAGCCGTGTGGCCTACAACCAGCTACGTCCTGGTGGGATGGGACTGTGCCAACCCCACCCACGTCACAGCCTACAATAAAGAAAAGATGTGCAACACGGAGCCCCTACACCAGGAGGTGCCCCTGAGCCATGAAGTACACGTCCTGCAGCAAGTCAAGGTGAGGGAAACAACCGGATACAGTTGTCAGCTCACCGTGTCCCAGTGGACATTCAGGTGTGGGGTATGGGGTCACCTCAAAGTGACCTTGGTCCCCACCCTCATGAGGCCAACCAAGATAGATCCAGAAACGTGCCGAGACCTGGCCAGGAACCGAGTCTACACGCTGCCAGGCAAGACCCAGCCACTGACGTTCCAGCTGAACCATCCCCTGTTCTTCACCCTCGATATGGTGGGCGCCCTCGTCAACAGCCCCGAGGGGGTGGGTTGTGAAGGGGAGGACGTCCACTTCGAGGGCCAGCTGTACCGCAATGAATTAGTGCTCCAGGAGCGACGGCTGCTGGTCAAGGAAGAGACCTACGTAGTAGAGGATGGACGGGTGGAGTCCCAATCTGACCACCTGACCCTGGAGTGTCCCCATTCTGAGCTGTCTTGCATCACTGGGGAAGCAACCTACGTGTGGGACCACCTGGGGAGAGATTGCCCCTTGAGGCTGATCCGCAGCCTCCAGCCTAGTCTAGTGATGGATGCATACCTGGTTGACCATCAAGCCCAGTTTTTCATCAACATGACCAACCCCACCTCGATAGTGAACTGCGACTTCGAGGCCCATGCCACCAACCATCCAGCATTGTTCGTGGCAGCTGACCCAGCCGCGGCTGCGCTACCCAGAGTGTCGGCCAGGGATGTTGACGTCCCCCTACAGGCCCAGATACATGCAGGTTATATTGGGTTTACCCTGGAGACACGCATGAAGAGCACAGCAGCAGAAGAAGTAGCGGCCAACTGCTGGAAGCTGACCTGCCAACGCAACAAATATGTTGTCCGCGAACACAAGGAGTGTTGGGACAAAGTGCCAGTAGAGCCCACAGGATTTGTAGACGCCGTGACACGAGTGTATAGCGGCCACGCCACCAAGATTCCCTGCTCCTCCACATACCCCCTGACTGTGCACGCGGAGGAAGGCTGGATAGAGTTAACCCCCGCTCCTAAGAAGAGGCCACCCCCGCTGGATACGCCTAAGCAGTTGCTGACAGAGCCCTTGGATGACTTCAGTTCAGGGGGCTTGTATTCGCAGGCTGAGTTGAACGACTGGCAGCAACTGCTGGCGTTCCCAGCATATAAGAGCGCCATGCTGACCGGCCTGTCCTATGGCTCCTGCGTTCAGCAAGGCAGCTGTTCGGCCACAGGAGACCATGGGATAGTGTCCTACAACATCGACCGACTGGCGGAGGAAGGAGAGGCCGCCCTGGATGTCTGGGCTGGATTCAGACAAGCTATTCACGAGTGGGGAGATGGCGCAGCCATACTGTGCTTGCTGTTGTTGATCCTCAAACTGCTGGGGGACCTAACCATCATTTCCCTGGCAGCAGCACAAGGAGGTGTCCGAGCAGCCATGAATGCGATGTCACAAGTGTTCCTGTACCATCCAACTTTGTATAGGAAGGCCCTGGCTAGAGCCAGGCTCACCCATGCCAAGTCCTGGGACTTTTCAGTAGACTGGGATGCCATCCCCATCGGCCGGGAAGCAGCCGAGGAAATGGTGTCCATGCAATCAGCCGATAGCGGGCATGACCGCCCAGGTAGGCCAGGACCGCCCTCTGGCAGACCCCGCGGCCCCTCGGGAGGGCAGGCCGCTGCCCAGACGGTCAACTTGGCAGCCAGTGCCCCAGCCGCTGCCAACAACAACCAGCATGCCCCACTGCTGACTGTCCCAGCAACAACTGTGCCACCTGCCAACCTGACCCCTGCCGGCGCTGAACAACGTGTCCAACCAAAGCCAGCCTCTGCCTTCTATCCCACGTTGGGAGCCCACCAACCCTGAGAAACACTCACCATTAGGATTCCATTGAATCATTATCGTTTGTATATATCTTAGCCCTAAGGAGCGGACCGAAGGCCTCAACCACTGTCGGAAGTCTGGTAGGGAAACCCTCTCCCAGCCTTCCGAGGGGAGAGTTGTGGTATTCGGTAACCGTGAGCCATGCCTATGGCACCCCTGACCGGGGTTCGGTGGAGGGTCAATGGCCCTCCCCCGAGTCCTGGGGAAGGGGTCTGACGACCCCCTCCCTATGCCTAAAATTAATGATTGAATCTGTCATGTTTTATTATGGTTAACTGTATTCTTAATTCCCCCCACCCTTTCCAGGGATGGGGGATCATTATTGCCCAAACTGACTATTGTATATGTATTATAATGCTTTTATGTTATGATTATTTATTCCTATCCATGTAGTTATTGTTTGTTGTATATAGCTTTAGTATCCTTTAAACCTTCAATAAAGTGACAACTGAAATAGATGTTGATTATTATCTAGTGAATGCTAGAGAAGCGTAGCTTCTCTATAGTAAGGTGTCCACGTCTGTCACACTGCCGTAATCTAATTGAACTCCGGTGTCTGCCATTTATCCTCGGCGGATACCACACTCTAACACTCTTGGATATTAGGTTAAGTAACGTCAAAAGAAAAACCAACATTTTGATTGCACGACCTTCAACTGAGAAGTCCTAACTATGCATGGTAATGAGTTGTGCCTTTTTACGTGCAAATGCAATCCCCATACTTTAACTATTTATGTTGCTGACCTGACATAGCAGCAGTAGGAACCATTTCTAAAATCTTTAGTTAAGACGGGGTGGTGTCTGGCTGAGATTTGAACTTATTACCTTATTACAAAATCTTAACAAATAATTTTTCGGTTAATTCTACGGTTCTGAGGGTTTTTATTATGCTTAATTTTGTTCCTGGATTATAATGTGCATAGCATTTGGATAATTTTAAGAGGTAGGTGAAAAATGTTTCTGATGAGCCTCTTGTCTTGTTTCCAGAACATTGAGTCCAGTCTCTGAATTATTAATAGACATTATATAATCTATTTTACACCATTTTTCGTTAAACTTAAATAGGGATTTTCTGCAGACAAAAACCTTTGTTTATTTTTGTTATGTATGACACAATGTTTTCAAGAAATGATTTTTGAAAAGCTTACGTTATCATAAAAATTCAACAATAACTTAGTAATCAAATGTTTTGTCAAAGGCTTTATATTTTGTGAGGGAAGAAATTTTCACAAGAAATGATTTACTCTTGAAGAAAAGATTCATCCTAAGATATTTGACAATCTATAGGTGACTCATAATGCAAATAAAATGGAAAATTTATGCCCTAATTACTAAAATCTGTACAATGTTCCAATCTTGTTTGAAAATGTTTCAACCAATGGCATCACATTCTCTAACTAGAGGTTATCCAAGTTATCATAAACTTGTTATAGGACTTACTGTGTAAGTTCTGTCTGCAGAGTTGTATAGCAGTTATCAAAGAAACAATCCCACGAGGCAGGAATCCTAGAATCCTGGATTCTTACTTCTTAGCATAATTGTCTCTAGCATGGCTTAGAATCTGACTTATTTCTGCTGGGCCAACAGGCGTAAAAAGGATAAATAGGTTATAAAAAATCCGGTGGATAGGAACCAGTTCTCATCCATACGAAAAAAACTATGTCTAGCATCGTATTATATCCAGCTTTATACAAATATAAAAATGTACAATAATAAGATTAAAACTGGTTTGAATATTATGATTGTACATTTTAAAACTGGATATAATATGATACAATAAATGATTTTTCAGTATGGCTTAAGTCCAGTTTTAATCTAGCAGATATTAATCAGGTTAGAAACCATCTTGGAAAATATTTTATGCAGAATATGATTAATTAGGATTAGAATTATGGGTTAGCAATAAAGATATTTATTTGAAAGGAAAATTAACTTTTATCAACCAGTATCCGAGATTCTCCGAAAAATATAAAATTTGTATATATGAAGATTTCAGAAAAAATGATTGCAAGCATAAATCACAAAAATACATTAGTATTGGACATTAAAGAATCCTTTCCTTTGATTAACTGTCCAGAACCAGTAAACACTTGTAACTCCATCTGTACCTACGCTTGTTGCACTGAAAAGGATGTTAACATCAATGAAGCAAAGCTCAGTGTAATAGCCATAATATATACAGTAAGACCCACGAAAAAGTATCTTTTAGGGTTTACAGCCCTTATTTCTTAATGTATCATTAAAAGTAGCATATATCCGTGTTCTCTGTACATTTCCACACAAGCATATATAAAAATTCTAATTTTACCTCCATTAATGCCGGAAATTTTGAGAGCTAAAGTTTTGAAAAAGTGACTGAGAAAAAAATTTTTTTTGGTTTCTCATAATTTTTGGATGTTTATATTATGTTTTTCTGGTAACTGAATAATAATATACAAAGAAAAACAAGTTAACTAATTATTTCTTTTTTATTCCACCAAAAATATGAATTTTTAATGGCAAAAAATACTACTGAATGAATTGATTATTTGCAAATTTGAGGTTATTTATTTACCCTTACTTATGAAAAGGATTAATTATGACAGTTGCTCCGCCTCCTTTTCTGACATCTCAATCATTTAATAGGGGGTTAATTAAGTCTTTTCAGACTAAAAAATCATTATGTTGTAATTTATTTTCTTTATAACTGTTTTGTTATTAAAGTTAGGATTATGAAACAAAAACAATTTTCCTGCTATATTAATAAAGATTTATTTGGTTTTTTAATTTAAAACAATTTTGCCCAATAAGTAAGTTTTCAAAATAGCATTACACTAAAAAGACTCAAAAATATGTGCAAAAAAACTTCCAGTAGCATGAATCTTACCTCTAATTGTGAGGTAAGTGTAATAAAATGGTAATGGGAATTAAAAAGGGAAATATTGCTTTTTGATAGGAATATTTCGAACATGGCAGTGGCCAGGAATATGCATAAATTGCCAGCAACCAGGAAAGTTAAACATTGGTGGCTCCAGAAATATTTCTTGTTATGCTAGATCCAGGAATCTTCTAATATTGCCAGGAAACAGGAAGCATTTGTTACCAACAATACTTTACCATGAACTGCAGTAGATCCATGCTTTTAACTAAAATTTTTATTTTATTTTTGTATAAAGTTTCTGCTAGTAACAAAAATAAAAGGATTTCTACCTTAATTTTGCTTAAAAAGTCGTTTCATGTAAAAAGTTACTTTTTGCTCAGTCACTTTTTTAAAACTCTAAAAATCTCTGGTGATAATTTTTGTAGATGCTTGTGTGGAAATGTACAGAGAACAAGGATATATGCTATTTTTTTATGAAACATTAAGAAATAAGGGCTGTAAACCTTAAAAGATACTTTTTCGTGGGTCTTACTGTATAGATGGTCCATCTGACCCCGAAATCTATCAAACTTAAAAAGGAATTTCAATCTTAGCATGTTTATTCAAGTAATACAGGCAACAAATACAGGGCGTTTAAAAAAAAACTGCGTTTTCCAAATTTGGGAAACAACCATTAGGAGTACAAAAAAAATAATTATATGTCAATATTCTCTATAAAAATATGCATCGAAATTGTTATAGGTGTTTTTAATATCTCTGAAAATAACGGCGCATTTTAAAGCATAAATATTTCAAAAATGCGTATGATGCTTTTTTCTGGTAGAATTTTGTGCCTTCAGGTTGGTTTTCAAAATTCCTATAATCCTTTAATTTGATTGACAGGTTAAGATATAAACTCATAATTTATCCATAATTTGTAATTAAATGCTTTAATAAAAAAAATTTAAACTTCAATAACTTTTTTGTCTTTAGAGATTTTTTTGTCAAATAAAAAGGAGTTTTTTTTTCTTTTTACTATAACCTGCGTTATTAAAGAAGATTCTTTTACTGCAAATGCATCACAATCAAGAAATGTGATAAAATGACAAATGCTTTTGTGAGGAGCTAAAAAGCATTTCACCTTTAAAACTCATTAAGGTACTTTTCTTATACCTTTTCCTAAATTAATATTGAAATTCTACGATTTTTTATACATAATAGAAGAGTTATTTTAATTTTTCTTGCACAACATTTTTCACATAAAGCATTTTTGGAAACTATGTACCTATCATAGAGGCCGTATTTTAGAGATAATGAAAAACACCTGTTATAAAATTGATGTACTTTTTTACAGAGAATAAGGACATTAGACTGGCCCAAAAAAACATGAATTTTTAAATCTTTACCATATCAATTTGCGCATACCTTGAAGTTGTTACCGGCTCAAATGTAGACCTTTTAGTGAAAACTAGACCTCTCTACAATGAAAATTGACCTTGAAATTTCAATCTTAAGCTTTTTATCTTATATTTTCATGATTTTAACAAGAAATAATTAAAGAACTGCCAACCTAAAATAATGTAACAAGAGTTCAAATATGAAGCAATTATAAAAAGTAGGCAGAACCGCCGGGTTGTTTATATCATCATGAATTAATCAAAGATCTCTGTACAGAAAATAAACTTTAAGCCGTATTATTTACCCTAGTCAATAGTCCTGACGCCCTTCTACGCAAATTATTTTTATGCTTTTTAAAAATTAAATAAAATAGTATTTAATCTAAAATAATAAACATTTAAATTATCTTTTAAGATGCGTGCCAATGTAATAGTCAATCAAACTTAAGCAAAATAGTCAAAAAAAAGTCTTGTAAAGGGCTAAAATAAACGATTTTGTCGGCAATCTCATTTATTATATGTTCAATTGAATCAGAAAATTGCAAAATCTACTTAAGGATTTTTTTGAATTTTTAAATTTGGCATAGATATTCTAAAAGTATGTAATGGCACCTTTGATATAAGCTCATATCATATCGAACCTATATTCGCCCTTTATGAGAAGAGAAATGACGAAAAACTCTAAAAAAAATACATTTTAAAGACATAAAATAGGAAAAGGTGTTTTTAATAAATTTCATGGCTCAACAGACATTGTCGATAAAAAAAGAGACAATTTACTTAAATAAGAAATTAAATAAAGGTAAAAAAATATGTAGTATACTTATTCTCATATTCAACTTTCTAAAAAGCATACTAATAAAAAAATTAATATTGCAAAAAATAATTTGATTGTGTTTTATTAAACCAGGAATAAAGAGTAAGGCTTATCTTGAATTATTTTTCTTCAATGATTTTGCAGTATGAATAAGCTTTCCCAAATTATTGTAATTGTACATAAATAAATTTTTATACTTTCTTTCTTCATATGTTTATTCCTGGTGATTTTAATATTTTATTTCAATGTTTGTAAACAAACACCAAGAGAGGGGAAAGTGGAAAGGTAGATTACAGTTTTAGAGAGTCCAAACCATAATCATAGATTATATTTCTGCTTCTATAAAAATGGATTCAACTCCCTAACTGTTATATCTGGTGTAAGGCTATATTAATTGGGGAAGAAAGAATGAAAATAAAAATGCATTTGACGAGATAGCGATAGATTTTTTCTTAAAATCAATTATAGGGCTAAAATCTACAAACAATACATAACCTATATTTACAGTATTTTAAGCAAAGCATATCTGTAATCAAGTCCTATCCAGCTTGTCCATTCTATGACGAAAAATTTGCTATTAGACGAAAACGTAGCAAGTGCAGAACAATAAACATAATTAAAAACCGAAAATTTGTCGTAAAATAGACCTGTTGGGTAAAAATGTAAGTAGGTTCTTTTAACATCATCCTGTATTTAACAGCTTTGCAACAAAGTTATGAACAATTTTGCTAAAAACACATTATATTCTGTTCATTTATATCTGACATTAGTTAATATTCGTTTTCCCACTGCTTCAGAGGTTCACTTTTTTATATATGTTGTCATCCGGCCTTGTTGCATGAATACTTACGAAACATAGAAATATGATGGTTGAAAATCCACAAATTTACAACTTTCCCAACAGTCAGGAATAACTGAATATAATAGAGGGGGGTCAATAGACAATAAATAAATGTACACCGTAAATTTTGATAACAAATTTTATATACAAATGTCTATCCCTTCCTCCCTGGGTTTAAACTGTTTTCAACCTATGTTCAAAGGGGTATGAAAATATTCTCTGATACCTGTAGAATCAGTCTGCAGAGTTGAAAAGAATACACTCCCAATTATTTTGTTGGGGGGGGGGGGGGGAGATTACAGTTTATATTTTACTATACATTGAGCATTTAATGCTGCATAAATATAAGACCAACATAATAAAATTTCTATGCAAGTCTCCCTCCCGGGTAATAAAATTTACATGAGGGTGGGGTGGGGGGGGGGGGGGGGGTTATGGGCAAATAAATGGGTCATCCTTAATAAAGACCCACAAATAAGCAGAAATATTGACCTAGCAATGGACAAGGGACCATGATTCTTGCAAACAATTCTATAAAAAATCAACAAAACCTCTCTTGTAAACAATATCCAGGATATTTACAATTATTGATTATGGCTAAGAGTTAAGCAGTATAAAAATAAAATCATAAAACGACACTTATGAGATTACTTTTCTTCACTTTGAGATAGGGGGAGGGGGAGATTACCGGCGTTGCTACAAAAGGCCAACTCTACAAAAGACCAACTAGTCGGTTCTACAAAAGACCAACGCCTACAAAAGACCAACTCTACAAAAGACCAACGCCTACAAAAGACCAACATTTAAAAAATTGTAATGCTAGAAGGTCATGGCCGCAGAGCCCGGCCCCCTGGCCTGCCTAGCATCAGGCGCTCGGCCCCCTTGCCTATAACCTAACCTAACCTAACTTATGTATGCATTTTTAATGTACATTAACTTATTTATAGTTTAGAATTTCGTTGATTTTACAAAAAGTGGTTGGTAGAATTTTTTTCAAATTTTCAATATTTTTTTTATAATATTTAGGTAAGGTTAGGTTAGGTGTTTCGGAATGCAATCCTAGCCGTTCTCGAAATCTTAATCTCAAGCCCTCCGAATGACCAACATGTGAAGTTTACAAATGTGTATTTATTACCATGAAAACAGTGAGTCTAAAACAAAAATATAAAAATTAATTACATAAAATTAATGGTTTATTATTTTTGTAAGATCGAGGTTGCGTGATTTCAATTTAATTAAAAATATAAAATTTCTAAAAAACTTTAAATTGGCACGAAACATATTAAATCACTTCAGAAATTAATAATTTTAGATTCAAATGATCAATAAAATTAAGGAAAATATTCGTATGTCAAAAGTTAGCAATTAAATGGTCTATTTGTTGAAAAATTAATGTTTTAAATTTCTTCGTAAATATATACCATTCTACGCTTATTATTAAGAATTAAAGATAAATTCTTACCACATATGATGTCAAACTAAGCAGGAAGGCTTATTTGAGATATTCCACACATCAGAGCACATGTATATTAAAGCAATACATTATTTTTATTCACTTAGCTCCTCACGTGGGACTAATCAAAGGAAAAGTGCGCGTTTCTTTTGTCCGTTTACAAGCCACGCGCCGCGCGGAGATAGTTAGGAATGCCGCGTAACACACTCATTCTCTAGGAAATTTGGTGTAAGGAAACAGGGATTAATGGGTTCGAACTTGCCAGGGAATACAAGAAAAACATACCGAAACACACCCGTCTATTCACTGGGAATCGAACACAATACCTCATCTTTGCAATATGCGTGCAGACAGTGTCCACGAAATCACAATCTCACAACACATAAACCACAAGAGTTTAAAATGTTATGGCCATAAGGCCTAAAATTAATTATGGTAACTCGCGAATACCACAATAACTCAAACCGAGTCCACTACCACATAAGGATAGGAATAAGGAATGGGAAAAGCATTCAACATTCATGAATTGCACATTTACCACTCACACATCTCATTATATCATGGCCTCATAATCTCAATTAAAATTAGAATTACAGACCATGTAATTGCGAATACATGAATTAATAATCAATAGTACCTAAACTTTGATTAGGTATCTACATAATAATAGGCAAATGATTTTTATATTAAAAATCGCATCAATAATTAAATAATCAACTCAAACTTTTTTCATCAAAAGAAAGAAAGATTAAATAATGACATTTTTTCTACTAAATCTTCTTGCTAGAAAAGAAAAGTAAAATTTCATAAAAAACTTCTCAATATTTAGTATTTTTCTCCGGCGGAAAAATACTCGTGCTTACATCTAAACATTTCTCAGATAAGATAGGTAAGATCCTTAAATCTAAACATGTTTTATAAAATAGATACTTAAATCTAAATAAAATATGACTGTAAAAATCATCAAACTTCGGAAAATTAAAATTTCATAATTTTAAATCTTCGTGAATCAAATTTGCGTAAAATTAAAAATGCAATTAATATGCAAATTAAAATTACCAAATAAAACAAAAGCTCAATATAAGAAAAGAACTTCTCTAAATGCTGAATTTGCAATTTCTCTCTGTTTTAAGAAGAAAGCAACTTATACATATTCAAACAGTCATAATTAAGGCAATTAGGGGCCTCAGTTAGAATGAACCCCTCAAGATACAAACTAACAAATCTTTCAATATTAATAATGCCATGTTCCAGCTATCCTGTCGGACGTTATGTCTTTCCATCACAACTTTTGATACTGCATAATTTCCAACAGGATTTCTGGCGCAGGGCTACATCAACTGAAAATAAACATAATTAGTGATGTTTAAATCAAATCAAAATATAAAGAATCATGAATAATTCAAAAAACTTTTCAAAGTTATCAATCAAAGCAAGCGAAATTAAATCAAATTATCTTATGCTTTAGTTTTGCCGTTCTGCGGTATGCCTGGCCGAGGAAACAGAGCTAAGATACACCGTAGAGCGGTCTTATTAAGCTTAATTCTACGAATATCAATATCAAAGAATCTACTTAGTTCATCGGCGAAAAAAATCTACATTTTTTCTTTAGATACATCAGTTTAAAGGTAAATAGTAATAATTTTAATATGAATGCAATATTAAATTATTTATGTGATTATAATAAATCTTAAAGAAATATTTATATGATGTAAAAAATCTCATTGTGTTAATTTTTTATCATATCGAATTTCAATCAAACAAGGATAAAAATGTTTGTATTTGCGTAGGTACCTAGGAAAATTTCCGCGAAAAAAATCCCTGGTCCCGGAAAGACTTAAATCATTGAAAGAACTTGCGTAAACGTATAAAAAACTTAAGTTTGCATTTCAAATGAAAAAAATCTTGCATCGATTTGAAAGTTTAAACGAAATTGTATCCAAATTTGCGTTACTTGTAAATCTTAAGAAATGTTACCCATTTCTTTTTTAAAAATACTGCTTCAATTTTAATATATGCGATAAAAATGAAGGTAGAGTTAATTTAAAATATGCATAGTTTATCTTAAATTAATTCTGTGATATTCAAATAAAATATTAATCAATATTTTAATAATATTATACATCGTGTTCATTATTATAAATGCTTAAACATGAACGAAAATACATATACCTAGGAAAGTAATTGCTAAAAGTATTTTCTCAAGGTTTAAAATTGTCCGAAATCGCTAGGTACGTATATTACTACGAATCTCTGCTCTCGGAATAAAAAAAATCTTTACGCGTGGATTAATAGGAATCCCAGCTCCCGGAGTGACCAAAAAAAACTTTTGTACATGAATTGTTAAGAATCTCTGCCTCCGGAATGAAAGAAAATCTTTGATTTGCTTACAAATTTAAACAAATATCTTGATTTTTTGCGATAATCTTTTAAAATAATAATGAGGAATATTTTAAACATTATCATAATAATATTACATGTTGTTTTCTTTACTTTAATGCATTATTTCATATGAGAATCTGAGAAATAACATTTTTTAAGTAAACGTGAACCATAAAAAAAAACTAGAAAAATAATTTGTAAAAAATCTATTTTTCTCAATTTAAAATCTGCAAATCATTTGGTATTTAATACACACAAACTTTTGCTTTTCAAATCATACTTAAAGAAACAAAATCTTTTTAAATCTGCTTTAAAAGTCTAAACAGTTTTGTAGAATATTTGTGCTTAGGTATGAACAAAAAATTAGTTGAATAATGAATACTTATTCTTTACAGAACCCATTTTGGTTCCCTTCACAAGCCTAATATATAACTTGTAATATTTTTTCTTTAAAGATCATTTTCACATAAATAGTTTATGTTGTAGATTAGATATGTGTGGTTTGAATATTTTCAATGACTTTCTGGCGGCAACACCCGCCATATTTCCAACCGCCATTGGCAGGCCTCTTACCCTGCGTTGGGCGGCCAGCTTGGCAGCAACCAAGTCGATTCTTGATTCATAACACCACCAGGGCACGTAATAAAAGTGTGGCTGTCATAAAACTTAGAATCATCTACTGGCTTTTGTCCGGCCGGAACCGAAACTCCCGTCGGCTCTTGTCCGGCCGAGACCGAATTTCTTATCGGCTCTTGCCCAGCTGGAACCGAAACTCCCGTCGGCTCTTGTCCAGCTGGAACCAAAACTCTGATCGGCTCTTGTCCAGCCGGAACCGAAACTCCCGTCGGCTCTTGTCCGGCTGGAACCGAATCATTCAGCGGCTCAACACCCGCCGTAACAAAGTTATCAACGACTACAGTATCGTTACCAATATCATCAGGAATAACTGCAGCACAACTAACATCATTATCAGTAATAACCACGGCAACACCCGCCGTAGCCAGGTTGTCAATGGCTGCAGCACTAGCAGAACCAAAAGGTGCATCAGCAGCGTTACAAGCAGAACCAACAGGTTCAATAATAGCATCACAAGCAGCACCAACAGTCGGCTGCGGCTGAACATCTGAGCTTTCTGGTTTTAAAAACCCTATAGCTTCACTTTCCAACTCGAAATCTGAGCAGACAACATACCTACTCTTTGCTAAACCATTAGCACTAACAGCAAAATATCCAGATCCAAACAGGCTGGAGTAAAGCATGGTTTCTCCTACTGAACGTTCAGAGTAGGGAAACATCGATGGGTGCAGGTGCCCTACGAGCAAATCAACCTGCCCATTAACCAAAGTAAAATCTTCAGGTTTCATATCAAACAAAACAGCTGCCTCCACAGGATTTATGGAGCAGATCGCCTCTTGAGGACCAATGAGAGGCACTACCACAGGTTCTAACATGTGATAATTCTTGTGTCGATCAACTAAACCTAGCTTGACCGTCGGGAGACATTTAACTTCACCGTCAGCTAGAGAAATTCTTGCTGAACGTCCAGTAAAGGGTAACTGAAGTTTATTAACAAGTGACTGGGTTACCATTGAAGTAGTTAAACCAGTGTCCCACATGGCATTCACTGGGACCTTCTGGCGATTAATATCAACGACGTCTAACTGTTGTAACATTAACATTAGATTCGCCCCAGGGGAAGTATGTACTTCATAGACGGCGGCAGCAATATCAACACTCTCATGCATAAGGTTGTTATGGGCCTGACCACAATTGTCCACTTTGCAGCCGCCTATTACATCTGCCTTCGGGCAATCCACAGATTTATGCCCTTTTTGCAAACAAATCCAACAGCATCCAGCACTCTCCACAATACTCTTCCTGTCTGGCACTGACAGGTCATGAAATTTTGGGCACTTGTAAAGTAAGTGCATCTCATTACAGCCATTAACAAAACATGACTGTTTCATCTTAGATTTACCAGGTTTACCTACGGCGGTAGCGGCTGTCGCAGGGTTACCTTTCTTCTTAGAGGGGGTGTCCATATCAGTCGAACACCTCATTAAAATGGCGCCACGCTGTTCTTCAATAATCTTTAACAGCTTTGGGACGTTTGGGACATCCATCGAGCCCAATGATAAATTGAGCTTATCTTGAAAATCACGTGGCAACTTCTTGGATAACATCTCAAGAAGTATCACGGTCAACCACTGGCTGGTGGTGACCTCATCATCTTCATCATCTTTAGTCAGCTGCTCCAGCTGGCTAACTGCACCACCAAACTCTGCTAAGACTGTCACGATCTGGTTGGAGTCCGATGGTTTAGATTTCTTCTCCCATTGGTTGAAAAGGCAGAGCATCTGACGTGTTTTGGACTTAAAACGTGCGTCAAGGTAGGCCCACTGAGATTCATGCGATTGAATCTGAATTAACTGGAGTCTAAGCTCTTTATTTTTACAGACCTTTTCACTGCTCAACAATAACTGTAAATACGACGGGTCTTGTCCTACAGTAAGCTTTTTAAAAGTGTCTTTAAAACTTACATAGGAAGCTTCCAGGCCGTCGAAAGATGGAAGAAGACGTTCGTCGACACGATTCATATATCCTGGCGTGAACATAGAACCGGCGGCGAACTGTGATATGCCAAACGGTGACACAAATGGCGATGCTGTCGAGGCACCCGCCGTCGTCGTGGGTGGCTTCACAGGTTCAAGCTTAACCTCAGCCAGCCGTTTCATCAAAGTAGACAAAGTGTTTATAATTGCATCAGGTAAGGGAAAATATGGCCCTTTAATAACTTTCACAATCTTCAAACATCGATCATAAAGTTCAGCCTGATGGTTAGGCAAATTATCACCAACAACATCAACAACACTTTGAATGTCACTAAGCTCTTCTATAGCATCAAGAGCATCTTTCAAGGCACTATAGTCTTTTTGTACAGTAACTATATCAGAATAAATGTCACTAAACTCATCAAGCTCTTGGATTCTCAAACCAAGCTTGCTAAAACCGACCATGATGCTGTCAAATGTCTCGAACTTGTCATGGACAAGGATTGATTCCTTAGTGAGATGTCTAACATTAAGTTCTGAAGTATCACTGACCAACTTCATCACTCTATTTAGCTCACTGGTTAGGGCATCAACGGCTGGACGCAGCCGCTTACTCAATTGTTCACCTTTATTCTTTTTAGGACCCATAATTGTCACTAAAGTTAACTGTACTGATTACGACTATAATATGTGTGTTAAGGTATCACAACCAACACATTCACAAAACTCCACAGATTTTTCTTAGCAACATCTGTTTCTGTCTTGTTTTCATTGTTTCGGAACGCAATCCTAGCCGTTCTCGAAATCTTAATCTCAAGCCCTCCGAATGACCAACATGTGAAGTTTACAAATGTGTATTTATTACCATGAAAACAGTGAGTCTAAAACAAAAATATAAAAATTAATTACATAAAATTAATGGTTTATTATTTTTGTAAGATCGAGGTTGCGTGATTTCAATTTAATTAAAAATATAAAATTTCTAAAAAACTTTAAATTGGCACGAAACATATTAAATCACTTCAGAAATTAATAATTTTAGATTCAAATGATCAATAAAATTAAGGAAAATATTCGTATGTCAAAAGTTAGCAATTAAATGGTCTATTTGTTGAAAAATTAATGTTTTAAATTTCTTCGTAACTATATACCATTCTACACTTATTATTAAGAATTAAAGATAAATTCTTACCACATATGATGTCAAACTAAGCAGGAAGGCTTATTTGAGATATTCCACACATCAGAGCACATGTATATTAAAGCAATACATTATTTTTATTCACTTAGCTCCTCACGTGGGACTAATCAAAGGAAAAGTGCGCGTTTCTTTTGTCCGTTTACAAGCCACGCGCCGCGCGGAGATAGTTAGGAATGCCGCGTAACACACTCATTCTCTAGGAAATTTGGTGTAAGGAAACAGGGATTAATGGGTTCGAACTTGCCAGGGAATACAAGAAAAACATACCGAAACATTAGGTTATAGGCAAGAGGGCCGAGCGCCCGCGGCTAGGCAGGCCAGGGGGCCGAGCGCTGCGGCCATGTATTGATTATGTATTACTTTAAATTTTATGTTTATATATATATAGTTGTTGGTCTTTTGTAGGCGTTGGTCTTTTGTAGGGGTTGGTCTTTTGAAGGCGTTGGTATTTTGTAGAGTTGGTCTTTTGTAGGCGTTGGTCTTTTGTAGAGTTGGTCTTTTGTAGCAACGCCAGATTACCACCAATCTATTTTCAGTTATAATAAAAATTATAGTTTAAAAAAACCTCCCTGGGACTTCGATAAACTTCTTTGTAGAGATGAACCAAATCAGTTCACTGGTTAGCGAGATGCATTGGTCTACACAGAAAAACTGAAATATCCTGTTACTTTCATACGAGGATATGAACTACTGTTCAGGAGATACATACCCACTTGTAGTGCATATTTGCTTTAAAACAAAATAAAAATCTTCTTACTTGGAGCAGAATTCGCTATTCCACAGTCTGGGTAGTCTAAACAATAATCAATAAATGGATCAACTGCAGTTCACGGTTAAATATTCCTGGTAACGAATATTTCCAAAACTCTATGAATTTTCAAAGCTGCTAGCTGCCAAACGACTGAACGTACAGATCATACCCGTTTAAAGCGGCATAAGAATCCCTACAAATAATCTGGAATACCCATAAATCAATAATGCACAATACTTGCAGTGCAGATAAATGCGCGAAAAAGACATATTTTACGCGTTTTTTTCTGCAGTGAAGTTTTCCCTGTGCATCATTGGATCTTGGCTATTTCAGATTATTTGTAGGGCTTCTTATGCCGCTTAAGACGGTGCGCGGGCATGATCTGTAGTATGTACGTTCAGCAGTTTTGCAGCTAGCAGCCTAGAAAATTCATAGATTTTTGGAAATATTCGTTACCAGGAATATTTTACCGTCAACTGCAGTTGATCCCAAAAAATTATATGAGATCTATGGTGAACATTATTGCAATATATTGACCCTCCCATCCTGGAAAGAAAAATTGTCCCAATTTTCACCAGGAGCAAGGTTGCAAAGTAGAGGAATAGTTATTTATCCCAGCATATTATAAACAGCTTTTCGCGGATATAAAATGTACAATTATAAGATTGAAAACCAAGACAGGATAAAAAAAACTGGTGTAATCTTATGATGGTACATTTATTCATAGAAAACTGGATACAAGGCTATGCATGATTTTTCAGTATGGCTGAGAACCAGTTATAATCCACCGGATATTTATTGGTTTCGAAGCGATACTGTAAAAAGTTAAATCACAAATATTTTAGAACTTTAATTTAAATGATGGTTTTTCCCCAATGATGATTCACAAAACTACCCCTTCTGTTGATTACCAATAGTAGTTGAAACGTTTGGACTCTCAACCTAATGAACCAACCAATCAAAATTCAATAATAAAATTTGATGAAGCAAGAAAACATTGTTACGAAACTTTGGGGACTAGTAGAATAAACAGTCCAATGTCCCTTCTCTTAAGACATACCTGGATTGAACCAACCAATCAATATATATATATAAAAGTACCTTGAAGTTCCTGTTTAGTTTGAAAGAGAATTCTCCAGTAATACTGAAGGTTGGACCCAATAAGGTTGTACACATCGGACCAGGTTTTATGCCCTACACAAAAATTCAGCGTGACAAAAATTCGCTATATTATTACTTGGATATTGCACCAGATTTTCGCCAACTTTGTCCAGCTGACTAATATAAAAATACCCCTCTTTAACCCCGTCCCCATCCCTCTTGACAAATAAATGAACAAAATATTAGCACCCTAAATTGACGTCAAAATTTCCCCTTTCATAATATTCACGTATTATATGTAAATCCATGGTCCCTTTAGTGGCAACGTCTCTTAAGGGGCGTTTCGTCGTATTTCCCCATTAGTTTTTATAGTTTTTTTTTAGGTTAGGTTTGGTTAAGTTGGGTTAGGTGTTTGCCCCGCAGGGTAGAGCCTCCAACCCGCAGGGGCTAGAAATAGGGGAAATCTACCCTAAAAAAACGACGAAACGCTCATTAAGAGACGTGTTGCCACAAAAGCAACAATACCCGAAAAGCGCAATAAAAGGATTTATGTATCACTTAAAATCCAGTTTATTTTAGTAAACATTCCCTAAACCAATCAGCATAATTTACTTGGTCCGTCATTCTTTTGTTCCAAAAAAATTGGGAAATACATAAATCTAGAGTAGGTTCACTACTTAAAATCTTACTTTGAAAACCGACGATCGTGGCCGGCTCAACACATAGCGCATCCGCTCGTCGCCGGGGAGGTTATTGCTGCTATTTCAAGTGCGCGACATAAATAGTAAGAGTAGGGGAAATGCCTTGGCCCATAAACAGGCGCAACTCACTACCATGCACAGTTAGGACTTCTCAGACAAAGGTCGTGCAATCAAAGGGTTGGTTTTCTGAAGGATGTTACTTAACCTAATATCCTTGAATGTTAGTGTATCGCATCCAATTACAAGTGGATGATGCTCTGAATTCACTTAAAATTTAAGGAGAATCCCGCCCTTACGAGGTAATGGTAATGGTAAGTATTAAGATATATAAGTTTTCCGGAATTTTAAAGTTAGGGGGAGATTTGAAATCTGCATCAAATTTTGAGGATTTTTTTTATAAAATTCGTTTTTTCTATAATTCTTTATCTAAAAGCGGAAATGCAATTTAAGCTAATTAATTTTGGCATCTGTGATTGGTGGATTTAAAAAATCTGCTCTCTGATTGGATGGCGTACATCATTTAACCAATTAGAGCGCAGGTAGTTTAAAATCCACCTATCATATTGGTCAAAATTAATTAACTGAAAATGTATTTCCGCTTTTAGATAAAGAATTATACAAAAAAAATGATTTATAAAATATCCTTAAAATTTGATGCAGATTTCAAATCTCCCCCTAACATTAAAATTCCGGAAAACTTATATATCTTAGTAAGTATATCTTACTTCTTGTATCTTGAACAGACAATTGAACTGAAGCCACCAACAGTAAAAATATCAACTCATTTTTCATTTTCATACTAAAACAAGGATGACAACATCCATAAAAGCGAAGCTCTGAAACGGTAGGACAAACGAACATTAACACTTATATAGTGTCAGCACTGTATAATCAGAATATAAATGAATAAAAGTCGTAATAAAATTGTAAGTAAATTTGTTGAAAAACTGCTTAAATACTGGGTAGTGTTTAAAGACAAACTAACATTTTTTGGATTTGATTTTAACATTGTACTTTGTCGTCCTATAAATCATTAATCAGATTCAATAAAATAATTGTATATTATAAAAATTTACTGTTAAAACAATTTAAAAATCAACATATTTAAAATGGACAAACGGACATTGTGCTACGCTTTCTAAATCCTAGCTAACTACTACAGGAATCACCATACAAAGTCGTGGATAATAGAGTATGGAGGAAATGCCTTGGCCCAAAACAGGCGAACAGTTAGGACCTCTAGGTAAAGGTCGTGCAATCAGATGGCGAAGCTCATAAAAGATAATTCATGCTAAGAACAAGATTCAAACATAAGTAGCATTTTATTATAAGCGAAGCTTTACTATAATTAGAGTCAGTCCATCCGTATGTCCATAATGGTTAGCTCTTTTTGTTAATTTAGACATGTTATTTTTGTCCCCTCGATTTAAAATTTTGCAGGATGATTCCTATAACAGATTTAGAAAGCGTAGCAACTCTGTAATTGTTACCAACACTCTACAGGAGTATATGTTCGCTTTTCCTTCCATCTGATTTTAGAGCTTGGCTTTTATGGATGTTGTCATTCTTGTACATAAATTTAAGAACCAGAAATAAAAATGCAAATAAAGTGTTCAAGATTTTGGGATGTCACAACTTGAATTTACGAATTCATAGATTTGCAACCCAAATAATAAACCTATCCCAAGTCTCCTAGTAGAAATAAAAAAAAAATTATATAGAAGACATATGAGTGGTTTATTTTGGCGACAAATAATTATTTCTAGAAACTCAAAATTGTGTCATCTTGTGTTGGGCAGGGATCTAAAGGGATAAGACAATGTCCAATAAATTGATGTACATCCCCAATGTTGACGCACAAAATAACCCTTTCTGTAGATGAGGGCATTGGGGAAGTTTCAGTGCTCCATAAAACTGTCTTAAATGCATTTGTATCAACCAGGAGCCGTGATTCAGCAAATTAATTCATTTGAAATGAAAATTGAAATGAAAATTGGATATTTATTTTTGTTGTATACTAAGGGGAAGTGGGGAAGAAGGGGGAGGAGGGAGAAGGAAGTGGATTGTTGGTAAATGTTAATTAAAATTGTTTGTCAGAATCTTGGTCCCTTGTCCCTGCTATTAATGTGCATTTTAGTATTCAAAACTAGTTGAAACTTTCTTTTTCTAAATTAGACAGGCTATATTTATCAGCTCATTTAATTGACAAGGTATCCTAAGGGCTAAGACAATGGACGATAAATTAATCTCCATCCCCAGTGATGATAAACAAAATCACAAAATTAGTGGTTGACACTTCTAGTTTAGAACTAACCATTCACAATTTGATAAAAACTATCCAAAGTTTTTGAGTCAACGAATAAGACAAGTTTTTGTACAAGGTGGGTACAAGTGTAATTTACAGTGCAATGTCACCTCCCTCATTTTCTAAAGATTTATTCAAGATATGTTTAGATAATAAGTAATTATATTTTATAGTACCGACGCTACTCTATAAAATACTTTGTCTGTCCGTCCGTCAGTCCGTAACGCTACTGAGGATTTTTTCGGTTGTTATTAAAGTTAGAAGCCTGAAACTTCTTTTCAACATTTTCATCAATGTGGAGCATAATTAACAGTAAAACATCCACAGCGGTCGGACTGCTGTTAAGCCGGGTTTTGGCTATTTTAAAATTTTTAACATTTCCCCCGTATCTTTGATGTTTTTGGTCCAATTTACAAAAATTTTTGTGGATAATAGTATCAAAATCAAATTTCCCGTTGTTCTGAGCATTCAGTACGTAATTTACTTTGACAGCAAGTCTATCAGTTATCATACAAAATAAAAATATTAAAAACTATAAAAAAAAATAAAGGTTTCGTAATTTTGTTTTCATTAGATCACTGATTTTAACACATGCTCTTTAAATCTCCTTGTCCGTATTCATATTCATTATTTTTTTGCTTCGTCCGTAACGGTTAGCTCTTTTCCGGTAATTTTGACATGTTAAATTGTCCTATTGCTTTTAAACTTTGCAGGATGATTCCTGTTACAGTTAGGTGCGATTAAGACAGTGTAGCAACTCTATGATCGTTATCGGAAAGTTTGTACGTCCATTTTAAACCTGCTGTTTTTTTTATTTTACTTGTTGACAAAAAAAATTATGTGATATAATTACCTTATTCATCTGATTTTTGGAATACTAATTCCAAGGACAACATACTACAATGTTATAAGCGAAGCTTCTCTAAAATCAAGGTCTTAAAAATTTATATTATCTTTATTAAGTTCTGACACTAATGCTCCTTTGTCCTACTATTTCAGAGCTTCGCTTCAGATACAGTTTACCATTGGTAAATATAAATACATACTGGCCTATTATTGGTTATCTGTATTGTATAACGTCACTATAAGCTGTGTACAAAACATTTTTCACCATACTAAACAAAAATTGAACTGAGAAGAAAAAAAAGCATACAAGATTCACGCACTCGAAAGACATATTTATTTTTGCAAATCATTGTTGTATTTTGTTTAAGCTAAGTACACAAAATAACCTGACCTAACGTAATAAACAGACAAAAAACTATCCCCTCCACTTATTTTCAATTCATTAAAAAAAGCGGAGGGGCTTTAGAAGCCAGACTTGAGAAAATTTGAATGAACACGGTATTATATTCATAAAATATCTATAGCAAAACTAGGGAGGGAGGCGACAGTGGACTGTATAGTACAAAATAAGTGCAGTCAATTTTTTTTCATGGAATGTTTATGCAGTACTTTTTAAAAAGGTAGGTAATTAAATAATAATTCAATTATGAAAAAAATATCTTATTATAAATTATCAATATTAAACGCATAAAATCTGTCAATTTTTACATAGAGCAGAATTCCGTTTCAAAGACGATATTATGATATTTATATTATACGCAGCATATATTACAACTTTAAAATCATTGTTACGCAACAACCACTGGACCGATTTTAGATTGGTCAACGGATTTGAATTTATTACGGCCAGGACTTATTTTTTGCCACTTTGGACAACTAAATCAGCCAAGGAATAGCCGAATACGATATTTTTAAACTTTACTTCTATTTGCCACCTTGGACGACTAAGTCGGCCAAGGAATAGCCGAATACAGTAATTTTAAACTTTACTTCTATTTTATGCATTTTTTATAATGTCTACAACTTTAAAATAATTGTTACGCGACAACCACATGACCAATTTTAGATTGGTCAACGGATTTGAATTTATTACGGCCAGGACATATGTTTTGCCACCTTGGACAACTAAATCGACCAAGGAATAGCCGAATATGATATTTTTAAACTTAACTTGAAAAAAATGTGGGCCGATTATTTTAATCAGCCCAATCTGGCAGAAATCAGGCCGGCTGATAACAAAAACAGCTTGCTAATACTGTTCCAATTAAGTTACACTTTTTAGGGAAGGTTTATAAATGTCTTAGGGGTGGTTTTAGGCTTTGTTCCTGACCTTTATCAGATTCCCCTAGAGGATAAGGATCAAACAACTAGTATTCTAATATTATAGCTTCTAAACTCCTTATTTCTGAACCGATTTAAAAAAAGGTCTAGCAGCATAGTTATGGGACCTGGAAAATGATTAAAGCAATCCTTATATGCATAGATTGAATCATAACAAAGATATTAAAAACCGCATGAAGATTTAGGGTTCGCAGAGTTAAACACAAATTTTTTTTTTACTATCAAGGAAATAAACTTTTCAGATAAATGGCAATTAAAATCCTTAATTGTATTATAAAAGGTAATTGCTGCACCATCATTCCAAATGTTTTATTGATTTTAGAGGATATTGACTGCACTTAGTACACAAGCCTCCACCAGAGATTTAAAGGGATAAGACAATGGCAGATAAATTAATGTACATACCCAATGATGATACAAAAATTATCCCTTCTGTAGATTAAAATTAGTGTTTGAAAGGTTTGAACACCCAATTTAATGAAACACTCAATCCATTTATACCCCAAAATTGTTAAGCTAACGAATAAGAAAACGTTATAATAAATCTAGGGACTAGTGAAATAAACAGCCCAATGTCCCCTCTCTCTGAGTCCCCACAGTAACCAGTTTTATAGACCATGGAGCCACGTGATTCGTTCAGTTTGGCGGCAAAATCAGAAATTCAAAGCAGTACTGTCACTACAGAGGTTTCACCAGGTATATGGATATGACATTGGACTGTAAATTATACTGGTACCCACAGTTTTCAAACAACATTATCTAATGCTTTGGCCGAAAAAGTTTGTTTAAATTCTTTTTTGATTGGATACTTCCAAACTAGGAGTGTCCAAACTTTTCAACCAATAATTTTAATCTGCAGAAGAGGAAATTTTGTCTATACTATTGGGTAGGTACATAGATTTATTGTTTATTGTCTTATCCATGTTAATCGGGTTCCATATTCATTACAAAAAAAGTTTGTTTGGGTGTTCCTACTATATAGCACAAAAATCCTGGCTCCGTCATTCAGCAAAATTCAAATTGTCACTGGTCAACTAGGGGTGAACTGATTTTTAGAATGTGACATTGTCCCCTATCGCCCCTATAGAAGTCTTTTAATAAGCCGGGATTGCAATCTATCACCTATTTTCCCGACAACGACTATTGTAGCGTAAAAGTTTTGCCAAATTTTCTCGGATATTGGCAGTTTTGTGTACACACTTGGTTAAGTAGTGAGGGTCAACGCACGTGTGTAACCTCAATTCCACAAAAAATATTATAGCAAAGATTTTTTACCAGGGATGAAACAATGGACGATAACTTGGTGTATTACCCCAATGATGATAAACAAAACTAGTCTTTCTGTTGATTAAAATTACTGGTCAAAAAGTTTGGAAAATAATAATTTGAAACCAACCTATCAAAATTCTATAAAGTTTTGAGCCAACGAATAAGATACCGTGGTCATATATAACTTTGGGTACCAGTGTAGTTTACAGTCCAATGACCCAATCTTCCCTAATAACAAGGATGACAACATCCATAAAAGCGAAGCACTGAAACGGTAGGACAAACGGACATTAACACTTGTATAGTGTTAGAACTTAATCATCATAATATAAATTTATAAGAGTCAAAGCAAAATTGTAAGTAAATTGTAAAACTGCTTGATACAGGATAATTTTTATGGACATACTTACATTTTTAGGGCTTGATTATAGAGTTGCTTTGCTTATTACATTATACTTTGTTGTCCTAGGAATCAATATACCAAAAATCAGATCAATCCGATGATTTGATCACATAAAAATTTGTTGTTAAAAAAGAAAAAAAAATCAACATGTTTAAAATGGACGTACGGACATTTTGGTAATGATTATAGAGTTGCTACGCTTTCTAAATCGTACCTAACTACTAAAGGAATCACCATGCAAAATTTGAAATCGATAGGACAATTCTAACATGCCTAAATTAACGGAAAAAGCTATCCGTTACGGACGTACGGACGGACGGACGTACGGACGGACCGACCCTAATTATAGAAAAGCTTCGCTTTTAAAAAGAAGGAATTTGTGAAAAAGGAGGGGAGGGGGTGGGGGATTATGTAATCAAAGGATATCAAAACTCCGCAAATTATCCAGATTTTGGCGCTATTTCTGTTGGTGAATTTAGACGGACATGATGGCCCATACCAAAACACACTCTTAGACCTGTCTATCTAGTGCCAGGGTGCGGACATTGCACTTTAAATCATATTGGTACCCAAAGTTCTCATTCTTAGGCCAATAAAACTTTTTAAAAATCTTAACTTTTCAACTTTTCAACCAATATTTTTGATCACTAGAAGGGATAATGTTGTTTATTATCATTTGAATGTACATTGTACATTAATTCGTATCCATTGTCTTATCCCTTAAAAACCCTGGTCTAGAACTAGAGTATGTACCATTGTGTATAATAAGATTAAAACCAGTTTTCTTAACCGGTGCCTTCGGCACCTCAGGGCAAAAAAACTAGTTTTAATCTTATAATTGTACATTCTATATCCGCGGAAAGCCGTTTACAATACGATGCGAGAAATAACTAATAATTTATTAAAATAGACACATTTTCACAATACATGATTATTTCAAGGGAGCGCAGCTGCTCTCTCTGTAGGTATGTCCGCTACAATAACACAAATATAATCTGTCTATCTTTGACAATATCTAAGAAAATACATTAGTCAGCATTAGTCTCCAACAATAAGATCAGGTTTCTATCTTCAATAGAAAAAGAGAAAAACAGATATTCTCTATATGAATTGTTGCCTATAGCATTACGGATATACTGACGGAACAAGTGTGTCCTACAATAACGTTTTCTTATTCGTTGGCTTAACAACCTTAAGGACTTTCATTGAATTTTGATTGGTTGGTTCATTTAGTTGAGTATTCAAACGTTTTAACCACTAATTGTAATCTACAGAGGCGAAGGGGTAATTTTTGTGTATCATCATTAGGGATGTACACCAACTTATCGGCCATCGCCTTATCCCTTGAGATCCCTGAATTTATCAGTCTATTTTTGACAGAATGGCGGACTAAATTATTTATAGAGTAGATGCGTATTGCAAAATCAGCAGCAACTTTGAAGCAAGGAAAGTTAAATTCTTTTCTATTAAGCTTAACCACTGCGGAAGTCCCTGACCTTTTGCGGGGGAGATGCCTTAACCCTGCGGAACTACATTTTAGAACCTATCCTTAAGTAAAACCATAAAAAAAATTTCAATTTTTTAGAATGAGGAGGGAGGCTTGTGCTCGATTATGCACTTCTAGGGAAACTGCTAATAATTGTCCTTGACAAAGCTTCAATTTTAAATTTGTTAGGTTATTGCCACTTAAAATCGTTTGGCTAACGGAAAATTTAAAAAATGACGAAATAGCACCTTATTTCACCACAGTAAAAAAAACTTCTCAAAAATCTTGTTAAATATTTAGAGAGGAAAAAAGTTCTCATCATATTAATGTATTTATTTTTACTTGGATGTTACATCAGATTTTCAAGTTCCCTAATAAAGTGAAACTCGAAAAGGACAAAATAACGATACCCCCTTTACCCCACCCCCTTACCTCCTACTGGATTAGCAGCTGACCATTAACAAGCTAAATTGTCGACTATTTTTCCTCTGTCATAATATCTATGTATATTTTATATTCAATATCATATTATGCAAAATTTCAGTAATGGCGTTACATCATAATTGGGGTCTATCTGTACGTTCGGTTTGTCTGTCATTAAAAGCGAAGCTTTTCTATAATTAGGGTCGGTCCGTGACGGATAGCTTTTTTCGTTAATTTAGGCATGTTAGAATTGTCCTATCGGTTTCAAACTTTGCATGGTGATTCCTTTAGTAGTTAGGTACGATTTAGAAAGCGTAGCATTTCTATAATCATTACCAGAATGTCCGTATGTTCATTTTAAACATGCTGATTTTTTTTTACTTTTTAACAACAAATTTTAATGTGATCTAATCACCCGGTTGATCTGATTATTAGTATATTGATTCCTGGGACAACAAAGTATAATGTTATAAGCGATCAACTCTATAATAAAGTCCTAAAAATGTAAGTATGTCCATAAACATTATCCTGCATCAAGCAGTTTTTCAACAAATTTACTAACAATTTTGCTTAGATTCTTATAGATTTATATTCTGATTATTCAGTTCTGACACTATACAAGTGTTAATGCCCTTTTGTTCTACCGTTGTAGAGCTTCGCTTTTATGGGTATTGTCATCCTTGTTTATCCAATAAATCTATTAATATTTTAACAAATGCTCTAAATATCTTTAATCGTATTCAGGATTGTTTTTGTGCTTGGCTACTTATGAATGTTGTCATCCTTGTTTTACAACTATACCTAATTTTGATGCAAACTATAAACTGTAACAAAAATTTACTTGAAAAACAGCTATAAGCTATAAATCTAACGACGATCTATCCATCTACATATTTATCCATCTGTCTATGTTTAAATCTATCTATCTATCTTATCTGTTAGTCTATCTATCTATCTTATCTATACATCTATCTCTATTTATCTATCTATTAATCTACTTTATATCTATCTATCTGTTTATATAACTATCTTATCTATCTATCTATCTTATCTATTAATATATCCAATTACCTATCTATTTATATATTTACCTTATCTATCTTTTTATCTAGTAATCTAGCCATCTTTCTTATCTATTAAACTATCTATCTAATCTATTAATCTATCTATCTATCTACCATTCTGTTTTTCTGATGTTAACGCCGTGACCAATATCATAAAACTCAGGGCGGAAGGGTTGATTGGACTGGTGTCCAAAGTTTTGGAAAATTTTGGGGACTTATCAATGGGTTATACAAACTATCAGTATTTAAACTTTTCCTCCACTGATTTTAATCTACAGAACGGGTAATTCTGTACATCAATGCATCGTCCATTGTCTTTTCCCTTAAGGCCACTGACAAAACTACTTTCATATATATAGTAGCAGTAATAAACTTATAGATCCCTTTCAGAGACCTTTTAACTTGCAGGGGTGGGGTGCCAACACCTCCCTTTCATTGCATGACATTTGACTGGAAGTCGTAATTGTGAATGGTTATGATGGCCTCCTG
Organism: Acartia tonsa; assembly: GCF_053477335.1. Classification (NCBI taxonomy): domain Eukaryota; kingdom Metazoa; phylum Arthropoda; class Copepoda; order Calanoida; family Acartiidae; genus Acartia; species Acartia tonsa. The sequence continues at coordinate 31,636,127 of NC_137273.1, forward strand.
TCTACGGGCTAAAACATTCCCCCCTTTGCCAGATTCACAGAAGTAGGCCAGGATTGGAGTAAAATTTTATTGGAGGGGGGGGGGTAGGAATCGGCTAGCCAAATTAGTTGATAGGAATAATTTTTTGAGTAATAAATGTCCGAAATTCAGCTGATTTGGGTATAAAATAGCATAGAACCATCCTAAAACTTAAATCTAAAAATAAAAAAGCCTAAAACCATACCAGTCCCTATATCAGGCTTCCCAAAAATGAAAAATACAACTTCAGATGAAGCCAACTCTAAATTCAAATTTCAAGGTGTCCTCAAAGTTTATTGACCCGCAGATTTGCCTTATGGCGCAATCCACATGGTTTCTTTAATCATAAAATTCTATATCATAACAATAGAATTTAAACCCGGATAAAACCTCTACTGTGTGTTATACTTCAATTGCAAAGCGTCTTTAGGAATATACTCTAATTTTCCCCAATACATAAAAATTGTCCGCATGTTTCAATTCAAAATGACTGATTTTTACCCCTCCCTTCCTTTAAAGCGAAACTTATATTTGTAGGATGATTCCTGTGACAATTAGGTACAATTTAAGGAGCGGAGTAACTGTATAATCATTATAAGAAAGTCCGTATGTACCGAATTAACAATTATTGGGCAAAGCAACTCTATTATCAAGTGGGCATTTTAGAGTTAGTTTGAAATGTCAAATTATATTTCTACAGGGGCTGCTATTCAGCCAATTGATTCCAATTGAAATTGTAGACATTTTAAATATTTTGTTGGAGTAAAACTTGTTTTTGATGTAACTGAAGGGAAGTGGGTATGGAGAAGGAAGGGGAGTTGTAGGGATATTTTCACTTAAATTTATTTGTCAGAATCACATTCCCTTTTCCCTGGTATTTCTATTGGTTATTTCTTTTTTGCTTAACAGAGTAATTTTCCTTACTTATCAGGCAGAGTGACAGATTAACGTATTCGACCTTATTAAAAAAAGTTATTTAATTTAATATTTTTTTATATTTGGCAACATTTTTTATCAAAGGGGGGCAAATTCAACTAATTTGGAAATTGTTTAAATTGGTAGTTATCATTGTTCCTCAAAATCCTGGAAAAAAATCGCTCTACATCTACTTAGTCACAGTTTAAACGTCGAAGAGTGAATATTTTAAATAAATTTGTTTCTCTGTAACAATAACGAGTGTCAGTGCTGAATATAAATATATAAGTTGAAACAAAATTTTATGTAAATTTGTTGCAAAACTGCTTGAATACAGGATACTGTAAGGACATACTTACAGTAGGGATTTTTCTTGGAAGGTTTGTGGTACACAAAATAGTCATAAACCTTCTAGGACCTGTAAGAAGCTACATTATATAAAGTAGAACCATATTGGTTCAGTGGTTAGCGAGATCTATCGGTACAAACATAAATACAGGGATAACTCAAAGACATCCTGTTACTTTTATATATTGACTAGCGGCTACGCCCCTAGAGGCCTCTAGTGGCACTTTGAATGTTTTTTTTTATTTAAAATATCTAATTACAGAAATAATTGGTTTATGTTTCGTTGGAGTCTCTTTTTCGAGAGGGGTAATTTTTTTCTAGGGGCGATTTCTCCTGATAGGGTGGTGGTACCCTCCCCTAAAATAGTTATAAACCTTCCCGGGACTTATGAGAAGCTACCCTGTTAAGGAGAACCCGATCGGTTCAGCGGTAAGCCAGATCCTTTGGTACAAACACACAAACACACAGACATCCTGTTACTTTTATATATTGATTAAAACATTTCAGATAATATAAATATTTTTAAAAACATTTTATCCAATCAATTGTATCGACCTATATTTATATTTATGGATGTTATTTTGAATACAAGTGTTCTGCCGTTTCTTCTTTTGAGCAGGTATTATTTTTAAATCTACCTAATTATTACAGGAATCACAATGCCAAATTTAAAATCGATATGATTATTCTAACATGATATTTTTCGTATCGTATTAGAGATAGCTTTCTGCGGATATTGAAATAGGATTATAAGATAGAAATCGTATTTTTTAAAACTATGATGAAGCTCCTTACAGTGCTTTTAAAATGCCGTAAAACAATACAAATGACAAATGATAGGCCAGTTTACAATACATTTCAATTAACTAATAGTAGGCCAGTATTCCGTCAGACTAAATTACCAATGGCAGGCTAGTTTACAATACATTTTAATTCACCAATGTTAGGCCAGTATGACGTAATTTTTTATAGGCACTATGAAAAAGCATCAAAACTACATTTCTAATTTCAGTGTACTTCCAACGTATGTACTGTCACAGTACACGCTGACCAAGTGTACAAATGAAGTACAGATGAAAATCTATGAAAATCTGTTGACGTCCGAATGTAAATTAAGGTAAAGCTTGAAGTGTATAAATTAATCAGGGATCTAAAGGGATAAGACAATGGCCAGTAAATTGATGTACATACCCAATGATGATACACAAAATTGCCCCTTCCGCATATTACAATTAATTATTTAATATATTTGGACACTTAACTTAATGAACCAACCAATCAAAATTCAACAAAAGTCCCCAAAGTTGTTAAGCCAGAGAATAAGAAATCATTATCATAAGACTTTGGGGACTAGAGTATTATAAACAGTCCAATGTCCCCTCCCTCCCTGCATAAGTCTTTTTAGTCATTTAAGTTATTTTGAGTTAAAAATGTAGTAATACTAAAATAGAAAATAGCTTAAAACCACCACAGGACCAGTAGATATATTCCCTGAAGAGTAGAATCCAATCGGTTCAGTGGTTACCGAGATCTTAAGGGACAGACAGACGGACGGACAAAAAGACATCAAGCTACTTTGTATTATAGATTAAAATGCTACTCTTGGCATTGTATAGCTTCTGCCAGCCGATTTTAGTCGGTTCTAGCTGTTAAGCAGCTGGTGCTAGAAATTTTTAAAAGTTTATTTGTATTATTATCGATAAGTTTGCCCTAACAAAAGCCAAAAAACGGCTAAATGGCTGAGCCCGCAGCCGTTAGCCGTTACTTTTCCAACTTTTTCTTTGGTTTAGGGAAAATAGGTCTGCGAAGGATTACTCATGCCAAGTATCATAACGAAATTCGGATTCGAAGTGACATTTGCGCATTGATTCTGGATGCATTGACCCCCCCCCCTTATTATGTACTAGCGGCTACGCCCCTAGAGGCCTCTAGGGGCACTTGAGGAGGAGAGAGTCGATTTAATAAACCAATTTTAGATTTTAAAAGAAAAAGTAAAAAAAAATTTGGGGGGGGACAGGAATTTTTTTTGGGTAGGGGAGTGCCCACCCCTTATTTTTAATTTTAGTTAAAAAAATTTAAAAGAAAAAATTCGGGGGGGATTTTTCATTTTTTGGGGGGGGTTAGTGGTGTCCCACCCCCCAAGAAAATAGTTATAAACCTTCCCGGGACCTATGAGAAGCTACCCTGTTAAGGAGAACCCGATCGGTTCAGCGGTTAGCGAGATCCTTCGGTACAGACACACAAACACACAGACATCCTGTTACTTTAGTATAATGATTTGTAGATATGAAAAAGTTAACCTTCATTTGGGGAACTACACCAGCTCTGCAGTACAGGTTACAACTTTAGATAGTTATTTCCAGTTGGCTTCCAAACAGATTAATATCCGCTGGATTAGAACCTGTTCTAAAAAATCATGTACCGTATCGTATTATATCCAGTTTTCTACTAATATAAAAATGTACAATCATAATGTTAAAACAATTTGTTAGCCCCGAAGGTTTTTTATTTTTTATATCCGCGGAAAGCTGTTTATAATACGATACGATAAATACCTATCTAAGTTTCTCCTAAAAGGATAAGGCAATGGGCGATAAATTGATGTACATTCCTATACAAAAATAACTTTTACTGTTAGCGGATGAAACGTTTAAACACTCAAATTTCCAATCAAAATTTAAAAGTTCCCAATGTTCCCTCCCTCCCTGTAAAACTTTTAAAAAGGGGCATAGAAAAGTTTATTAGCTAAAAAAACTAAATTAACTAGTAAAAAGTTTTAGTGGGTGGGGAAAAAAAAGAGTTTGCCTTATTAGGGGTAAAGGTATTTGGTTAGTAATAACCCCAAACCTTTACACCATTTGAAGAAGCCATCATAACTTTAGACTGGTAGAAATGTTGATGAACTTTTTTCAATTTTTTTCCAAAATTTTTTTAGGTTATTCCCAGTGAAACAGTTGTGAAGCGATGTGGGGGTACTTGTTACTCCCCCCAGCACTCGTGCTACCCCACAACATCTAAAATGGTAAACAATATCATCTAAATACTACAGTATCTACGCAGTAAAGACCATTTGCACAGTTAACTTTAGCTAAGTTCAATCTAGTTCAATATTATAGATACTATACATATAAAATTTAAAAAGTTTCCTAATCATCCTGTGATTCGGCTTTCAAGACAAATATTTTAACAACAAAAATTGTATTGTATCAAATGTTTTTGAAATTGACTTACGGACTTTACATTAAGGGTCATTGAGTTTGAACCAAGCTTTAATAAAAGTACCCAACGATTTCAGCAAGGGAATGAGAGAGCAGGATTATAAAACGTTGGGCATTACAATAATTTACAATCAAATTTACCCTTTTTTCTCTGGATCACACCTAACTATTACAGGAATCCTGGTAGCTGGACAAAGTGTCTCCAAAAATCAGCCATGTGACGTCATAAAAATTAGAGATTATCCTTCCCTTTTTTTAGGAGTTTTCTTTCCCATTTCTCCTCTCATCTCTCTCATTTTTATGACGTCACATGGCTGATTTTTGAGTCACTTTGTCCAACTACGAATCCTGGTGCAGAGTTTGTAATCGATAGTACGATTCTTACATGCCTTAATTCTTTTTATAGGTTGATATTGAGGCAATTGTAGTGTCAACAAATTTTGGCGAAGGATTTTGGAACACTCAATGCGCGATTTTCCAAGTCAGGGAAGATTTAGGTAAAACAAGACCGAAAATCTGTCTAAATTGTAAATTAATGTGACAGAAAAAAATCATACCGAGTTTAACATGGATAACACTAGTGGATTGGATATAGAATAAGTGGATTTATTGACAGAGGAGAATTTGTTATCAATTTAGGTTGCTAATATGGAACTTTGTTTTATATTATTGGTCAGTTAGTTTATACAGTAGGATGGGGGTATCGTTTTTTTATGCAAGTGTGGTATTCGGCAACCTTGAGCCATGTTCTGTGGCAACCCTGACCTTGGTTCGGAGAAGGGCCGAGGGCCCTCCCCCGAGTACCGGGGAAGGGGTCAGCCTGACCCCTCCCTATGCTTTAAAATTAATGATAGATTTTGACAGCCTTATTATGGTTAAGCTGTATTGTTTGGTTCCCCCACCCTTTCCAGGGATGGGGGATCATTATTGCCCAATGGATGATGGATGCGTTCCTGGTTGACCATCAGGCACAATTCTTTATCAACATGACTACCCCTACCTCGATAGTGAACTGCGACTTTGAAGCCCATGCCATTAACCACCCAGCATTGTTCGTGGCGGCCGACCCGGCCGCGGCAGCGTTGCCCAGAGTATCGGCCAGGGACGTGGATGTCCCCCTCCAGGCTCAGATACACGCGGGCTACATCGGATTTACCCTGGAGACTCAGATGCGAAGCGCAGCAGCAGAAGAGGTAGCGGCCAATTGCTGGAAGCTCCAGCAGCTAGACCCGGCCCATCCGGTGCGTGTCCAGGGGAGCACGTTCTCTATTTTGAGGGGAGATGTATTGCTCCAGCTTACCTGCCAGCGTAATAAATACGTGGTAAGGGAGAGCAATGAATGTTGGGACAAGGTGCCGGTGGAGCCCACAGGATTTGTAGACACTGTGACGAAGGTGTATAGCGGTCACGCCACCAAGATTCCCTGCTCCTCCACCTACCCCCTAACTGTGCACGCCGAGGAAGGGTGGATAGAGCTAACTCCAGCACCTAAGAAGAGGCCGCCCCCGCTGGATACACCCAAGCAACTGCTGACCGAGCCCTTGGATGACTTTAGCTCGGGAGGATTGTATTCCCAGGCCGAGCTGAATGACTGGCAGCAGCTACTATCGTTCCCGGCCTGTCGTATGGCTCATGCGACCAGTAAGGCAGCTGTTCAGCCACCGGAGACCATGGAATCATATCCTATAATATTGACCGACTGGCGGAGGAAGGGGAGGAAACCCTGGATGTCTGGGCTGGGTTCAGACAGGCTATTCACGAGTGGGGAGATGGCGCAGCCATACTGTGTCTGTTGCTGTTGATTCTCAAGCTACTGGGAGACTTAACCATCATCTCCCTGGCAGCTGCACAAGGAGATGTACGTGCCGCCCTGAACGCGATGTCACAAGTATTTAAGTATCACCCAACCTTGTATCGGAAGGCCTTGGCCAGGGCCAGGATCAGCCATGCCAAGTCCCGGGACTTTTCAGTGGACTGGGATGCCATTCCTATCGGCCGGGAAGCAGCCGAGGAAATGGTGTCCAGGGAATCAGCCGATAGTGGGAATGACCGCCTAGGCAAGCCTGGGCCGCACTCTGGAAAGCCCCGCGGCCCCTTGGGAGGCCAGGCTGTCGCCCAGACAGTCAACCTGGTAGCCAGTGCTCCAGCCGCTGCCACCGCCAACCAGAATGCCCCGTTGCTGACCGGCCCAGCAGCGGCTGCGCCCCATGCCGGCCTGACACCCGCTGGCGCCGAGCTACGTGCCCAACAAAAGCCAGCCTCTACCTTCTACCCCACGTTGGGGGCCCATCAACCCTGAAAATCACCACTAGGATTCCATTGAATCGTTAACTATTGTAAATAACAGTCCCATAATGAGCGGGCCGAAGGCCTCAACCACTGTCGGAAGTCTGGTGGGGAAACCCCCTCCCAGCCTTCCGAGGGGAGAGTTGTGGTATTCGGCAACCTTGAGCCATGTTCTGTGGCAACCCTGACCTTGGTTCGGAGAAGGGCCGAGGGCCCTCCCCCGAGTACCGGGGAAGGGGTCAGCCTGACCCCTCCCTATGCTTTAAAATTAATGATAGATTTTGACAGCCTTATTATGGTTAAGCTGTATTGTTTGGTTCCCCCACCCTTTCCAGGGATGGGGAATCATTATTGCCCAATCTGATTATTGTATATGTATTTATATTGATTTTGCTTTAGGATTATTTATTCCAATCTGTGTATTTATTATTTGTTGTATATAACTTTAGTAAACCTTAGACCCTGAATAAAGTAACATCTGAATAGACTCTGTTTGTTATTTAGTGATTGCTAGAGAAGCGCAGCTTCTCTATAATATATGTGTCCACGTCTGTTCGCACTGCCGTAATCATTTGAACTTGGGTATCTGCCATTTAACCGAGGCGGATACCACACAAGTATAAAAATCATGTGCAACATCCAAATAATTATAATCGATTATATATAACAATATTCATACGGTATACCTATATATCAACGTTAAGAGCTGTCGGAAGCATGGACCGACCGTTATCCTAAAGAAGTAAGTTTTTTTCTGTAGCTTACGATATTGATAAGTACTGAACCGATTGAGTTCTCCATTTTTGAGAAGCTTCTCTTATATGGTTTTAATTCTAATTTCAGATTTTAGTCTTGGGATGGTTTTAGTCTATTTGTCTGCCCCCTTACCCCAATCAGGACAGAGTCTCTATAGATGCTAGGGCGCAACTGCAAGTTGTATAACATTTAACATTTTATTTGTTATAGCATGTGCTTGCGGTTGTCTCGTAACTGCCGCAGATTGCAGGGAAAAAGAATATTATGAAGAAAGAACTTGTCAATGTGTTTGTAGAAATAAAATCATCTGTCTACAGGTATAGTTGAGGGTTCTAAATGGATAAGACAATAGCCGATAACTTTGTGTACATCCTCAAAGATGATACATAAAATTACCCCTTTTGTAGATAACTACTAATAGTTAATAGGGAGGTATTAGAGTAGTGCTTACCCCTCACAATTTCCCCCTCAAAATATTGAAAATATATTATTTTATCCCCTGCCTCCTACCCAACCTATGAAACCTCTCATTTTAAATCAATCGAAAAAAAAAGCTTGGACGTCCTTGTTGCTGTTTTATCTTATATGGGAGCATCTTGTGCCATCTATTTAGAGCGAAGGCATCCATACTCTTTCCCCCCCTCATATTCTACACTCTATGATTATTAAGAAAATCAAGATTATAAGTTTGGAGATAGAAAAAAACTAAGAAAAATCACGAAACCTTTCTTTACTTTCATCTATTCTATTATAAAAAAAAGTATCTTGAGAATAGTAATGTGCAGAGGATTTTGCCAGGGAATGTGCAGAGGATGTGCGCGAAAATGAGGAGGTTGGGAATTTAATACATTGACACACCTTGGCTTTATTAGTGATGTATATCATAGGGTGTAGAGTGTAGATACTTGTCAAGGAGTTGTGATGTAAAGGGGTTGTATGGGGGATGTATCCACAAAACTTCTGCAAGCCTCTGCTTGAGAATGTAATGCAATTTAATAAAGAGTAAACTGAGATATTTTACATTACAAACAGATAGACAGATATGATCACATACAGACTGGCTTTGCAACAAGAACAAAATATTTCAGGATAAATTTTGGGATCCCTCCACCTGCTCTTGTAGATGCAAACAGCTAACAACATGCAATACAGGTACAAACAGCTGACAACATGTAATACAGGTAAAACAGCTACCAACATGTAATACAGGTAAAACAGCTGACAGCATGTAATACAGGTAAAACAGCTGAAAACATGTAATACAGGTAAAACAGCTGACAGCATGTAATACAGGTAAAACAGCTGACATCATGTAATACAGGTAAAACAGATGACAACATGTAATACAGGTAAAACAAAATAAGTCCATATCTTGAAAGGAAAATCACAACACATACTTTTACCTTTTAAGGGCGGAATTCTGCTTCGACTTTTCTCATCTAGATAATCTAGAGGATATTCCGCTTGTAATGGGATGCGATAATCACCCAAGGATATTAGGTTAAGTAACATCCCAACAGACAACCAACCCTTTGATTGCATGACCTTTGACTGAGCATTCCTAACTATGCATGGTAATGAGTTGCGTCTGTCTATGGGCCGAGGCATTCCCCCTCCTCGATGCACCTGACATAGCAGCAGTAGGAAACATTTTAATGTCTTTATTTATCTTATGCGTGCAGAAGGGGTTGGATACACCCCACATGGAAGTCTCCCCCCCCCCCTTATGTCTACATCCCCTTAACAGAAGTCTAACCTATACATTCCCTAAAACAGCCAAGGGGGGTGTCAAGTAAAAAAAGACAACCCCACCACTTTAAAATTAAAAAATTGTAAGATGATGGGTTTCTAAATTTATCATCATTTTTTATAGGATATGTTTTTGATGATGAAGAAACCTGTGGTTGTGTTTGGCCCTTTTTAAAAGCAGGACCTTCAGAGTTAGTTCTAGTAACAGCTGCTGCAGCCTCTTTACTTTTAACAGTATCCATTTTTGCTCTTTTAAGGTAATATACTTAATTTTAGTAGCAAAGCTACTCTATAATTCATTTTGTCTGTCGTCAGTCAGTAACACTGTAGGGGAATTGTGATTTTCTCAGATGCTTTTTAAGATAGACAGCTGAATGTTTTTGTGAAGATTCCCTAAAAGGAGCATTCAGAATTTAATTTACTTTGACAATCGGTCTGTCCATCAAGCTAAGATTTAAATATTAAAAAAATACATGAAAATCATCCATGATTTTTTTTGTGATTTGCTACTTATGAGTATTATTATCCTAGTTTTCAAATAATTAAAGAAATTAAATAAAAAATTAATTTTTTTATATGATTTTTTTTGTGGTCTTACAATAATTAATGTTTTTAGATTTAGAAATAAAAGATTACAAGCAACAGATAAAGAAAAAATAAATTCCTCACTTTTAAATAATGTAGGTATCTTTCTTTAGCTTTTATTAATAATTATTTTTCTCGTATTCATTCGAATCCGGTGGAAAGGAACCGGTTCTCATCCATACGAAAAAACTATGTCTAGCATTGTATTATATCCAGTTTTCTACGAATATAGAAATGTACAATCATAAGATTAAAACCAGTTTTTTTAGCTGGTGCCTTCGGCACCTCGGGGCTAAAAAAAACTAGTTTTAATCTCATAATTGTACTTTCTATATCCGCGGAAAGCCGTTTATAATACGATGCGAGAAATAACTATTAAATTATTTTAAATTTCAATGTATTTATTTCAGTAATTTACTGTGAATGAAGAAGTTACATAAATTTAGTAAAAAATGTGATTTAAATTGTTTTTTCCCAAATTGTTATTTAAATTTTTTAAACTTATTTTATACATACTTAAAAAAATAATTTTAAAAAGTATCAATTTTAAGTTTAATAATTTGTGATTTACTTTGCAAAAATCATATATTTGACTAACAATCAATATTCTTTTCTAAGCAAAAGCTTAAACTTTATTTGAAAAATCTGATATGTTTACAGCAGACAACATCTTCTATGATTCTTTTGTGATTAAATTGGGTTTTCTTGAACATTTTCAAATAATTTTGATTTATGTATTTCAATGTCATCTTTCCCAATTTTTACTTTTTCAATCTCTGCAACTTTTTTTGTATTCTTTATATAATCTTACAGTTTCCTGATTGAATCAATATATTATTACTTGGATACTGCACCAGTGTTTTGTCTACTCTAATAAAATGGTCTTTCCAGTTATCTAATATAACAATAAATCCCATTCACAATATTTACCCCAACCCTTCTCCTTTTACTACAATTATTCTTGTAAAATACCTCAAATGATTCAACACATTTTAAGTTTTCATTTTAAGTTTCATCAAAAAGGGAGTATTTTCTTTGTTATTTGAAAAGAACATCCCAACTCCAAATAATTTTCATCTTCCTCAATCTTGAACCTAAGATGAAAAATAAATGATACTGCATTATGAAGTCAATGCACACTCACAGTATGGATACAATTATTGCTTCATTTATTGCTTTATTGAAGAGATAGCATTAAAAATTAGACAAACTAATTAAATAGCTTCATTAATGATATATAATCTATAATACAAAGTAGAACGATGTCTGTCTGTTTGTTCTTGTGTCTGTTTGTTTGTAGCAAAGGATCTCGCTAACCGCTGAACCGATCGGGTTCTCCTTTACAGGGTAGCTTTTCATAGGTCCCGGGAAGGTTTATAACTATTTTCTTGGGGGATGGGACACCCCAAACCCCCCCCCCAAATTAAAAATTTTTAAATTTTTTCTTTTAAATCTACAATTTGAAAAATTGGTTTGATTAAACCTCTTGGGGCAAAGCCCCTAGAGGCTAGGGGCTAAGCCGCTAGTAATAATGTATAATTATTTGTGGAAAAGTAAAACCTAATGAAGATTTAATAAAAGTCCCTAAAGGTAAAGCGAAAAAAATATTGTGTTTATGACTTTGGGTACCATCTTAATTTACAGTCCAATGTTGCTTTCTTCCGCTGAAAAAAAGATAAAATAATAAAAGTAGTCTTCCTTAAGATATTATTCAAATAAGAATTCATTTTAAGAATGGTTGATGCGCCTCTTATCATTAAGGGGATATGGAACGGTAAGAAAAAGTAGCCCAAAATCATCCAAAAGTGCATGGAGTGGTTAGTGAGATCTTTACTGACAAACAAGTAACATGCTTTATTTAATACTTATTTATTCTATCTCCGCTCATAATTTCTTCTTTATAAATGATTTTGAGGCTTTATTTGTTCATAGGAACGTGGTGGTACCATCCCCCAAAATAGGCATATACCCACTTATGACCTATAAAAGTTTACACTGTAAAGGAGAAGCATATCTGTTCAGTAATTAGTGAGAACTTGCTAGACAGACACACACTTACTTAGATCCTTTCGGCTTGATGCATATGAAGAACATATGGGAACAGTACAACAATTAATTAAATTAACATTCAAAATAAATTATATTTTTTATTACTTCTATAACATCACAATCACAAAAAGAAAAGAAAAATCACATATTAACTATTTTTTTTGTTCATAATAATACTGTTTTACTCAGGAATCTTAAGGGATAGGACAATGGATGATAAATGATGTATATCCCCAGTGATTAAGAACAAATCTATTGGTCGAAAAACTTAGACACTAAAGATTGTATAATCTAATAAAGATCAGTACCCAATCTTTTTAAGCCATCGTAATAGAGAAAACGTGCCTATAAACCTTTGGGGACCAGCATAATTTACAGCCTATTGTCCTATCCCTCCCATTCCAAATGTCAAATAAAATATTTAGACCAGCTGAATCTTAGTTTCCGATTTTGTACGTACCACCCTCATCCTATCTCAATATTTACAACTAGCTAAAAAAGCTTCAAACTCCAAAAAACAAAAACTTAAAAATTAAAAATTTTTAATGTATAATGTATAAATCGTTTTGTTTTCACAAATTAGGCTATTTTTACATTTTATTAAATGGAGTTACAATGGAGATAAATAATAGCTAAAAATTGCTTTTGCAATATTTGGGTTATCTGTCGTACAACTTCGGAAATTAGGGGAAAAATGTTTATCAATATTCATCCTAAATAAAGCTCAAGTTATATGTGATTTTAATTTGTGAAATTTATATAAAAAGTTTTTAAATACATTATTCTATTTCTACATATACTAGATGTTTAATTAATGCCCAATATAAAAAGGGGACAGGCAAAAAACTATATCTATGGCCAAATTTATCTTGTGTTACTTATTTGTCATGAAAATAATCAGAACAAAATTAATTTTCATAAAAACTGAGGCTTTTCTTAAATAAAAAAAATGGCTTACTGCCCTTTGATGTACAATCATACAAAACACATAGAATGTCTAGAAATGATTTTCTGAAGCCTACACATATAAGCTAAAAAAATATGAAAAATCGTGAAGATATGAAAATTATTATTCAAATGGACGCACACATGATACTAAAGAGTAAAAATAAATGAAATACATACTGAAATAAACCTCACGCAACCTTGTAAATGATTAGGACAGTAATAATTATGTAGGACACTTTCACAGAACAGAAGTGGATTCTTTAAAAAAATTTGCCCCACTAAGCGATCAGTGGGGCAAATTTTTTAAGAATCCACCTTAGGTGGAAAAAACTATATACAAAAAGAGTGTGGCAAACACACAGAAAACCCCTTGTAGGTCCCTAGGGTCATAAAAATGACAAGAAAGCATTAAAAACAAATGTTTTGAATTGTTAAAAGTTGTAGAAGTTACATGTACATATATGCCTTTTTTTCACAAAGCTTTTTCAGAAAAAGAAAAATAAATAGCGCAATTTGCCTGTCATCCCTAATTAATCATACAAAATATTTTATAGCATAATAAGCACTGAGGAACTACGCATTATATCTATATGATTCAAATCAGTGGCTTGCAATTGGTTTTATCAAACAAGTGTCCCTGAATTGAAAAATTGACGCGCGAAGCACACAATTTTTGTTAACTCTTGCCTTAAATTAAAGTAGGGTTTGACTCTTCTACCTTCACAGCCCTGAAATAAAGTGGCGTAGACCCATGTCAAGAGGGGTTTAGAAGGGTGTAGAGAGTAACCACTTCCTATTTTTTTTCAGGGGGGTTAATACACTCCCTTCTGCACGCCTCTGATTCAAATTGATAAAAATGATTAAAAATTTGTCCTCTCTCTACTAAATAAGCATCTTTATAACAGGACTCGGTAGACGCGCGTCATCCGCGAATAAGCATCAAATTTAAATTTGTTTGGATGCTACGAATTTTTTTTAAAAATAGGGATTGCTATATGTGTGTCTGGTTTAGACCTCCAGTTGATTTTTAAAATGGCAAAAGGTTAATTTCCCTGAAGCTTACAGGCGGCTGATGCGCGGATGCCGAGCCCTGCTTTTCAACTACATCATAAGTCGTGTATATTTTTTTATTTGGTTTTTTCCACAATTTGTACGGCGAATTAACATTTTGATAAGCTTTTTATTTTTGGCAAAGTAGATTAATCATTTTTAAGTTTGTTGTAGCAACACTACTCTACAATTCACAATTCATTTATGTCAGTTATGTCAGTATGTCCGCCAGTCAGGGTTCCCTCAAAGTACCTCATCGAAAATAATCCCCCCCCCCCCATATTTTATATATTTTCCAAAATCATGGGAAAGCAATATGAAGGAAAGCATCTGAAATGTAGACCGACATTTCATCAACTTATCGCACAAAGATTTTACTGGGGAATTTTCCTGTCAAAAAATTTCAACATAAGTACACTTATGTAGTTTCATTAGACTGTCTAAACTAAGTCTTTATTACCCCCCCCCCCCCTCCCAATTTTATTTTAAAATACTTTAGATTAACCCCCTCAATCCTTTGATACACCCTATTTCATAAAATCATTTTTGCAAAAAATCCTCCAAAATCACGTAAAAATCTACAAAAAATTAAACAAAATCTTATGTTAATATTCCTTTTATGATTTTATTTAATTTTTAAATTTTATATGCGATTTTGGAGGATTTTTCACAAAAATAATTTTGCCTCACTAATAATTTTGTCTCACTAAGTGACCCTATTTTTTTAAAGAATCCACCTCAGTTTTGCTGCTACTATTTGACATTATCGTTCTGGTTTTAATATTAATACAAAGAGATTTAAATAAACGAGAAAATAAAAATCTAAGAAAAACAATAATAAACTCTAATACTTGAAATGAAAGCATATTAGTGTTAAAAGTAATACTGTATCCTTTTTTGAATCCAACTTATTTCAGCTGGATCAAAACCGGTTCTTTAACCAATGTCAAAGTTCATTATTCAGTGGCGTGCTCAGCAATTTACCAGGGGTAAAAACGGGTAGGTAGGCCTTCCCAATTTCAATTTTAATGGGCGTGTTGAGTTGACACCCCCCTACCACACGCCTGAATCCTGAATCGCAGCTTTTTTATAAACATTTCTTTGATTTGTTTGGTTAGTCTAGTTTCTTAGGTTTGGAAATATAGGCCTGAAATAAGAAAAATATTTTGATTAACAATATTTCAGTAAACTTATAGCTTTCCCACAGCTACTGAAAAAAATAAAATTTTAATCAAGCTAGGTGTTCGTTATATTTCCGCGGAATACAAACCAGTTCTGAACTGTAATGGAAAAAAAACACCTACTACGTCCAGGGGAGGCGGTAAGGGCCTGTTTAATGCCCCCCTCCCCCCCCCCTCCACACTTTCTCCACAAAAATAGAAACCCTTCGACACCACGAAAACTTTAAAAAATATATTACTTATTGCTTAAGACACAAACAATAGTTATTTTAGAGGGAGGATGTAATACTCTTAAAAAATAATTTTAGGCGCTTCGCGGCATGGTTTAATGCCATTATCCTTTCAGATCAGGTCATTATTTGGGTCAAGATAAATCTATTTTGGAAGGGATTCCTAGTTTGAAATCGATTAAAAAAAACATAAAATTCCTAAATGTACAAAAAGGTATTACTGATGGACTGACCATAATTATAGAAAAACTTTGCTTAAAAAATTACCTTTAAATAAAAGTTAGCGAAAAGAGCAAAATACAGCATTCCATGTCCAATGATAATATAACAGTAAACCTAAATACAGTAAATACAGCATTCCATGTCCAATGATAATATAACAGTAAACCTAAATACAGTAATTATAGTATTACATGTCCAATATCCTTTTTAAGCATTGAAAACATATCTATATTATAGATGTATATACAGACAACTACCTCCCTTCCTTTTTCAAAAGCCCTCTTTCGTCTGCTTCTAAATTATTTTCTGCTACTTAGCTGTGTTAATATAAGCGACACCATTGGTTGATTTTCAATGACCTAATAGAAAGGTTTCACAAGGCGGTTGCGTTGGGGAGATAGTTATTTAACCCTTTCTTCCTCTAGTGTTACACTCTAATGCATTGAAGAAGTTACAACATTTTGAATTGGAGGCAGTGATTAAGATCTACCTATTACCTAATTGGAGCAAAATTCAAAGTAACCATCTCAACCCAAGGGCTTTATCCGCTTGTAATGCGATGCAATACTCTTACACCCAATAATGGTGGATATTAGGTTAGAAAACTAACCCTTTGATTGTAGAACTTTGTATTGGAAGTCCTAAATTTGTGCATGGTATTGAATTGGGCTAGTTTATAAGCCTAGGCATTCCTCCTACTCTAACTACTTACATTTCGAACCTGACACAGCAGCACTGGGAACCATGTTTAAAGTCTTAAGTTATTGTGGTATCCGCCGAGGATAAATGGCAGACACCGGAGTTCAATTAGATTACGGCAGTGTGACAGACGTGGACACCTTACTATAGAGAAGCTACGCTTCTCTAGCTTTCACTAGATAATGATCAACATCTATTTTCAGTTGTCACTTTATTGAAGGGTTAAGAGATACTGAAGCTATATACAACAAACAATAATTACATGGATAGGAATAAATAATCATAACATAAAAGCATAAATAATACATATACAATGGTCAGTTTGGGCAATAATGATTCCCCCATCCCTGGAGAGGGTGGGGGAGAATTAAGAATACAGTTAACCATAATAAACATGACAGATTCAATCATTAATTCTAAGCGTAGGGAGGGGGTCACTAGACCCCTTCCCCAGGACTCGGGGGAGGGCCATTGACCCTCCACCGAACCCCAGATCAGGGGTGCCATAGACATGGCTCACGGTTGCCGAATACCACAACTCTCCCCTCGGAAGGCTGGGAGGTGGTTTCCCTACCAGACTTCCGACAGTGGTTGAGGCCTTCGGCCCGCTCCTTAGGGCTAAAATATATACAAACGATAATGATTCAATGGAATCCTAGTGGTGAGTATCTTCTTAGGGTTGATGGGCTCCCAATGTGGGATAGAAGGCAGAGGCTGACTTGGGTTGGATACGTTGGTCAGCGCCGGCAGGTATCAGGTTTGCTGGTGGCACAGTTGTTGCTGGAACGGTCAGCAGTGGGGCCTGCTGGTTGTTGTTGGCAGCGGCTGGGGCACTGGCTGCCAGGTTGATTGTCTGAGCAGCGGCCTGTCCTCCTGAGGGGCCGCGGGGTCTGCCAGAGGGCGGTCCTGGCCTACCTGGGCGGTCATGCCCGCTGTCAGTTGATTTCATAGACACCATTTCCTTGGCTGCTTCCCTGCCGATGGGAATGGCATCCCAGTCCACTGAAAAGTTCCGGGACTTGGCATGGTTGAGCCTGGCTCTAGCCAGCGCTTTCCTATATAAAGCTGGATGGTACAGGAACACTTGTGATATCGCATTCAGGGCTGCCCGGACTCCTCCCTGTGCTGCTGCCAGAGAAATGATGGTTAGGTCCCCCAGCAGTTTGAGGATCAACAACAGCAAGCACAGTATGGCTGCGCCATCTCCCCACTCGTGGATGGCTTGTCTAAATCCTGCCCAGACATCCAGGGCTGCCTCTCCTTCCTCCGCCAGTCGGTCAATGTTGTAGGACACTATCCCATGGTCTCCTGTGGCCGAACAGCTGCCTTGCTGAACGCAGGAGCCATAGGATAGGCCGGTCAGCATGGCACTCTTGTATGCTGGGAACGCCAGCAGTTGTTGCCAGTCGTTCAACTCAGCCTGCGAATACAAACCACCTGAACTGAAGTCATCTAAGGGTATTAGAGATAGCTTTCTGCGGATATTAAAATGAGATTATAAGATTAAAATCGTATTTTTAAGAAAACAGTAAAAGTGTCTGACTATGACGTCAGAATAAATTAACAACTATCCAATATGAGGCCGCTATATATTTTACCATTGTGAATACTGGCTTCTCATTGGTTAATTGTTAATTTTTTCTGACGTCATAGTCAGACACTTTTACTGTGGCCATTTTTAAAAACTATGATGAAGTTTTTTACAGTGCTTATAAAAATGACGTCAAACAATACAAATGACAACTGATAGGCCAATACACAGACTAAATTACCAATGATAGGCCAGTATACAATACATTTTTATTCACCAATGGTAGGCCAGTATGACGTAATTTTTTATAGGCACTATGAAAAAGCATCAAAACTCCATATCTAATTTTAGTGTACTTCCAACGTATGTACTGTCACAGTACACGCTGACCAAGTGTACAAATGAAGTACAGATGAAAATCTATGAAAATCTGTTGACATCCGAATGTAAATTAAGGTAAAGCTTGAAGTGTATAAATTAAACAGGGATGTAAAGGGATAAGACAATGGCCAGTAAACTGATGTACATTAGGGTGGGTCGATTTTGGACATTTTTTTCTGAAGCCAAAGCGGGATCTGCACTCAATTTATATAGATATAATACACCTCTGGGTGATTTAAAATTTATCCTAAGTCTTAAAACCGCTGACGACCAGACATTCAATTGTATAGCTATTTGTAAATGGGAGTCAAAAATTTATTAAATCAGAACTATGGCTTCATGGTGCTCCCTGGAAATGCCTTGAGGAGCTGGGTCAGGAACTTTTGTCCGTTTAAAAAAATCTCGTTCCTAGCCTGAGAAAATCTAAAAAACCTCTACAAATTGGACAATTTTCAATAAACCTTAAATTTTTTTTAGTTTTTTAGTGATTTCTAAGGCTAGGAACGAGATATTTTGAAACGGACAAAAGTTCCTGATTCAGGGAGCACCATGAAGCCATAGTTCTGATTCAAAATTTTTTACTAATAAGTAATGAATTATATTTTTAAGTGGTCGTGTTCTAAAACTCAATTTTTTAAAATTCTTTTTCGGTCAGAAATGTTTTTAAGGTTAATTTTATCTGTTGCATATCCCCGCTTTGTCTAATTCCGATATGAACCCACCCTAATGTACATACCCAATGATGATACACAAAATTGCCCCTCCTGTAGATTACAATTAGTGATTTGAAATGTTTGGACACGTAACTTAATGAACCAACCAATCAAAATTCAACAAAAGTCCCCAAAGTTGTTAAGCCAGAGAATAAGTAATCATTATCATAAGACTTTTGGGGACTAGAGTATTAAACAGTCCAATGTCCCCTTCCTCCCTGCATAAGTCTTTTTAGTCATTTAAGTTATTTTGAGTTAAAAATGTAGCAATACTAAAATAGAAAATAGCTTAAAACCACCACAGGACCAGTAGATATATTCCCTAAAAAGTATAATCCAATCGGTTCAGTGGTTACCGAGATCTTAAGGGACAGACAGACGGACGGACAGATAGACATCAAGCTACTTTGTATTATAGATTAAAATGCTTCTCTTGGCATTTTATAGCTTCTGCCAGCCGATTTTAATCGGTTCTAGCTGTTAAGCAGCTGGTGCTAGAAATTTTTAAAAAGTTTATTTGTATTATTATCGATAATTTCGCTGCTTCTTTTTAGACTTTTTCTTTGATTTAGGGAAAATAGGCTTACGAAGGATTATTCATGCCAAGTTTCATAACAAAATTCGGATTCTAAGTGCCACTTGCGCATTGATTCGAGATGGATGCATTAACCCCCCCTCCCTTATTATGTACTAGCGGCTACGCCCCTAGAGGCCTCTAGGGGCACTTGAGGAGGAGAGAGTCGAATTTAATAACCCAATTTCTTATTTTAGATTTAAAAGAAAAAGTAAAAAAAAATTTGGGGGGGGGGGCGCGAATTTTTTTTTTTGGGGGGGGGGAGTGTCCACCCCTTATTTTTAATTTTAGTTAAAAAAATTTAAAAGAAAAAATTCGGGGGGGGGGGATTTTCATTTTTTGGGGGGGTTGGTGGTGTCCCACCCACCCAAGAAAATAGTTATAAACCTTCCCGGGACCTATGAGAAGCTACCCTGTTAAGGAGAACCCGATCGGTTCAGCGGTTAGCGAGATCCTTTATACAGACACACAAACACATAGACATCCTGTTACTTTAGTATAATGATTTGTAGATATGAAAAAGTTAACCTTCATTTGGGGAACTACACCAGCTCTGCAGTACAGGTTACAACTTTACAAAATTATGCCCAGTATGGCTTCCAAACAGATTAACATCCGCTGGATTAGAACCGGTTCTAAGCCCTTCTAAGAAACCATGTATCGTATCGTATTATATCCAGTTTTCCACTAATATAAAAATGTACAATCATAATGTTAGAACAGTTTTGTTAGCCCCGAAGTTTTTTTTTATATCCGCGGAAAGCTGTTTATAATACGATGCGATAAATACCTATCTAAGTTTCTCCTAAAAGGATAAGACAATGGGCGATAAGTTGATGTACATTACTATACAAAATAACTTTTACTGTTAGCGGATGAAACGTTTAGTCACTCAAATTTCCAATCAAAATTTAAAAGTTCCCAATGTTCCCAATCCCTCCTTCCCTGTAAAACTTTTAAAAAGGGGCATAGAAAAGTTTATTAGCTAAAAAACTAAATTAACTAGTAAAAAGTTTTAGTGGGTGGGGAAAAAAAGAGTTTGCCTTATTAGGGGGTAAAGGTATTGGGTTAGTAATAACCCCAAACCTTTACACCATTTGAAGAAGCCACAAATTGTGACTGGTAGAAATGTTGATGAACTTTTTTAAATTTTTTTCCAAAATTTTTTTTAGGTTATTCCCAGTGAAACAGTTGTGAAGCGATGTGGGGGTACTTGTTACTCCCCCCAGCACTCGTGCTACCCCACCACATCTAAAATGGTAAAAAATATCGTTTAAATACTAAAGTATTTACGCAGTCGAGATATTAAAATACTTGAATCCTCTTTTTAAACTAAATTAAAGCTAAACTACTTAATATGAAATTAGTTATAAAGATACTAATCTTTTAAAAAATTTTCTAATCATCCCAGGATTCGCCTTTCAAAAATTGAATAAGTACAAACATTTCATGATACAAAGAAGAACGATGTTACTAAGTTCGTCTGAAGCTTAAGAACTCGGTAATAGCTAAACTGACAAGGTTATGCTTCTCAGGGAATATAGTTACTGTCGTTAAGCTGTCGTTGGGGGGGCAACACATCGTAAAATTGACGACCTCTCCATTTGCCCCACCAAATATTATCTTAGATTTATTTCGCTTGTTGGTTATACCTTACTCCTGGAGCAAATCCACTAGTAAAATGTGAAATTGTTATTAAAAAAAGTTATTGAATTGAATCACAGACTTCTTTTTATGTTCCTAGATGTTAATGAACATAAGAGTGTCATAATAATTCACAATCTATTTTTTTCTGGATTTACCTAACAATTACAGAAATCCTGGTACAGGGATTGAAGTCGATAGAACGTTTCTTAAATTCTTTTTATAGGTTGATATTGAGGCAATTGTAGTGTCAACAAATTTTGGCGAAGGATTTTGGAACACTCAATGCGCGATTTTCCAAGTCAGGGAAGATTTAGGTAAAACAAGACCGAAAACGGATATGCATAAATCTGTCTAAATTGTACAATGTACATTGTACATTAATGTGACAGAAAAAATCATACCGAGTTTAACATGGATAACACTAGTGGATTGGATATAGAATAAGTGGATTTATTGACAGAGGAGAATTTGTTATCAATTTAGGTTGCTAATATGGAACTTTGTTTTATATTATTGGTCAGTTTGTTCATCCAGTAAGTTGGTAGGGGATCGGGTAAAAATGGTGGATGGGGGTATCGTTTTTATGCTTAATAGTATCATTTTATTAAAGTACATGAAAATCTGGTGCAACATCCAAGTAATAGCATGGTTTATTTACTGTAGCTTATGATTTCGATAAGTACTGAACCGATTGAGTTCTCCATTCTTGAGGAGAAGCTTCTCTTATGGGTTTAGGCCATTCTAATTTCAGATTTTAGTCTTGGGATGGTTTTAGTCTATTTGTCTGCCCCCTTACCCCTATCAGGACAGAGTCTCTATAGATGCTAGGGCGCAACTGCAAGTTGTTTAACATTTAACATTTTATTTGTTATAGAATGTGCTTGCGGTTGTCTTGTTACTGCCGCAGATTGCAGCGAAAAAGAATATTATGAAGAAAGAACTTGTCAATGTGTTTGTAGAAATAAAATCATCTGTCTACAGGTATAGTTGAGGGTTCTAAATGGATAAGACAATAGCCGATAACTTTGTGTACATCCTCAAAGATGATACATAAAATTACCCCTTTTGTAGATAACTACTAATAGTTAATAGGGAGGTATTAGAGTAGTGCTTACCCCTCACAATTTCCCCCTCAAAATATTGAAAATATATTATTTTATCCCCTGCCTCCTACCCAACCTATGAAACCTCTCATTTTAAATCAATCGAAAAAAAAAGCTTGGACGTCCTTGTTGCTGTTTTATCTTATATAGGAGCATCTTGAGCCATCTATTTAGAGCGAAGGCATCCTTACTCCCCCCCCCCTCTCCTCGTTTTCTACATTCTATGATTATTAAGAAAATCAAGATTTTAAGTTTGGAGATAAAAAAAAAGAAAAATCACGAAACCTTTCTTTACTTTTATCTATTCTATTATAAAAAAAAGTATCTTTAGAATAGTAATGTGCAGAGGATTTTGCCAGGGAATGTGCAGAGGATGTGCGCGAAAATGAGGAGGTTGGGAATTTAATACATTGACACACCTTGGCTATATTAGTGGTGTATATGATAGGGTTTAGACACTTGTCAAGGAGAGGGGGTGTAAAGGAGTTGTATGGGGGATGTATTCACAAAACTTCTGCAAGCCTCTGCTTGAGAATGTAATGCAATTTAATAAAAATCAACTGAGATATTTTACATTACAAACAGATAGACAGATATGATCACATACAGACTGGCTTTGCAACAAGAACAAAATATTTCAGGATAAATTTTGGGATCCCTCCACCTGCTCTTGTAGATGCAAACAGCTGACAACATGTAATACAGGTACAAACAGCTGACAACATGTAATACAGGTAAAAACAGCTGACAACATTTAATACAGGTAAAAACAGCTGACAACATGTACTACAGGTAAAACAGCTGACAACATGTAATACAGGTAAAACAGCTGACAACATGTAATACAGGTAAAACAGCTGACAACATGTAATACAGGTAAAACAAAATAAGTCCATATCTTGAAAGGAAAATCACAACACATACTTTTACCTTTTAAGGGCGGAATTCTGCTTCGACTTTTCTCATCTAGAGAATCTAGAGGATATTCCGCTTGTAATGGGATGCGATAATCACCCAAGGATATAAGGTTAAGTAACATCCCAACAGACAACCAACCCTTTGATTGCACGACCTTTGACTGAGCAGTCCTAACTATGCATGGTAATGAGTTGCGGCTGTCTATGGGCCAAGACATTCCCCCTCCTCGGTGAACCTGACATAGCAGCAGTAGAAAACATTTTAATGCCTTTATTTATGACATGCTATCAGGCCAAGATTCGAACCTATGGCAAGCACAACGACGAGCACAACACATATTTACAGAGTAAGGGAAGCAAAGCTTTGAAAGCCCAATAGAAAGCATTTGTCATAATTTACATTGGTGGAATCCTGATTTTATATCATTCAATCCTTTGACACTGTACATCGTTATTATCTGATTGATCTGTCCTTAATTTTTATTCATATTCAATTTTATTGTTTGTAAATGGATATTTAAACTGTTTTTAACCTATTTTTAAAACGTATATAAAAAATATACTATGACACCAGTAGAATGAGACTGCAGAGCCTAAATTTGAATTAAGTCCCCAATAAACTTTTTTGGGGGGATTTAAATATTAATTTTTACTGTTGCCGTGATCATTTTGATCCGAGCAAAAAATCTTTTTTTATTTGGGTAAAATTCGTAGCTTTTAGAGTGTTTTGCTTCATAAATATTGTAGTCTGGTATAGAGTAAAATTAGGCCTTATGATTTTACTATAAAAATTCACTAAAAAGTTAATTCTTTATAATATATCAACGAATTAACATTAACATGTTTGTGTTCTCTCACTTATTTTAAAAACATAAAAATTGGCTGTAAAGGGTTAAATGACAACAAATGTTTATGCAATACAACAAATTTATTTTTGTCACATATACAGCATGACCCTCGAAAAAGTATTTTTAAGCATCTGCAGCCCATATTTCTCAATGAATTATCAAAAAATGTATATGTCCTTGTTCTCTGTAGATTTCCACATAAGTAGATATAAAAATATTTTTTTTACATCAATTAACAGCTGATATTTTTAGAGCCAAAGTTTTGAAAAAGTGGCTGAGGAAAAAGTAACTTTTCAAGAAAAATTTTTTTTAAAGTGAAATGACGTGTTTTCCTCATAATTTCAATACTTTTTATAAAACTTATATAAAGATGTTTCCAAGAAATTTATTTCATGCTGAAAGCACTTTTTTCACTTGCTCTAAAAGGCATTTTTAGATTAGTGTAAATTGCAAAAACACCCTTACAGAAAGAAATCCTATAAAAAATAGTAGCAAATTGAAAGTTTACATAAACAGAAATCAAACACTTTTTATTTTATCAAAATAAGTTAGAAAACAAAAAAGTTACAGCTACAAACTTTTATTAAACATTTAACAATTTAAATGATTTTTATGTGTGTTTAAGTAATTTGTATGAGTGGGCGGGAATTTAAGCACTAATCTTTCCGGTCGTAAGCATTAATTGGGGAGGGGTTTATTTAAGGTAATATTAATAAAGAGGAGATATTATAAGATTTGAGGGTAAATGGTTATGAGAAAAATGCATATGATGAAATTTTAAAAAGTAGTTTTTTATATGTAAAACTAACTTTTTTTATGCAATAAAAAATGTATCAATTGTAAACTTGCTCTTCTTTCTTATTTGTTTTTTAACTGGTTGATAAAAAGTAATATACTAATAAAAAACTAAGAAATATTTAGCAATATCCAGTTTCTCAAGCACTTTTTCCAAACTTTGGCTTTAAAAATCTCGGCTGTTAATTGATGTAAAAAAAATATTTTGATATCCTTTGATGTAGAAAATTATAGAGAACAAGTACATATGAATCTTTTAATATTTTATTGAGAAATATAGACTGCAGATGCTTAAAAATACTTTTTCGAGGGTCATGCTGTACAAATGTGTTATAAAATAAGATTATTCAAACTTATCTTTTAAAATAATTTTAAAAAGTATGTATCTTTTATGTGTACGGTTTTCATTCTTTTCATTTTAATTAAATCAAAAATATTTAACTACATTGGAAATAAGTCACTTTGTGAAAACACTCTTTTTTTGAATTGAAAAGAATTATATAAAACAAGACATCTTATTGGTTAGATTTCAGAATAATTTGTTTTATTGTAAATGTTAGATTTTTCGGATCATGGAAAGAAAACAAAGTCATTCCTAAATTAGGACAGAAGTCACCTTCCTAGGAAGGACATAAGTAGCCTTCCTCAAGTGAGAATTTGTTAGATGAAGGGCATAACATGCCTCCCTTAACAAAGATTTTGCAAGATTGAGGACATAAGTAGCCTCCCTTCACCTCACAAAACCTAGCTTTTTAATCCAACACATAGCAAAATATTAGAAAACTTAGCCTTTCTGTCCTTCACATAGCTAATTCTTGCAAAATATAGCAAATTCTTACAAAAACATAGCAAATTCTTGCAAAACATAGCAAATTCTTACAAAACATAGCAAATTCTTGCAAAACATAGCAAATTCTTGCAAAACATAGCAAATTCTTGGAAAACTTAGCTTTTCTGTCCTTCACATAGCTAATTCTTGCAAAACATAGCGAATTCTTACAAAACATAGCAAATTCTTGCAAAACATAGCAAATTCTTACAAAACATAGCAAATTCTTAGAAAACTTAGCTTTTCTGTCCTTCACATAGCAAATTCTTGCAAAACATAGCAAATTCTTGCAAAACATAGCAAATTCTTGCAAAACATAGCAAATTCTTGCAAAACATAGCAAATTCTTATAAAACTTAGCTTTTCTGTCCTTCACATAGCTAATTCTTGCAAAACATAGCAAATTCTTGCAAAACCTAGCAAATTCTTGCAAAACATAGCAAATTCTTGCAAAACATAGCAAATTATTGCAAAACCTAGCAAATTCTTGGAAAACTTAGCTTTTCAGTCCTTCACATAGCTAATTCTTGCAAAACATAGCAAATTCTTACAAAACATAGCAAATTCTTGCAAAACATTGCAAATTCTTACAAAACATAGCAAATTCTTGCAAAACATAGCAAATTCTTACAAAACATAGCAAAGTCTTGCAAAACATAGCAAATTCTTACAAAACATAGCAAATTCTTGGAAAACTTAGCTTTTCTGTCCTTCACATAGCTAATTCTTGCAAAACATAGCAAATTCTTACAAAACATAGCAAATTCTTGCAAAACATAGCAAATTCTTGCAAAACATAGCAAATTCTTACAAAACATAGCAAATTCTTGCAAAACACTGCAAATTCTTACAAAACATAGCAAATTCTTGCAAAATATAGCAAATTCTTGGAAAACTTAGCTTTTCTGTCCTTCACATAGCTAATTCTTGCAAAACATAGCAAATTCTTACAAAACATGGCAAATTCTTGCAAAACATAGCAAATTCTTACAAAACATAGCAAATTCTTAGAAAACTTGGCTTTTCTGTCCTTCAAATAGCAAATTCTTGCAAAACATTGCAAATTCTTACAAAACATAGCAAATTCTTGCAAAACATAGCAAATTCTTGCAAAACATAGCAAATTCTTGGAAAACTTAGCTTTTCTGACCTTCACATAGCTAATTCTTGCAAAACATAGCAAATTCTTACAAAACATAGCAAATTCTTGCAAAACATAGCAAATTCTTGCAAAAAATAGCAATTTCTTGCAAAACATAGCAAATTCTTGCAAAACTTAGCTTTTCTGTCCTTCACATAGCTAATTCTTGCAAAACATAGCAAATTCTTGCAAAACATAGCAAATTCTTGCAAAACATTGCAAATTCTTACAAAACATAGCAAATTCTTGCAAAACATAGCAAATTCTTGCAAAACATAACAAATTCTTGCAAAACATAGCAAATTCTTGCAAAACATAGCAAATTCTTGCAAAACATAGCAAATTCTTGCAAAACTTAGCTTTTCTGTCCTTCACATAGCTAATTCTTGCAAAACATAGCAAATTCTTACAAAACATAGCAAATTCTTGCAAAACATAACAAATTCTTACAAAACATAGCAAATTCTTAGAAAACTTAGCTTTTCTGTCCTTCACATAGCAAATTCTTGCAAAACATTGCAAATTCTTACAAAACATAGCAAATTCTTGCAAAACATAGCAAATTCTTGCAAAATATAGCAAATTCTTGCAAAACATAGCAAATTCTTGGAAAACTTAGCTTTTCTGACCTTCACATAGCTAATTCTTGCAAAACATAGCAAATTCTTACAAAACATAGCAAATTCTTGCAAAACATAGCAAATTCTTGCAAAACATAGCAAATTCTTGCAAAACATAGCAAATTCTTGCAAAACTTAGCTTTTCTGTCCTTCACATAGCAAATTCTTGCAAAACATTGCAAATTCTTACAAAACATAGCAAATTCTTGCAAAACATTGCAAATTCTTGCAAAACATAGCAAATTCTTGCAAAACATAGCAAATTCTTGCAAAACTTAGCTTTTCTGTCCTTCACATAGCTAATTCTTGCAAAACATAGCAAATTCTTGCAAAACATTGCAAATTCTTACAAAACATAGCAAATTCTTGCAAAACATAGCAAATTCTTGCAAAACATAGCAAATTATTGCAAAACATAGCAAATTCTTAGAAAACTTAGCTTTTCTGTCCTTCACATAGCTAATTCTTGCAAAACATAGCAAATTCTTACAAAACATAGCAAATTCTTGCAAAACATAGCAAATTCTTACAAAACATAGCAAATTCTTACAAAACATAGCAAATTCTTGCAAAACTTAGCTTTTCTGTCCTTCACAAATTCTTGCAAAACATAGCAAATTCTTGCAAAACATAGCAAATTCTTGCAAAACTTAGCTTTTCTGTCCTTCACATAGCAAATTCTTGCAAAACATTGCAAATTCTTACAAAACATAGCAAATTCTTGCAAAACATAGCAAATTCTTGCAAAACATAGCAAATTCTTGCAAAACATAGCAAATTCTTGCAAAACATAGCAAATTCTTGGAAAACTTAGCTTTTCTGTCCTTCACATAGCTAATTCTTGCAAAACATAGCAAATTCTTACAAAACATAGCAAATTCTTGCAAAACATAGCAAATTCTTGCAAAACATAGCAAATTCTTGCAAAACATTGCAAATTCTTACAAAACATAGCAAATTCTTGCAAAACATAGCTAATTCTTGCAAAACATAGCAAATTCTTGCAAAACATTGCAAATTCTTACAAAACATAGCAAATTCTTGCAAAACATAGCAAATTCTTGCAAAACATAGCAAATTATTGCAAAACATAGCAAATTCTTAGAAAACTTAGCTTTTCTGACCTTCACATAGCTAATTCTTGCAAAACATAGCAAATTCTTACAAAACATAGCAAATTCTTGCAAAACATAGCAAATTCTTGCAAAACATAGCAAATTCTTGCAAAACATAGCAAATTCTTGCAAAACTTAGCTTTTCTGTCCTTCACATAGCAAATTCTTGCAAAACATTGCAAATTCTTACAAAACATAGCAAATTCTTGCAAAACATTGCAAATTCTTGCAAAACATAGCAAATTCTTGCAAAACATAGCAAATTCTTGCAAAACTTAGCTTTTCTGTCCTTCACATAGCTAATTCTTGCAAAACATAGCAAATTCTTGCAAAACATTGCAAATTCTTACAAAACATAGCAAATTCTTGCAAAACATAGCAAATTCTTGCAAAACATAGCAAATTATTGCAAAACATAGCAAATTCTTAGAAAACTTAGCTTTTCTGTCCTTCACATAGCTAATTCTTGCAAAACATAGCAAATTCTTACAAAACATAGCAAATTCTTGCAAAACATAGCAAATTCTTGCAAAACATAGCAAATTCTTGCAAAACATAGCAAATTCTTGCAAAACTTAGCTTTTCTGTCCTTCACATAGCAAATTCTTGCAAAACATTGCAAATTCTTACAAAACATAGCAAATTCTTGCAAAACATTGCAAATTCTTGCAAAACATAGCAAATTCTTGCAAATTCTTACAAAACATAGCAAATTCTTGCAAAACATAGCAAATTCTTGCAAAACATAGCAAATTATTGCAAAACATAGCAAATTCTTAGAAAACTTAGCTTTTCTGTCCTTCACATAGCTAATTCTTGCAAAACATAGCAAATTCTTACAAAACATAGCAAATTCTTGCAAAACATAGCAAATTCTTACAAAACATAGCAAATTCTTACAAAACATAGCAAATTCTTGCAAAACTTAGCTTTTCTGTCCTTCACAAATTCTTGCAAAACATAGCAAATTCTTGCAAAACATAGCAAATTCTTGCAAAACTTAGCTTTTCTGTCCTTCACATAGCAAATTCTTGCAAAACATTGCAAATTCTTACAAAACATAGCAAATTCTTGCAAAACATAGCAAATTCTTGCAAAACATAGCAAATTCTTGCAAAACATAGCAAATTCTTGCAAAACATAGCAAATTCTTGGAAAACTTAGCTTTTCTGTCCTTCACATAGCTAATTCTTGCAAAACATAGCAAATTCTTACAAAACATAGCAAATTCTTGCAAAACATAGCAAATTCTTGCAAAACATAGCAAATTCTTGCAAAACATAGCAAATTCTTGCTAAACATAGCAAATTCTTGGAAAACTTAGCTTTTCTGTCCTTCACATAGCTAATTCTTGCAAAACCTAGCAAATTCTTGCAAAACATAGCAAATTCTTAGAAAACTTAGCTTTTCTGTCCTTCACATAGCTAATTCTTGCAAAACATAGCAAATTCTTGCAAAACATAGCAAATTCTTACAAAACATAGCAAATTCTTGCAAAACATAGCAAATTCTTACAAAACATACCAAATTCTTACAAAACTTAGCTTTCATGTCCTTCACATAGCAAATTCTTGCAAAACATTGCAAATTCTTACAAAACATAGCAAATTCTTGCAAAACATAGCAAATTCTTGCAAAACATAGCAAATTCTTGCAAAACATAGCAAATTCTTGCGAAACATAGCAAATTCTTGCAAAACATAGCAAATTCTTAGAAAACTTAGCTTTTCTGTCCTTCACATAGCTAATTCTTGCAAAACATAGCAAATTCTTACAAAACATAGCAAATTCTTGCAAAACATAACAAATTCTTACAAAACATAGCAAATTCTTAGAAAACTTAGCTTTTCTGTCCTTCACATAGCAAATTCTTGCAAAACATTGCAAATTCTTACAAAACATAGCAAATTCTTGCAAAACATAGCAAATTCTTGCAAAATATAGCAAATTCTTGCAAAACATAGCAAATTCTTGGAAAACTTAGCTTTTCTGACCTTCACATAGCTAATTCTTGCAAAACATAGCAAATTCTTACAAAACATAGCAAATTCTTGCAAAACATAGCAAATTCTTGCAAAACATAGCAAATTCTTGCAAAACATAGCAAATTCTTGCAAAACTTAGCTTTTCTGTCCTTCACATAGCTAATTCTTGCAAAACATAGCAAATTCTTGCAAAACATTGCAAATTCTTACAAAACATAGCAAATTCTTGCAGAACATAGCAAATTCTTGCAAAACATAGCAAATTCTTGCAAAACATAGCAAATTCTTGCAAAACATAGCAAATTCTTGCAAAACATAGCAAATTATTGCAAAACATAGCAAATTCTTAGAAAACTTAGCTTTTCTGTCCTTCACATAGCTAATTCTTGCAAAACATAGCAAATTCTTACAAAACATAGCAAATTCTTGCAAAACATAGCAAATTCTTACAAAACATAGCAAATTCTTACAAAACATAGCAAATTCTTAGAAAACTTAGCTTTTCTGTCCTTCACATAGCAAATTCTTGGAAAACATTGCAAATTCTTACAAAACATAGCAAATTCTTGCAAAACATAGCAAATTCTTGCAAAACATAGCAAATTCTTGCAAAACATAGCAAATTCTTGGAAAACTTAGCTTTTCTGTCCTTCACATAGCTAATTCTTGCAAAACATAGCAAATTCTTACAAAACATAGCAAATTCTTGCAAAACATAGCAAATTCTTGCAAAACATAGCAAATTCTTGCAAAACATAGCAAATTCTTGCTAAACATAGCAAATTCTTGCAAAACTTAGCTTTTCTGTCCTTCACATAGCTAATTCTTGCAAAACCTAGCAAATTCTTGCAAAACATAGCAAATTCTTAGAAAACTTAGCTTTTCTGTCCTTCACATAGCTAATTCTTGCAAAACATAGCAAATTCTTGCAAAACATAGCAAATTCTTACAAAACATAGCAAATTCTTGCAAAACATAGCAAATTCTTACAAAACATACCAAATTCTTACAAAACTTAGCTTTCATGTCCTTCACATAGCAAATTCTTGCAAAACATTGCAAATTCTTACAAAACATAGCAAATTCTTGCAAAACATAGCAAATTCTTGCAAAACATAGCAAATTCTTGCAAAACATAGCAAATTCTTGCAAAACATAGCAAATTCTTGCAAAACATAGCAAATTCTTAGAAAACTTAGATTTTCTGTCCTTCACATAGCTAATTCTTGCAAAACATAGCAAATTCTTTCAAAACATAGCAAATTCTTTCAAAACATAGCAAATTCTTACAAAACATAGCAAATTCTTAGAAAACTTAGCTTTTCTGTCCTTCACATAGCAAATTCTTGCAAAACATTGCAAATTCTTACAAAACATAGCAAATTCTTGCAAAACATAGCAAATTCTTGCAAAACATAGCAAATTCTTGCAAAACATAGCAAATTCTTGGAAAACTTAGCTTTTCTGTCCTTCACACAGCTAATTCTAGCAAAACATAGCAAATTCTTACAAAACATAGCAAATTCTTGCAAAACATAGCAAATTCTTGCAAAACATAGCAAATTCTTGCAAAACATAGCAAATTCTTGGAAAACTTAGCTTTTCTGTCCTTCACATAGCTAATTCTTGCAAAACATAGCAAATTCTTACAAAACATAGCAAATTCTTGCAAAACATAGCAAATTCTTGCAAAACATAGCAAATTCTTGGAAAACTTAGCTTTTCTGTCCTTCACATAGCTAATTCTTGCAAAACATAGCAAATTCTTACAAAACAAAGCAAATTCTTGCAAAACATAGCAAATTCTTGCAAAACATAGCAAATTCTTGCAAAACATAGCAAATTCTTGCAAAACATAGCAAATTCTTGCAAAACATAGCAAATTCTTGCAAAACATAGCAAATTCTTACAAAACATAGCAAATTCTTGCAAAACATAGCAAATTCTTACAAAACATAGCAAATTCTTAGAAAACTTAGCTTTTTCGTCCTTCACATAGCAAATTCTTGCAAAACATTGCAAATTCTTACAAAACATAGCAAATTCTTGCAAAACATAGCAAATTCTTGCAAAACATAGCAAATTCTTGCAAAACATAGCAAATTCTTGGAAAACTTAGCTTTTCTGTCTTTCACATAGCTAATTCTTGCAAAACATAGCAAATTCTTACAAAACATAGCAAATTCTTGCAAAACATAGCAAATTCCTGCAAAACATAGCAAATTCTTGCAAAACATAGCAAATTCTTGCAAAACATAGCAAATTCTTAGAAAACTTAGCTTTTCTGTCCTTCCCATAGCTAATTCTTGCAAAACATAGCAAATACTTCCAAAACATAGCAAATTCTTGCAAAACATAGCAAATTCTTGCAAAACATAGCAAATTCTTGCAAAACATAGCAAATTCTTGGAAAACTTAGCTTTTCTGTCCTTCACATAGCTAATTCTTGCAAAACATAGCAAATTCTTGCAAAACATAGCAAATTCTTTACAAAACATAGCAAATTCTTACAAAACATAGCAAATTCTTGCAAAACATAGCAAATTCTTGCAATAAGGGTCCTAAACTCAAAAACAAATTTTCAGCGTGATCCGACCACCGGTTCTTGAGATATGGTGACCTGGTGTCCTTGTTACCGACTGTAAGATTTGGGAAATGGTTCGAATCCTTAGTAAATTTGGCTAAGTCCAAAAAATGTTTGACACTTTGACACCTGGTGTCCTCTCAGTAGGTACGCTTAATGTCACCTGGGTATTTTTTCTTCAAAAATTTGACTAAGTGTCAAAATATTTTTGGACTTAGCCAAATTTACTAAGGATTCAAACCATTTCCCAAATCTTACAGTCGATACCAAGGACACCAGGTCACCGTATCCCAAGAACCGGTGGTCGGATCGCGCTGAAAATTTGTTTTTGAGTTTGGGACCCTTATTGCAAGAATTTGCTATGTTTTGCAAGAATTTGCTATGTTTTGTAAGAATTTGCTATGTTTTGTAAGAATTTGCTATGTTTTGTAAGAATTAGCTATGTGAAGGACAGAAAAGCTAAGTTTTGCAAGAATTTGCTATGTTTTGCATTAATTTGCTATGTTTTGCAAGAATTTGCTATGTTTTGCAAGAATTTGCTATGTTTTGCAAGAATTTGCTATGTTTTGTAAGAATTTGCTATGTTTTGCAAGAATTAGCTATGTGAAGGACAGAAAAGCTAAGTTTTGCAAGAATTTGCTATGTTTTGCAAGAATTTGCTATGTTTTGCAAGAATTTGCTATGTTTTGCAAGAATTTGCTATGTTTTGCAAGAATTTGCTATGTTTTGCAAGAATTAGCTATGTGAAGGACAGAAAAGCTAAGTTTTCCAAGAATTTGCTATGTTTTGCAAGAATTTGCTATGTTTTGCAAGAATTTGCTATGTTTTGTAAGAATTTGCTATGTTTTGCAAGAGTTTGCTATGTTTTGTAAGAATTTGCAATGTTTTGCAAGAATTTGCTATGTTTTGCAAGAATTTGCTATGTTTTGCAAGAATTTGCTATGTTTTGTAAGAATTTGCTATGTTTTGCAAGAATTAGCTATGTGAAGGACAGAAAAGCTAAGTTTTGCAAGAATTTGCTATGTTTTGTAAGAATTTGCTATGTTTTGCAAGAATTTGCTATGTTTTGTAAGAATTTGCAATGTTTTGCAAGAATTTGCTATGTTTTGCAAGAATTTCCTATGTTTTGCAAGAATTTGCTATGTTTTGCAAGAATTTGCTATGTGAAGGACAAAAAAGCTAAGTTTTCCAAGAATTTGCTATGTTTTGTAAGAAAGAGCTATGTGAAGGACAGAAAAGCTAAGTTTTGCAAGAATTTGCTATGTTTTGCAAGAATTTGCTATGTTTTGCAAGAATTAGCTATGTGAAGGACAGAAAAGCTAAGTTTTGCAAGAATTTGCTATGTTTTGTAAGAATTTGCTATGTTTTGCAAGAATTTGCTATGTTTTGTAAGAATTTGCAATGTTTTGCAAGAATTTGCTATGTTTTGCAAGAATTTGCTATGTTTTGCAAGAATTTGCTATGTGAAGGACAAAAAAGCTAAGTTTTCCAAGAATTTGCTATGTTTTGTAAGAATTAGCTATGTGAAGGACAAAAAAGCTAAGTTTTGCAAGAATTTGCTATGTTTTGCAAGAATTTGCTATGTTTTGCAAGAATTTGCTATGTTTTGCAAGAATTAGCTATGTGAAGGACAGAAAAGCTAAGTTTTCCAAGAATTTGCTATGTTTTGCAAGAATTTGCTATATTTTGCAAGAATTTGCTATGTTTTGCAAGAATTTGCTATGTTTTGCAAGAATTTGCTATGTTTTGCAAGAATTAGCTATGTGAAGGACAGAAAAGCTAAGTTTTGCAAGAATTTGCTATGTTTTGCAAGAATTTGCTATGTTTTGCAAGAATTTGCTATGTTTTGCAAGAATTTGCTATGTTTTGCAAGAATTTGCTATGTTTTGCAAGAATTAGCTATGTGAAGGACAGAAAAGCTAAGTTTTCCAAGAATTTGCTATGTTTTGCAAGAATTTGCTATGTTTTGCAAGAATTTGCTATGTTTTGCAAGAATTTGCAATGTTTTGTAAGAATTTGCTATGTTTTGCTAGAATTAGCTATGTGAAGGACAGAAAAGCTAAGTTTTCAAGAATTTGCTATGTTTTGCAAGAATTTGCTATGTTTTGCAAGAATTAGCTATGTGAAGGACAGAAAAGCTAAGTTTTCCAAGAATTTGCTATGTTTTGCAAGAATTTGCTATGTTTTGCAAGAATTTGCTATGTTTTGTAAGAATTTGCTATGTTTTGCAAGAATTTGCTATGTTTTGTAAGAATTTGCAATGTTTTGCAAGAATTTGCTATGTTTTGCAAGAATTTGCTATGTTTTGCAAGAATTTGCTATGTTTTGTAAGAATTTGCTATGTTTTGCAAGAATTAGCTATGTGAAGGACAGAAAAGCTAAGTTTTGCAAGAATTTGCTATGTTTTGTAAGAATTTGCTATGTTTTGCAAGAATTTGCTATGTTTTGTAAGAATTTGCAATGTTTTGCAAGAATTTGCTATGTTTTGCAAGAATTTGCTATGTTTTGCAAGAATTTGTTATGTTTTGCAAGAATTTGCTATGTTTTGCAAGAATTTGCTATGTGAAGGACAAAAAAGCTAAGTTTTCCAAGAATTTGCTATGTTTTGCAAGAATTTGCTATGTTTTGCAAGAATTTGCTATGTTTTGCAAGAATTTGCTATGTTTTGTAAGAATTTGCTATGTTTTGCAAGAATTAGCTATGTGAAGGACAGAAAAGCTAAGTTTTCCAAGAATTTGCTATGTTTTGCAAGAATTTGCTATGTTTTGCAAGAATTTGCTATGTTTTGTAAGAATTTGCTATGTGAAGGACAGAAAAGCTAAGTTTTCTAAGAATTTGCTATGTTTTGTAAGAATTTGCTATGTTTTGCAAGAATTTGCTATGTTTTGTAAGAATTTGCTATGTTTTGTAAGAATTTGCTATGTTTTGCAAGAATTAGCTATGTGAAGGACAGAAAAGCTAAGTTTTCCAAGAATTTGCTATGTTTTGCAAGAATTTGCTATGTTTTGCAAGAATTTGCTATGTTTTGCAAGAATTTGCTATGTTTTGTAAGAATTTGCTATGTTTTGTAAGAATTTGCTATGTTTTGAAAGAATTAGCTATGTGAAGGACAGAAAAGCTAAGTTTTCCAAGAATTTGCTATGTTTTGCAAGAATTTGCTATGTTTTGCAAGAATTTGCTATGTTTTGCAAGAATTTGCTATGTTTTGCAAGAATTTGCTATGTTTTGCAAGAATTTGCTATGTTTTGCAAGAATTTGCTATGTTTTCAAGAATTAGCTATGTGAAGGACAGAAAAGCTAAGTTTTCCAAGAATTTGCTATGTTTTGCAAGAATTTGCTATGTTTTGCAAGAATTTGCTATGTTTTGCAAGAATTTGCAATGTTTTGTAAGAATTTGCTATGTTTTGCTAGAATTAGCTATGTGAAGGACAGAAAAGCTAAGTTTTCAAGAATTTGCTATGTTTTGCAAGAATTTGCTATGTTTTGCAAGAATTAGCTATGTGAAGGACAGAAAAGCTAAGTTTTCCAAGAATTTGCTATGTTTTGCAAGAATTTGCTAAGTTTTCTAAGAATTTGCTATGTTTTGTAAGAATTTGCTATGTTTTGCAAGAATTTGCTATGTTTTGTAAGAATTTGCTATGTTTTGCAAGAATTAGCTATGTGAAGGACAGAAAAGCTAAGTTTTCCAAGAATTTGCTATGTTTTGCAAGAATTTGCTATGTTTTGCAAGAATTTGCAATGTTTTGTAAGAATTTGCTATGTTTTGCTTGAATTAGCTATGTAAAGGACAGAAAAGCTAAGTTTTCCAAGAATTTGCTATGTTTTGCAAGAATTTGCTATGTTTTGCAAGAATTTGCTATGTTTTGCAAGAATTTGCTATGTTTTGTAAGAATTTGCAATGTTTTGCAAGAATTTGCTATGTTTTGTAAGAATTTGCTATGTGAAGGACAGAAAAGCTAAGTTTTCTAAGAATTTGCTATGTTTTGTAAGAATTTGCTATGATTTGCAAGAATTTGCTATGTTTTGTAAGAATTTGCAATGTTTTGCAAGAATTTGCTATGTTTTGCAAGAATTTGCTATGTTTTGCAAGAATTTGCTATGTTTTGTAAGAATTTGCTATGTTTTGTAAGAATTTGCTATGTTTTGCAAGAATTAGCTATGTGAAGGACAGAAAAGCTAAGTTTTCCAAGAATTTGCTATGTTTTGCAAGAATTTGCTATGTTTTGTAAGAATTTGCTATGTTTTGTAAGAATTTGCTATGTTTTGAAAGAATTAGCTATGTGAAGGACAGAAAAGCTAAGTTTTCCAAGAATTTGCTATGTTTTGCAAGAATTTGCTATGTTTTGCAAGAATTTGCTATGTTTTGCAAGAATTTGCTATGTTTTGTAAGAATTTGCAATGTTTTGCAAGAATTTGCTATGTTTTGTAAGAATTTGCTATGTGAAGGACAGAAAAGCTAAGTTTTCCAAGAATTTGCTATGTTTTGTAAGAATTTGCTATGATTTGCAAGAATTTGCTATGTTTTGTAAGAATTTGCAATGTTTTGCAAGAATTTGCTATGTTTTGCAAGAATTTGCTATGTGAAGGACAGAAAAGCTAAGTTTTCCAAGAATTTGCTATGTTTTGCAAGAATTTGCTATGTTTTGTAAGAATTTGCTATGTTTTGCAAGAATTAGCTATGTGAAGGACAGAAAAGCTAAATTTTCCAAGAATTTGCTATGTTTTGCAAGAATTTGCTATGTTTTGCAAGAATTTGCTATGTTTTGCAAGAATTTGCTATGTTTTGTAAGAATTTGCTATGTTTTGTAAGAATTTGCTATGTTTTGCAAGAATTAGCTATGTGAAGGACAGAAAAGCTAAGTTTTCCAAGAATTTGCTATGTTTTGCAAGAATTTGCTATGTTTTGCAAGAATTTGCTATGTTTTGCAAGAATTTGCTATGTTTTGCAAGAATTTGCTATGTTTTGTAAGAATTTGCTATGTTTTGTAAGAATTTGCTATGTTTTGAAAGAATTAGCTATGTGAAGGACAGAAAAGCTAAGTTTTCCAAGAATTTGCTATGTTTTGCAAGAATTTGCTATGTTTTGCAAGAATTTGCTATGTTTTGCAAGAATTTGCTATGTTTTGCAAGAATTTGCTATGTTTTGCAAGAATTTGCTATGTTTTGCAAGAATTTGCTATGTTTTCAAGAATTAGCTATGTGAAGGACAGAAAAGCTAAGTTTTCCAAGAATTTGCTATGTTTTGCAAGAATTTGCTATGTTTTGCAAGAATTTGCTATGTTTTGCAAGAATTTGCTATGTTTTGTAAGAATTTGCTATGTTTTGCAAGAATTAGCTATGTGAAGGACAGAAAAGCTAAGTTTTCCAAGAATTTGCTATGTTTTGCAAGAATTTGCTATGTTTTGCAAGAATTTGCTATGTTTTGCAAGAATTTGCTATGTTTTGTAAGAATTTGCTATGTTTTGCTAGAATTAGCTATGTGAAGGACAGAAAAGCTAAGTTTTCCAAGAATTTGCTATGTTTTGCAAGAATTTGCTATGTTTTGCAAGAATTTGCTATGTTTTGCAAGAATTTGCTATGTTTTGTAAGAATTTGCTATGTGAAGGACAGAAAAGCTAAGTTTTCCAAGAATTTGCTATGTTTTGTAAGAATTTGCTATGTTTTGCAAGAATTTGCTATGTTTTGTAAGAATTTGCTATGATTTGCAAGAATTTGCTATGTTTTGTAAGAATTTGCAATGTTTTGCAAGAATTTGCTATGTTTTGCAAGAATTTGCTATGTGAAGGACAGAAAAGCTAAGTTTTCCAAGAATTTGCTATGTTTTGCAAGAATTTGCTATGTTTTGAAAGAATTTGCTATGTTTTGAAAGAATTTGCTATGTTTTGTAAGAATTTGCTATGTTTTGTAAGAATTTGCTATGTTTTGCAAGAATTAGCTATTTGAAGGACAGAAAAGCTAAGTTTTCCAAGAATTTGCTATGTTTTGCAAGAATTTGCTATGTTTTGCAAGAATTTGCTATGTTTTGTAAGAATTTGCAATGTTTTGCAAGAATTTGCTATGTTTTGTAAGAATTTGCTATGTTTTGCAAGAATTAGCTATGTGAAGGACAGAAAAGCTAAGTTTTCCAAGAATTTGCTATGTTTTGCAAGAATTTGCTATGTTATGTAAGAATTTGCAATGTTTTGCAAGAATTTGCTATGTTTTGCAAGAACTAGCTATGTGAAGGACAGAAAAGCTAAGTTTTCCAAGAATTTGCTATGTTTTGTAAGAATTTGCTATGTTTTGCAAGAATTTGCTATGTTTTGTAAGAATTTGCTATGTTTTGCAAGAATTTGCTATGTTTTGTAAGAATTTGCTATGTTTTGCAAGAATTTGCTATGTTTTGCAAGAATTTGCTATATTTTGTAAGAATTTGCTATGTTTTGCAAGAATTTGCTATGTTTTGTAAGAATTTGCAATGTTTTGCAAGAATGTGCTATGTTTTGTAAGAATTTGCTATGTTTTGCAAGAAAGAGCTATGTGAAGGACAGAAAAGCTAAGTTTTCCAAGAATTTGCTATGTTTTGCAAGAATTTGCTATGTTTTGCAAGAATTTGCTATGTTTTGCAAGAATTTGCTATGTTTTGCAAGAATTTGCTATGTTTTGTAAGAATTTGCTATGTTTTGTAAGAATTTGCTATGTTTTGCAAGAATTAGCTATGTGAAGGACAGAAAAGCTAAGTTTTCCAAGAATTTGCTATGTTTTGCAAGAATTTGCTATGTTTTGCAAGATGAAGGACATAAGCAGCCTTCCTGATGTAAGAATTTGTCAGACAAAGGATATAAGTCATTTCCCTTAAGTTAGATTTTGTTAGATGAAGGACATAAGTAGCCTTCCTTAGATCAATTTCCAGTGACTTCTGTCCTAATTAGGAATGACTTTGTTTTCTTTCCATGATCCGATTTTTCAATGAAATTAATTGTTTTGGAAAAAAAAATTATTTCCATTGAACAGAGTAATGTTTTTTTATTGTATCAATATAAAGTGAATTATATAAAAATGTTCTGTAATCCACAATATTACCCGAAGTAAAAAAAAAGCTTTTGCTTCGGTCAAAATGATTACAGCAACACTAAAAATTAATCTTTAAATCCCCCAAAAAAAGTTTACTGGGGACTTAATTCAAATTTGGGCTCTGCAGTCTGATTCTATAGGTGTCCTAGTATATTTTTGACCCCCCATTCAAAAATAGGTTAAAAACAGTTTAATACCTGTATTATAATACTGTTATTATTATTATTTGTTATGTGTGTCATAAAATAAATATCTAATCTAATCTAAAAGTTTAATTCCCTAGTCTGATAAAAAAAGATTTATTCTTATCCAACCTAACTTTAAAATTGTCTCACAATCAAATTTAATCTTATGGGTGCAGAAGGGGGGTGGATACACCCCACATGGAAGTCTAATGTCTACATCCCCTTAACAGAAGTCTAAACTTCTATACATTCCCTAAATCAGCCAAGGGGGGTGTCAAGAAAAAAAGACAACCACACCACTTTAAAATTGTAAGATGATGGGTTTCTAAATTTATCATCATTTTTATAGGATATGTTTTTGATGATGAAGAAACCTGTGGTTGTGTTTGGCCCTTTTTAAGAGCAGGACCTTCAGAGTTAGTTCTAGTAACAGCTGCTACAGCCTCTTTATTTTTAACAGTATCCATTTTTGCTATTTTAAGGTAATAAACTTAAATTTAGTAGCAAAGCTACTCTATAATTCATTTTGTCTGTCGTCAGTCAGTAACACTATAGGGGAATTGTGATTTTCTCAGGTGCTTTTTAAGATAGACGGCTGAATGTTTTTGTGAAGATTCTCTAAAAGGAGCATTTAGAATGTAATTTACTTTGACAATCGGTCTGCCCATCAAGCTAAGATTCAAATATTAAAAAAATTACATGAAAATCCTTGTCTGTATTCCCCTCCATGATTTTTTTGTGATTTGCTACTTTTTAGTTTTATCATCCTAGTTTTCAAATAATTAAAGAAATTAAATAAAAAATTAATTTTTTATTTAATTTCTTATATGATTTTGTTGTGGTCTTACAATAATTAATGTTTTTAGATTTAGAAATAAAAGATTACAAACAACAGATAAAGAAAAAATAAATTCCTCACTTTTAAATAATGTAGGTATCTTTCTTTAGCTTTTATTAATAATTATTTTTAAATCATTTGAATTTTCAATGTATTTATTTCAGTAATTTACTGTGAAGAAGTTACATAAATTTAGTAAAAAATGTGCTTTAAATTGTTTTTTTCCCAAATTATTATTTAATTTTTTTAAAAACTTATTTTATACATACTTAAAAAAATAAATTTTAAAAAGTATCAATTTTAAGTTTAATAATTTGTGATTTACTTGATAATATTTACTTTGCAAAAATCATATATTTGGTTAACAATCAATTTTCTTTTCTAAGCAAAAACGTCCACTATATTTGAAAAATTTTTTATGTTTACAGCAGACAACATCTTCTGTAATTCTTTTGTGTTTGAATTGAAGTTTCTGGTTCATCTTCTATTGACTCTATCTAAAGTATTTCATTGTCATCTTTCCCATTGTTTTCTTTTTCAATCTCAGCAGTTTCACTCTTGTATTCTTCATATAATATTACAGTTTCCTGAGTGAATCAATAAATTATTCCTTGGATACTGCACCAGAGTTTTGTCTACTCTAATAAAATGGTCTTTCCAGGTATCTAATATAACAATAAATCCCATTCACAATATTTACCCCACCCCCTCTCCTCCTACTACAAATATTCTTGTAAAATACCTCAAATGATTCAACAATTTTTAAGTTTTCATTTTAAGTTTCATCAAAAAGGGAGTATTTTTCTTTGTTATTTATAAAGAACATCAGAACTCCAAATAATTTTCATCTTCCTTTATCTTGAACCTAAGATGAAAAATCAATGATACTGCATTATGAAGTCAATGCACACTCACAGTATGGATACAATTATTGCTTCATTTGTTCTTAAACTTTATTGAAGAGTTAGTATTAGAAATTAGACACATACATTTACAGGGTAGCTTCACTAATCCTTATAATAAAGTAAAAGGATGTTTGTCTGTTTTTCTGTACTGAAGGATCTCGCTAACCGCTGAACCGATCGGGTTCTCTTTAACAGGGTAGCTTCTCATAGGTTTCGGGAAGGTTTATAACTTTTTTTTTTTGGGGGGGGGGGGGTTACAAAAAATCGTGCTTATAAGTATAACTTTGGTTACCAGCATAATTTATAGTCCAATGTTCCTTCCTTCCATGATTAATTGTTCACTGAAAAAAGATAAAATAATAAAAGTAGTCTTCCTCAAGATATTTTATTCAAATAAGAATTCATTTTAAGAATGGTTGCTACGCCTCTTAGCTTTAAGGAGACATGGAACGGGAAGAAAATGTAGCCAAAAACCATCCAAAGTGTATAGCTGTTAGTGAGATCTTTACTGACAAACAAGCAACATGCTTTATTTAATACTTATTTAGTCGATCTCCGATTATTTAAATTTTTTTCTTTTCAAATGTTTTTGGGGCTTTATTTGTTTATAGGAACGTGGTGGTACCATCCCCCATAATAGGCATGACCCTTAAAAGGTTACACTGTAAATAAGAAGCATAAGATCCTGCGAGACAGACAGACAGAAACAGATCCTGTTACTTCCAGGTTTTTTTTTTATAAACCAGTAAAATAATAACTTTTTCGGCGTTATAATAACAAATTAGGAAACAGAACAAAAACATTTAACCAACACTCAAATAAATTATAATTTTTATTACTTATATAACATCACAATAACAAAAAGAAAAGAAAAACCACATATAAATTATTTTTTTGTACATAATAATACTGTTTTAATCAGGGATCTTAAGGGATAAGACAATGGATGATAAATGATGTATATCCCCAGTGATTAAGAACAAATCTATTGGTAGAAAAGCTTAGACACTAAAGGTTTGTGTAATCTAATAATGATGAGTACCCAATCTTTTTACAGTCAATTGTCCTATGATCCTATCCCTCCCATTCCAAATGTCAAATAAAATATTTAGACCAGCTGAATCTTAGTTTCCGATTTTGTACGATTCACCCTCATCCTATCTCAATATTTACTACAAGCTAAAAAAGCTTTAAACTCAAAAAAAACTTGAAAAATTAACATTTTGAATGTATAATGTATAAATCGTTTTGTTTTTACAAATTAGGCTATTTTTACATTTTATTAAATGGAGTTACAATTAGATAAATAATAGCTGAAAATAGCTTTTGCTGGGTTATCTGTCGTACAACTTCGGAAATTAGGGGAAAAATGTTTATCAATATTCATCCTAAATTAAGCTCAAGTTATATGTGATTTTAATTTGTGAAATTTTCTATAAAAAGTTTTTAAATACATTATTCTATTTCTACATATACTAGATGTTTATTAAATGCCCAATATAAAAAGGGGACAGGCAAAAAACGATATCTATGGCCAAATATATCTTGTGTTACTTTTTTTGTCATAAAAATAATCAGAACAAAATTAGTTTTCATAAAAACTGAGGCTTTTCTTAAATAAAAAAAATGGCTTACTGCCCTTTGATGAACAATCATACAAAACACATAGAATGACTAGAAATGATTTTCTGAAGCCTACATATAAGCTAAAAAAATAAGAAAAATCGTGAAGATATGAAAATTATTATTCAAATGGACGCACACATGATACTAAAGAGTAAAAATAAATGAAATACATACTAAAATAAACCTCACGCAACCTTGTAAAGGATTAGGACAGTAATAATTATGTAAGACACTATCACAGAACAGGTGGAGAAAACTATATGCAAAAAGAGTGTGGCAAACACACAAAAAACCTTTTGGAGGTCCCTAGGGTCATAAAAATGACAAGAAAGCATTAAAAACAAATGTTTTGAATTGTTGAAAGTTGTAGAAACTATATGCCTTTTTTCACAAAGCTTTTTTAGAAAAAGAAAAAAAAGTGGCGCCTTTTGCCTGTCACCCCTACTTAATTATAAAATATTTGATAGCATAATAAGCACTGAGGAACTACGCATTATATTTATATGATTCAAATCAGTGGCATGCACAGGATTTTGTCAGGGCAAAAGTCAAACAAGCGTATCTGATTGGGTAAATTAACGCGCGAAGCGCACAATTTTTTGTTAACTCTCGCCTTAAAATT
Organism: Acartia tonsa; assembly: GCF_053477335.1. NCBI lineage: Eukaryota > Metazoa > Arthropoda > Copepoda > Calanoida > Acartiidae > Acartia > Acartia tonsa. The sequence goes on from NC_137273.1 coordinate 31,680,393, forward strand.
TAAGAGGGGTTTGACTTTTTTACCCCCCTAGCTGTAATAGAGTGGTGTAGACCCATGTTAAGAGGGGTTTAGAAGGGTGTAGGGAGTAACCACTTCCTAAATTTTTCCAGGGGGGTGAATACACCCCCTTCTGCACGCCTCTGATTCAAATTGATAACAATGATTAAAAATTTGTCCTCTTTCTACTAAATAAGCATCTTTATAACAGGACTCGGTAGCCGCGCGTCAGCCGCAAATAAGCATTAAATTTAAATTTGTTTGGATGCTGAGAAATTTTTTAAAAAATAGGGATAGCCATTTGGGTCTGGTTTAGACTTCCAGCTGGTTTTCAAAATGGCAAAAGGTTGATTTCCCTGAAGCTTACAGGCGGCTGATGCGCGGATGCCGAGCCCTGCTTTTCAACTACATCATAAGTCGTGTATTTGGTTTTTTCCATAATTTGTACGGCGTATTAACAATTTTGATAAGCTTTTTATTTTTGGCAAAGTAGATTAATCATTTTTAAGTTTGTTGTAGCAACACTACTCTACAGTGCACAATTCATTTATGTCAGTATGTCCGTCAGTCAGGGTTCCAAGTAAGTACCCCCCATATTTTATATATTTTCCAAAATCATGGAAAAGCAATATGAAGGAAAGCATCTGAAATGTAGACCAACATTTCATCAACTTATCGCACAAAGACTTTACTGCACAGTGCAAATGAAGGTGCTTTGACTTTTGTGTCAGAACCTAAATTGGGACATAGTGCATTTCATTACCCTAGGTTAGGTAACTTCATTTCACTTTTCAATAAAATCTAAAATGCAGCGGTTTTTCAGAAAATTAAATTTGAAAATTTCAAGTTCAATTTTCACCCACTAGGAGTTACCGCATAATCATGTCAAGAAAAGCAAAGATTATTTATTTTAAATTTTGAACAACTTTGCTTTTATAATGTCAGTCATAAAACCACTCCTGAAGTGAGTTAATTAATGGCCATTTTTATCAATTGCTTTGCTAAGGTCACGGAAATTCAGCCTTAAATTTATCATATAGAGAGAGGTTTTATGACTGACTTTATAAAAGCAAAGTTGTTCAAAATTTTAAATAAATAATCTTTGCTTTTCTTGTCATGATTATGCGGTAACTCCTAGTGGGTGAAAATTGAACTTGAAATTTTTAAATCTAATTTTCTCAAAAACCGCTGCATTTTATATTTTATTGAAAAGTGAAATGAAGTTACCTAACCTAGAGTAATGAAATGCACTATGTCCCAATTTAGGTTCTGACACTAAAGTCAAAGCACCTTCGAAGGCACTGTGACTGGGGACTTTTCCTGTCAAAAAATGTCAACATAAGTACACTTATGGAGTTTCATCAGACTGTCTAAACTTATATCAAGTCATTATTACCCCTCCCCCCCTATTTTTTTTCAAAATACCCCCTCAATCCTTTGATAACCCTCATTTTATCCCATTTAAAAAAGCTTGGACATCCTTTAACAGTTGTGGATTCTTTAGAAAAAAATAAGGTCTCTGAGTGAGGCAAAATTGTTTTTGTAAAAAATACTCCAAAATCACGTAAAAATCTACAAAAATTAAACAAAATCTTATTTTAATATTCCTTTTATGATTTTATTTAATTTTTTAGATTTTTTATGCGATTTTAGAGGATTTTTCACTAATAATTTTGTCTCACTAAGTGACCCTAATTTTTTAAAGAATCCACGTCAGTTTTGCTGCTACTATTAGACATTATCGTTCTAGTTTTTAATGTTAAAACAAAAAGATTTAAATAAACGAGAAAATAAAAATCTAAGAAAAACAATAATAAACTCTAATACTTGAAATGAAAGCATATTAGTGTTAAAAGTAATACTGTATAATTTTTTTAATCCGACTTATTTCAGCTGGATAAAAACCGGTTCTTTAACCAAAGTCAAAGTTTTATATTCAGTGGCGTGCATAGCAATTTTCCAGAGGTAAAAACGGGAAGGTAGGCCTTCCCAATTTCAATTTTAATGGGGGTGTTACTGTTGACACCCCCTACCACACGCCACTCCTTGAATTAATATTGAATCCTGAATCTCAGCTTCTTTATAAACATTTCTTTGATTTGTTTGGTTAGTCTAGTTTCTTAGGTTTGGAAATATAGGCCTGAAATAAGAAAAATATTTTGATTAACAATATTTCAGTAAACTTATAGCTTTCCCACAGCCACTGAAATAAATAGAATTTTAATCAAGCTAGGTGGTCGATATATTTCCGCGGAATACAAACCAGTTCTAAACTGTAATGAAAAAAAAACTACTGTTGTTTTCGAGGATACAAAATGGTATGACATTCAGTTACGTCCAGGAGAGTGGTGAAGGGCTGTATAACCCCCCCCCCCCCCCCGCCCCCCCCCCTGCGTCCCCAACCCAAATCTGCAGCATAAAAAAATATTCTTAGAAATATACTAGACTTTCCTACATCCCCCTCCCTCGTATAAAAATATTTATGGTTTAATGCCATAATTTTTTATGATCAGGTAATTTTTTTTAGGTAATGGGCTATCCGTTACGGGTGGTTCGAACCTAAATGTCGAAAAGCTTCGCCTTTAATATTTAATAATAAGATTACCTTTAAATAAAAGTTAGCGAAAAGAGCAAAATACAGCATTCCATGTCCAATGATAATATAACAGTAAACCTAAATACAGTAAATACAGTATTCTGTATCCAATTATAATATATCAGTTTGTATGAGAAGTCCTAAACGTGTGCATGGTATTGAAGTGCTCTAGTTTATAAGCCTAGGCATTCCTCCTACTCTAACTATTTATATTTCGAACCTAACATAGCAGCAGTAGGAACCATAACTAAAGTCTTTAGTTATGACGCGGTGTCGGGCCGAGATCCGAATCAATCACCCACCGACGACAAGCGGATTTGCTACGTGTTCAGCCACGGCTGCGGGTTGAGTGATTAAGACAGGGAATCGGATACTTATAAAGATACTTCTCATCTAAAGAAATCCACGAAAAGTTCTAAAATAGTAAAAATAATAAAATGTTCTAAAAATGTCAGCTTAGAAGATTGATTTTGAAATACAGAATTTTATCTTTTAAAGGAACATGGATATTTTTTCAAGAACTTTAATTGCCTAAAAAGAAAGTTTTTTTTATTAAAAAAATATGCTTTCCTAAGGCTCTTTGGGATAACACAATAGATGGTGAATTAATGTTCATTTACATACCTAATGATTATTAACTAAATCATCATTTTCTGTAGATTAATCATTAGTTTAAAAGTTTGGACCGTAATATTTCTAGTTTTGCTTCAAAACCGACTAATTTCCGCTGGATCATAATTGAGACTATTTTCTTAGATAAATTATATTAAAAAATACTAAAATTAATATCAGCTTTGATTGCCCGGGCCTTCGGCTCCTCAGGGCAACTAAACTAAAATTAATCTTATATTTTTTTTATATTACTATCCACGGAAACCTGTCTCTAATAATTGTTTCTTACCTTAGGATAGTCGCACTCTACAAAGAGCATGGGTAGAGAGTGTAGACCAAATATTGTAAACTGTAGCATCTTAATAAATAGATAGATAGATAGTTTATAGATAGATAGATAGATAGGATAGATAGATAGAGGGATAGATAGACAGAGGAATAGATAGATAGACAGATGGAGAGACAGACAGATGGTTGGATAGATAGATAGGTAGATAGACAGAGCAATGGATAGATATACAGATAGATGGATAGAGAGGTATGGATACATAGATAGACATATAGATAGATTAATAAATAGATAGATTAGATAACAGACACAAGAATGGATAGATGGGTAGGGAGTGTAGCCCAAATATTGTAACTGTAGCATCTTAATAAATAGATAGATAGTCACTGAGAAAGATAGTTACATATAGGGCTAAGTAGATGGATTAACCAATAGATAGATGGACTGATAGATATAAAAAGTATAAAAGACACACAGATTTTTTGGAGACCGGAAGTTTTTCTTTACATTAAATCCGCTCAATAAATAGAATAAAATATTTGTCAGTCTGTCCATCAGTCCGTAAAGCTTAGAAGTAGATGGGTTTCATCTGAAATGATTGAGTAATTCCTACTCTGTAACATACTTTGTCTGTCCGTCTGTCTAGGAGCACTTGAGGAGGGGGGAGTTAAATCCATAAACCTATTTTTTTAATTTAGATTTATTTTAGCTTTAAAAAATTTTTTTTTATTTTTTTTTGGGGAGGGGGCAATTTTTTTCTATGGTGATTTCTCTTAAGAGGGTGGTGGTACCCGCCCCCAAAATAGTTATAAACCTTCCCGGGACCTATGAGAAGATACCCTGTAAAGGAGAACCCGATTGGCTCAGCGGTTAGCGAGATCCTTCGGTACAGACAAACATCCTTTTACTTTATTATAAGGACTAGCGGCTTCGCCCCTAGCCTCTAGGGGCTTTGCCCCAAGAGGTTTAATCAAACCAATTTTTCGTATTTTAGATTTAAAAGAAAAATTAAAAAAAAAATTTTTCTTTGGGGGGGTAATTTTTTTTTTTGGGGTGGGGGGTAGTCGACACCACTATTTTAATTTTAGTTTTTCATTTTTGGGGGGGTTGGGGGTGTCCCACCCCCAAGATAATAGCTTAAAACCATCACAGGACCAGTAGGTATAATCCCTGAAAAGTAGAGCCCAATCGGTTCAGCGGTTACTGAGATCTTAAGCTTCAGACGGACAGACAGACGGACAGACGGACAGACAGACATCGTTCTACTTTGTATTATAGATATGTCTCAAAAAAATTTGTTTTCATTTCTGTACTTCGCTACTTATGTATGTTAGTATTCTTGTTATTCATAGATGTCAACTCCAGACCAATTAAATTACAAAACAGAATAAAACAAGGATGGCATCATCTATAAGTAGCGAAGCACAAAAACGTATAAACGGACAAAGTCGGTTGTAGGAATATAAAGAGAAATTAGAAATCACAAAACCTTTTGATACAGACAGATTATGGTAAGGGGTATATTCACTAAACAAATCAGCAGTCTATTTTAAATAGTAGCCGAGAAAATCAAATTTTTCTACACGGCGTTACGGACTTATGAGACGGACAGATATAGTAGATTGTAGAATAACTTTGCTACAAAAAAACTGTACCTGTAGTTTTGTCAAATACCTTTTCCACCACAAAAACTTCTGCATCTAAAAAATATTTTTAAATAATTTTTAAAGCTTTTAAGTTTAACAGTTAGCTCACTTAGACATTTTAGAACTTTCCAATCGATTTTAAACTTTGCATGATGATTCCTATAACAGGTAAATGCAATTTAGGAAGCGTAGTAACTCTGTAAGCATTGCCACTGTGCCAGAAAGCCCGTACGTCCATTTAAAACGTGTCAATTTTCAACCTTTTCAACAAAAGTTTTTATGTGTTATAATTATCCTATTTATAAATTTTTGTAATAATGATTCCAATTACATCAAGGTATAATGTTTTAAGCGAAGCATATTTGAAGAAGTGACTCTTACAAACTCTTAATAGAATTTTAAAATTAATTCTAGATTAACAATTTAATTAAATTTCAAGTGAAGTTAATAATATTTATATTTTAGTTCAATAACAGTTTTAAAAGTTTTAAAGATTTCATAAATTTACATTTTTATCTTAAAATTTATCATTTTTTCTTCTAAATGTATGTCTATATGTTTGTACCTCTGTCTGTCTGTCTCTCTATCCGTCTACCTATATGTCTAACTAACTGGATATTTGTTTGTCTGTTTGTCTCTCTATTCTTCTGTCTGTATGGTTATGTATGTGTTTGTCCCTCTATCTGTCAGTCTATATATATGTCTATATTCCAATTAATCTATATATTTTTTTATCTGTCAGTCTGTCTACCTGTCTGTAACTAATTGTCTGTCTGTGTGTCTTTCTGTCTGTCTATCCATCTGTCTGTCTGTCTATATGTGTGTCAGTCTATCTGTCTGTATATCTAATTGTCCAACTGTCTGTCTGTCCTTCTGTCGTCTATCTGTTTGACTGTCTATTTTTCTGTCTAGCTGTACTAGCTGTCTTTCTATCTGTGTCCAAATCTGTCTGTCTAAATGATTATCTATATGTTTGTCCACCTATCTATCTGTCTGTCTTGCTATATGTCTATCTTTCTGTCTGTTAATCTGTCTTGCTATTTTGGATATCAATGTATCTATCTAGCTACTAATTGGCTATCTAACTATCTATCAACTTACCTCTGGACCAAAAGCTGCCAAGAAGTAGTAAGTATACATGAGCACGTGGATGAAGGCATTCAAAAATCCGCAGAAGGTTGTGTGGCCACCTAAAAATATAGAATTAAAATCTTTTCCTTACAATTTTTACTAGGGTTACTGATCCCAAATCATAGACGTCCAAACCGAGGGGGTTAAGAGTTTTCAGCCTTGCAGATCATAACCACTGACGAACCGTGGGCCAAACTAAACAAATTTTAAAAATCAGTCTGACAACACTAACCTCCAACAAATCTGGGGCCAAACCAAACAAAGATGGGTAGACCGCCATGATGAACAATGTGTAACACAGTGAGATGGCTCCACTTCTTGCGTAGGACGAAGAAAAATGAGTCGAAGAAGTCGACAAATTTAGAGATGTAATACCAGTAGGTCACTTCCAGAGCTGCCAAGCCCAAAGAACTAAAATAATATTTTTTAGCGAAAAACTACCCTTTATTCCCTTTAGCTGTCTGTCCGTAATGCTATGTCTGCTATTGAAGATAGACGGCTGAATTTTTTTATGAAGGCACAAAAAGACATTAGAAATCCTTTTTTTAAAAATAAGGTTTAGCTAGTGATTGCATATTTATCAACTGAACATCTACTAGATAATTTACTTTGTCCGTTTGTCCTTTCATGAATCTTTTGCTTCACTAGTCACTACTTTTGAATTTTATCATCCTTGCTTGGTTCCAAAGTAATAAATCTCAGGAATCTTCAAAACGTTAGATACTTGGAAAATTGGACCTATTTCTTTATCTCTTTAGTGTCTAAATCAATTATATTAATCTTCAGGAGGTGTAATTTTGAATATTACAATTCATTATTACATCGTCTTATTCCTAAGTAAATCTACAAGTACTAAATCTGCTGATAAATATTACATTAAAACAATACCTGGAATATTAATGTTCTTAATATGTTTTACCTCTCAGTGTAGTCAACAGGCTGACAAATCCAATCATAATGATACAGCCATAGGATTCCAGCCTTGATAGATAGATAGATAGATAGATAGATAGATAGATAGATAGATAGATAGATAGATAGATAGATAGATAGATAGATAGATAGATAGATAGATAGATAGATAGATAGATAGATAGATAGATAGATAGATAGATAGATAGATAGATAGATAGATAGATAGATAGATAGATAGATAGATAGATAGATAGATAGATAGATAGATAGATAGATAGATAGATAGATAGATAGATAGATAGATAGATAGATAGATAGATAGATAGATAGATAGATAGATAGATAGATAGATAGATAGATAGATAGATAGATAGATAGATAGATAGATAGATAGATAGATAGATAGATAGATAGATAGATAGATAGATAGATAGATAGATAGATAGATAGATAGATAGATAGATAGATAGATAGATAGATAGATAGATAGATAGATAGATAGATAGATAGATAGATAGATAGATAGATAGATAGATAGATAGATAGATAGATAGATAGATAGATAGATAGATAGATAGATAGATAGATAGATAGATAGATAGATAGATAGATAGATAGATAGATAGATAGATAGATAGATAGATAGATAGATAGATAGATAGATAGATAGATAGATAGATAGATAGATAGATAGATAGATAGATAGATAGATAGATAGATAGATAGATAGATAGATAGATAGATAGATAGATAGATAGATAGATAGATAGATAGATAGATAGATAGATAGATAGATAGATAGATAGATAGATAGATAGATAGATAGATAGATAGATAGATAGATAGATAGATAGATAGATAGATAGATAGATAGATAGATAGATAGATATATTACCTTATATACAAGGAATGCATTTATGACTGTCTGCATGAGATTGTACACGAGTAGGACTGTCCGCAGGTTGTAGGCAGTTCTACATACACAGTTCTTTACTACTTTCCATATGTTATTTGTTATTTTGTCCTGTCCGCCCGTCTGGTCATATAGCTCTGTATGTCACAACATTAAGTATTTTAGCTAACAAGGTTTCATAATTTTAAGTATTGTTATATACGACTTATTTAATTCTATTATATTTTCTTAATTTTTTTGTTTTTCTTAATATTTTTAGTTATCTCATCCTTTTTTGAAGTCTTATAGTAAAGAATTATAGGGTAACTTTTCTCCTTCATATATTTAGGGAGGGGAAGAAGGGGACATTAAACTAAAGTTTTCTACGCATATTTTCTGACACAATACAATCTGTCCCGATTTTGTATTACTTTTGCGGAACATTTTTCCAGTTACGTCATATTTTTCTTTCCCGAAAAAGGGAAGGGGGAAAGAAAAAAAAGGGAAGGGGGGAAGAAAAAAGAGATGGGAGAAAAGGGGGTTTTCCCCATCTCTTTTGAAGAGATTTTCTTCCCCCCTTCCCTTTTTCGGGAAAGAAAAATATGACGTAACTGGAAAAATGTTCCGCAAAAGTAATACAAAATCGGGACAGATTGTATTGTGTCATATTTTCTCATTCGTTGCCTTAAAAATATTTTGTCCTTTTTATCAAATCTTGATTGGTCTGTATACAAACCTTAGGAAATATCTAAACCTCAATCAATCAAGGGGTAATTTTGTTTTTCACAATTGGGGATTTTCATCAGTTCATCATCTATAGTCCTATCCTTAAAGATCCCTGGGTGGATAATAATCATTTCTAAAACTCGCAGATTTTTTTTTACAAGATGCGAAGATGATTAAAGTCCCTCCAAAGATTATGACGTCATAAGATAGAATAGCCAATAAGAGACCAGTATACACTGTAATTGACCAATGGTAATATTTTTGCTGGCCTCCCATTGGCTATTCTGTCGTATGACGTCATAATCTGTGGAGGGACTTTAATCATCTTCCAAGATGCAAATTCTGAAGCTATAAAACTTGAATTTAAACACACCTTAAAATTGTTTAATAGTACAAATATTACAATTTCAAATTAAGCGTAAAAAAAAGAAATGGCGTTTACAAAAAAATTCTGGATGAACAATCTGACCACATTATTGGTCATCAACAAAAAAAAGTCATTCAAATGAACAATTTAATTTCTAAGAATAATGGATTTATTATTACTTGGATATTACGCCATATTATCATGTACTTTAATAAAGTGAAACTTGTAGCTGGCTAAAATAATGAGACCTTCCATCCACCCCATTCCCTCATCTCCTACTTAATGAACGAACTGGCCAATCTGCAGCCCACAAAGAATTTAGGTCTTGGTAAAGTTTAAGGCTATTTTCTGCCTCCTCCCTCCTTTACAGGAAAGCTAGAGTCTATGGGAGCAGCTGCTAGTAATCGTTACAAAGAAAGAAACATACTTCTTTTTAACTTTTTGGAATGATATAATTATCCTATTCATCTGATTTTTTGTGATATCTAGGACAACATGGCACAAAAATCTACTTTTTACAGCATGTTGTTTATAAGCAATTCTGTAACAAATTTTGACTAATTTTATGCTTATTAAGCTCTTATACTTTACAAGTGTTATTTTCGTAATTGACCTTCCTTCTAATTTAAAAACTGTCCTTTTATGGATGTTGTCATCCTTGTTTTTAGAGAATTTATTAGAGTAAGATCAACATTTTAATGATTAAAAATAACAAAATTCTTAGAACATACCAGTTTAAGGTGACTATATAAATACAAAGAAATCAACATTGTAAAAATATCAGGAATATCAAGGGTTAAGACAATGGCCGACTACTTGATGTACATCCCCAATGTTAATACACAAAATTACCCCTTCTGTAGATTACAATTAGTGTTTGAAACTTATGGACACTCAATTTAATAAACTAACCAATTAAAATTCATTCAAAGTTCCCAAAGTTGTTAAGCCAACGAATAAGAAAACGTTATTAAAAATTTTTGGGACTAGTGTAAAAAACAGCCCATTGTCCCCTCTCTCTCTCACTGGAAATTATGCATTTCAAAAATGAATTTATTGTGTTTATACAAAAACTTTTAAATTTTCAGCTACTCTATAACTTACTTTTTTTCGTCTGTCTGTCTTTGGGGCAAGATTTTATTTCTTAGCTGCTACGATCTTTTTAAAATGATATTTTTTGTGAAGATTTCTCTGACCACTGTACATTTAATTTGCTTTTTCATTGTTGTTGCTATTTTGAGAATACATTTTTTTGGTGAAAGTGTAAGGACATATATTGCGTTGCACTTATTATATTAGTTAGCGGGAAGGCAGGGATATAAAGGGATAAGACAATGGCCGAAAGATTAATGTTCATCTCCAATAGTGATAACCAAATTACCCCTTCTGTAGATTAAAATTAGTAGTTGAAACTTAACGAATCAACCGATCAAAATTCACTAAAGTCCTCAAAGTTGTTATTAAACGAATAATAAAACTTTGGGTACTTGTGTAATAAACAGTCAATTTTCCACTCTCACTCTCTCTCTCTCTCTCTGTGTGGTGGGAAGGTGTGTTTCTTTAATAGAGTTACGTTATATAAGAGTGCGAAGGGACTTTGATTAATACACCCCACTGACATTATGTTTTTTTTTTTGGGGGGGGGGGGTGGGAATTAGACTGTGAATAGTACTAGCCTCAAAGTTTTATAACAACGTTTTCCCAGTGATAATAAACAAAATTACCCCTTATGGAGACTATAGATATTGGTTTGAAAGATCAGACACTGCTAATTTCAACCAACTAATCAAGATTCAATAAAAGTACCCAAAGTATAAAGCCAACGAATGAGGGGGCATGATTTAAAACTTTGAGTACCATTATAATTTAGATTTCAATGTCCACTCCATCCTATTGATTTAATTATTATGGTTGTTCTGAACTCTAGTAATTGTAAAACTGTTTTGTCCATTGCAAGTTGGAATTTTTGTAGAAGATTTATCTACAGAGTGTAGCTACTCTCCAGCTTTAAGTATCTGCTAGAAAAGTTGTGCTTTGTCATGCACGTGATATTATCAGCAAGAGTTTGGGAATGCCTTGGCTGTTCAACCATGCTTCCCCCATTACTAAAATTTTATTTAATTATAAGTTTGATAAATATAACTTGATATTCCAATTTGCATGGTGATTCCTGAAAGATTTAGGTTCAATTTAGAAAGCTTAATGATTTTTAATCATAACAAGAAAGTCCAATTTAAATTTGATAATTTGATTGCATTTTGGAGAAAAAAATCTTACTTATTATCCTATTCACTTGATTCTTAAGCACAATTGTAGGCTAATGATCTCTATAATCAAGTTTAAAATTTTAGTATGTCTATATCAATTATCTTATAATTAGGTAATTATGAGATAGATTTATAAACAAGTTCTGTCTGACCCTTTGATTAATTGGGCTTCGCTTAAATGGATGTCGTCATTCTTATTCTTGAAATGATTGCGTAAAAAATTCCTTAGCCTAATGTACTTTTAGCTTCAGACAGAAGGGATAAAAATTAGATCTCTAAAAATTAAATTTTTATAAAAACATGAATGACAACATCCATAAAGGTGAAGCTCTAAAATGTAAAAATACTTACAACAAATATTTTCAAGGAGACAATAGACTATTAATGGATGTACATCCCCAATAATTACAGACAAAATTACCCCTAAACTAATTGGTTGAAAAGTTTTGGCATTGTTATATTTAACCAACTAGTATGGGTAAAATACAGCGAATGAGAGAATGTGTAGTAATGTGCCATATTAATTATAAATATTTATTAACAAGGATGACAACATCCATAAAAGCGAAGCACTGAAACGGTAGGACAAACGGACAAGAACACTTATATAGTGTCAGAACTGAATAATCAGAATATAAATGTATAAGAGTTGAAGCAAAATTGTAAGTAAATTTGTTGAAAAATTGCTTTATACAGGATAATGTTTAAGGACATACTTACATATTTAGGACTTGATTATAGAGTTGCTTCGCTTATAACATTATAATTTGTTGTCCCAGGAATCAATATACCAAAAATCAGATCAATCGGATGATTAGATCACATAAAAATTTGTTGTTAAAAAAGTAAAAAAATCGACATGTTTAAAATGGACGTACGGACATTTTTGTAATGATAATAGAGTTGCTACGCTTTCTAAATCGTACCTAACTACTAAATGAATCACCATGCAAAATTTGAAATAGATAGAACAATTCTAACATGCCTAAATTAACGAAAAAAGCTATCCGTTATCTTTGCATATATCTATTACTATTGTTACTATGCTAGCATATTTTGCAGGAAGAGAGAGGACAATGGAGATGAAATTAATCTACAGCTGTCCCTGGATATTTTATAATAAGTCAGAGATCTTAAGGGATAAGACAATGGATGATAAATTGATGTACATCCCAAAATTAACTATTCTGTAGACCAAAAAGTTTTGAAAATGTTTTATCTATTAAACCAATTAAAATCAAATTACTATCAAAAATGACATAACCAACAACCATAAAAATTCTTTAAAAATTTATAAGAAATAAAATTCATTATATTTTCATTAATCTAAAGATTTGAATTATATTTTACTAGACGCTATGCCTCTAGAGGCCTCTAAGGATATTTGAGGGAATCAGGGAATATATATCAACCCTCCTATTTTCATTTTAGTTTTAAAAAGAAAAAATATAAAGGTGTTTTTTTGGGAGGGGGGGGGGGGGCGATTTCTCTTAGGATGGTAGAGGCACCATTACCCAAAATGCTTAAGGCCCTTCACTGGACCTATCGGAGAACCCGGTATTAGTGTCGGACTGATTATGACGTAACAAAAAAAAATAGCCAATGAGAGGACATTATTGACCAATGGTAAAATTCATAGTAGCCTCTCATTGGCTAATTTTTTTTGTTACGTCATAATCAGTCCGACACTAATACCGGGTTCAAAATTAATACCAGTTTTGTTAGTCCTTCGGCCCCTGGAGTCTAACTAAACTGGTTTTAATACATAATTTTTCATTTTAATATCTGCGGAAAGCTGTCTAGAATACCTTGCAATAAATACCTTTTTCAACTTTTATAATCGATGATTACATATACGTCCAATGGAAGGGGAAAATGGGTGTTTGTTCACATTATTTGTTTCTCTTTAAATATAAATTTAGGTTAGTGGGTTTACCCCCTTTTTAGGCCTCTAGAGGCAGTTGCTGCTAGTATATTTTTTACAAAAATGTGCCACGAAAGAGTGTTTAGTGTAAGTATGGTCCTGCAGGGTTAGAGGCTAGGGCCCCCACACCCCCCACAAGAGCTAGAAGTAACTTTTCAATACAGTAAGGAGGGGAGGGGGCAACGGATATTAAATAGGTTGAAATAAGAGCACCAAAAGTTTTCCAAACTGTACAAAACTATAATGCGCAACAATTGGTCATTAGATAAGCCCTAGTGATTGAAACGCGCGTAGTCCCGTGGATGAAACTAGTATAGACCAGTATTACTATCTTGTACTTGTAGCGGTGTTCCTTCACAGTCGCATTTTATCGCATCCGCGAGTGGTGTGTTTAAATCTAATCATTAGCAATGGATATAGAATACGTCACGTGGATATCATATATTGGTTAATTTGTTCCTCCATGGTCAATGGAGGGGATGGGGGGGGGGGCTTTCGTTTGATTAGCAGGCTGGTAAAAACATTTTATTATGGTATGCGAGAATCTGACACAACCCAATCTTTCCCGATTTTGTATAATTTTTGAGGAACACGATTCCAGTGACGTCATATTTTTCTTTCCCGAAAAAGGGAAGGGGGGAAGAAAAAAAGAGATGGGAGAAAAGGGGGTTTTCCCCATCTCTTTTGAAGAGATTTTCTTCCCCCCTTCCCTTTTTCGGGAAAGAAAAATATGACGTCACTGGAATCGTGTTCCTCAAAAATTATACAAAATCGGGAAAGATTGGGTTGTGTCGAGAATCTCTCACAATTATATCCACGTATTCTATTATTTTTATTAGCACAGCAATTAACCAAGGGAGGGGTGGGGGGTGAATTCTAATGGGAGTTTGACTTCTCCCATACCCTCCTAATGCATGCTACTGATTAGAAGTAAATGGTAAAGGGGCAGTTTGTCCTAAAGTAATATTTAATATGCGTTTTAAATTACTTTAGAATGTGAATTATGTGCGGATGTGTACGACCATCACTTCTATCTAGTTATATATTACTATTGCCCAAATAAAGGAATGATTAAATAGATTACAAACTAAATAAAAGTTTGTAATCTATTTATTTTAAACAAAATTACCTTTTAAATTAGATCAAAGTTATTGGTTAAAAAGTTTAGACACTGCGCTGGTATGAACTAAGATTTCACAAAAGTATCCAAAGTTTTTAAGCTAATGATTAAAATAAATTAGGTTTGGGCCGGATACTTTTTTGGCCGAATACCGCATAACGGATATCCGGAATCCGCCCGGATATCCGGTATCCAGGTAGTTTCAATATCCAATATCCGGCAGGATAATGAAAATGACCGGATATCCGGCCCAAACCTACATGAAATTTACACTTTTAGATTTTGTTGAATATTGAATTCTTTGTTTCTATATATTTTTCAACACTCTTTTCTCTGTCTGATGTGTTGATCCGTCGCTTTTATGGATATTGTCAACCTGGTTTTTATAAGAATAATTAGCAATTCCTTGATTCCTGGAACGATAGAAACCGTCCACCTAAAATTTACGATTTTCTACTTTTTTACAAGTTTTTTTAAAGTTTTAAAATCATAAATTGTTTTCAAATGGCGCAATTTTAAAAACATAGAAATCATTACTGATTATTTCACTATTTACATATCATTTTCAGTGTTAATATCCCATGATTTAAAAAATTTTTAAAGGAGAATTTCTTGACCGATTAGGCTAAAGTATAAATGAGTCATCTTTGTTAACAAGTTTTTAAAAATACATGTACGTCTCTTCATATTTTCATTGATTTTCAGCAAAATTTGTTTAGACTTTTAATTATATCAAGATACTTTCAAAAACGATGAAACACTATAATTATTAATGTTCGTTTGTTCGACTTTATTACTAGCAAAGATGGTCCTGCCTGTTGCTCATAAACCAGGGTCCAAGCTTCAGTACTGAAAAAATAACAAATATTAGGTCCAATCTAGGTATCTTAAGGGGTTATACAAAGGACGATAAATTGATGTATAGATTATTGTAGAGTCTATAGATCGAATGGTTGACAAATTTAGACACTCCAATCAGGATTTGATAAAAGTCCTCAAAGTTTTTATAGAACTTTTTAAAATAAAAACTTTGGTGACCTGTTTGATTTACAGTGCAGTCCCATTCCCCCTTCCTTCATGGGACAGCTGTCTAATTAGATAAGAAAATATCCATACTGTTGAGAGAATACCTCTTAAAAAGATAGTAATACCTATTTCAATATAATTATTTTTCATTAAAAATAACTTAAATGACTAATAAGACTATTAATATGCAGGGAGGGAGGGGACATTGGACTTTTTAATATTCTAGTCCCCAAAGTCTTATAATAACGCTGGCTTAACAACCTTGGAGACTTAGTGAATTTTGATTGGTTGGTTCATTTAGTTGAGTGTCAAAATATTTCAACGACTAATGATATTCTACAGAAGGGATTATTTTGTGTATCATCATTGGGGATGTACATCAATTTATCGGCCATTGTCCTATCCCTGCAGAAACCTACTTATTATGAAATACATAAAATTTTATATTTTCTTAGTATCGATATAAGATACTGATTCCAAGAAAAAAGTAAAATAAATTTTCTGTTATACATAGTAGAAAGGTTGTCTGTCTGTAATTTAAGACCTCGAAAACCTAAATTTAAGTCTTGGATGTTTTAAAGCCTTTCACCCTTTCGAAAATATTTTCAGGGGCACAACCGCTTATAATAATTATAAATTGATAGAAATTATTTTATACAAGATTTTAAAATGTTGAATTTTTTTAATTAAAATGAAATAAAATTATTTTATGCGAGATTTTAAAATGTTGATATTTAAAATTAAAATATTTTAAAATTAAATTATGTTTTAAAATGTCAAATATTCAATATTTTGAAATTTGGTTAATTCTAAATAAATTTAAGAGGGTTTGGCGGCTGCGTTTAGTTGTTTTTTTTGTAAGCCTTTTCTTTAATTCTATAAAATATAAACCGACATAATTGTTTGCGAAATTTTAGCTGCAGCTAGCTGCTGACTTGTGAAACTGAAGCCGAAGCCGGCTTGCGAGCACTAGTTGAAAATTCTATTGATAAGAAAACGAAAAATATTTGGTACTGCGATTAGAGAGATCTTATGGTGCAGATAAACAGAAAACATTAACAGGGCATACCTATAAGAAAATAAATACTGGATAATGCGAGGGTGGGCCATATTACTAGGGATATCTTACCTATGAGAAAATAAATACTGGATAATGCGAGGGTGGGCCATATTACTATGGATATCTTACCTATAAGAAAATAAATACTGGATAATGCAAGGGTGGGCCATATTACTAGGGATATCTTACCTATAAGGAAATAAATACTGGATAATGCAAGGGTGGGCCATATTACTAGGGATATCTTACCTATAAGAAAATAAATACTGGATAATGCAAGGGTGGGCCATATTACTAGGGATATCTTACCTATCAATCGCATCTGTAATAGAAAACAACAACATAAATAAATTTTTAAAAAGCATTAAGAATTATACAAAAATAGTCAAAATGTTAAAATATATCATAAAAAATAAAATACTAAATTCACAGCTACTGTTTAGATCTTTACTTTAACACAACTAAACAACAAATAAAGGAGAAGCGGTCAAACTGGCTGTGTTATAAGAGAGAGAAAGGGAAGGGTGTATAGTTTGAAAAAAAAATCATTTTTTAAAAACAATTGCAACTGCATTTTGAATCAAGTTCTACGATTTAACAATGGTTCAAATTTTCTAATATAAAATTTTTCTCGTGCTAATCTTATCCAAGGATTATTACTCTTAAGTTGCTCAAAAGGAACAAATTGTAAATGGCAAGGGTTGTGGCCATTTTGTGAAAAATGTTGTCCTACAGTTTTTACAGAGTTTGGTTCAATTGAATTTTTGTGTTCTCTGAATCTATCCACTGCTTTACGTCCTGTTTGTCCAATATATTGTGGATGAGATTTACATGTTCCATTATCTTTAGTACAAGTTATACAATATATAATATTTTCCGAGTTAAAAGTCAAATTAGATAAAATAGGAATAGTTTCTTTTGTTACAGAAGATACAATGTTGTTAACAAATTTAGGTGAAAATTTACATAACATACAATCATTACCACAATGTTTAAAACCTATCTTATTTCTGGAAGGTCTCTTTGGAACTAAACTTTTTGGCAACTTTGCTCTTATGAGAAATTCTCTTAGATTTTTTGGTTTTGTCCAGCACACCATCGGTGGCTCTGGAAAAATCTTTTTTAATAAAGGGTTTTGTGTCATGACCTTCCAGAATTTAAACAAAATATTTGAAATATGTGGCAACCGTGGATCATATTGTAAACTAAGAATTGGGCGGTTTACAATTTTCTTCTCAACTTTTTTCAAGGCAGTTGACCTATCAATTGCAGAAACACATTCAAAAGCTTTTAAAATGTAATTTGGTTTGTATCCACGGGTCAAAAGTAATTCTTTTAAAGTATCTAATTGTTTTGCAAAATCTAAATTATCACTACAAATGCGTTTTAATCTCAAAGCTAATGAATAAGGAATATTTTCAGTTATATGACTAGGGTGACAAGAAGATGTAAGCAAATAAGAACATTTTTTGCCAGGTTTAACAAATAAATCAGTTTTAATATAACCATTTTTATCAATTGATATCACAGTGTCTAAAAATTCTACAGATTTGGTCTCGAAATTGTAAGAAGCTTTAAATTTAAGATAAGGATGAAAATTGTTCAAATGTTCAATAAACTTTAAAAGTTGTTGCTCAGTGCCAGTCCAAAAGAAAAAAATATCATCAATATATCGTTTGTAAACATTCGATGGCACCCATGAATAAACAAGCAAAAGTAGGAGCAACACGCGTCCCCATTGCTGTCCCAATACGTTGTAAATAATACTTATTATTAAAAACAAGCACATTACATGTTAGCACTAGGGTTAAAAGAGTAATTAAGAATGAAGTTGGAACACTTTTATCACTTCTTGTTTCTAAAAATTTACCAAATATATTTATTCCCTCGTCTAAGGGAATGTTGGTATACAGACTTGACACATCTAGAGTCACAGGAAAAATCATAATACTAGGGATATCTTACCTATGAGAAAATAAATACTGGATAATGCAAGGGTGGGCCATATTGCTAGGGATATCTTACCTATAAGAAAATAAATACTGGATAATGCAAGGGTGGGCCATATTACTAGGGATATCTTACCTATGAGAAAATAAATACTGGATAATGCGAGGGTGGGCAATATTACTAGGGATATCTTACCTATGAGAAAATAAATACTGGATAATGCAAGGGTGGGCCATATTACTAGGGATATCTTACCTATGAGAAAATAAATACTGGATAATGCGAAGGTGGGCCATATTACTAGGGATATCTTACCTATGAGAAAATAAATACTGGATAATGCGAAGGTGGGCCATATTACTAGGGATATCTTACCTATGAGAAAATAAATACTGGATAATGCGAGGGTGGGCAATATTACTAGGGATATCTTACCTATAAGGAAATAAATACTGGATAATGCAAGGGTGGGCCATATTACTAGGGAACTTACCTATGAGAAAATAAATACTGGATAATGCAAGGGTGGGCCATATTACTAGGGATATCTTACCTATGAGAAAATAAATACTGGATAATGCAAGGGTGGGCCATATTACTAGGGATATCTTACCTATAAGGAAATAAATGCTGGATAATGCGAGGGTGGGCCATATTACTAGGGATATTTTACCTATGAGAAAATAAATACTGGATAATGCGAGGGTGGGCCATATTACTAGGGATATCTTACCTATGAGAAAATAAATACTGGATAATGCAAGGGTGGGCCATATTACTAGGGATATCTTACCTATGAGAAAATAAATACTGGATAATGCAAGGGTGGGCCATATTACTAGGGATATCTTACCTATAAGAAAATAAATACTGGATAATGCGAGGGTGGGCAATATTACTAGGGATATCTTACCTATGAGAAAATAAATACTGGATAATGCAAGGGTGGGCCATATTACTAGGGATATCTTACCTATAAGAAAATAAATACTGGATAATGCAAGGGTGGGCCATATTACTAGGGATATCTTACCTATGAGAAAATAAATACTGGATAATGCAAGGGTGGGCCATATTACTAGGGATATCTTACCTATGAGAAAATAAATACTGGATAATGCAAGGGTGGGCCATATTACTAGGGATATCTTACCTATAAGAAAATAAATACTGGATAATGCGAGGGTGGGCAATATTACTAGGGATATCTTACCTATGAGAAAATAAATACTGGATAATGCAAGGGTGGGCCATATTACTAGGGATATCTTACCTATAAGAAAATAAATACTGGATAATGCAAGGGTGGGCCATATTACTAGGGATATCTTACCTATGAGAAAATAAATACTGGATAATGCAAGGGTGGGCCATATTACTAGGGATATCTTACCTATGAGAAAATAAATACTGGATAATGCAAGGGTGGGCCATATTACTAGGGATATCTTACCTATGAGAAAATAAATACTGGATAATGCAAGGGTGGGCCATATTACTAGGGATATCTTACCTATGAGAAAATAAATACTGGATAATGCAAGGGTGGGCCATATTACTAGGGATATCTTACCTATAAGAAAATAAATACTGGATAATGCGAGGGTGGGCAATATTACTAGGGATATCTTACCTATGAGAAAATAAATACTGGATAATGCAAGGGTGGGCCATATTACTAGGGATATCTTACCTATAAGAAAATAAATACTGGATAATGCAAGGGTGGGCCATATTACAAGGGATATCTTACCTATGAGAAAATAAATACTGGATAATGCGAGGGTGGGCCATATTACTAGGGATATCTTACCTATGAGAAAATAAATACTGGATAATGCGAGGGTGGGCCATATTGAGTCCATCAGAAACCATCCTTCAGACCTCAGATCCCTGAATAGTTATTTATCGCATCGTATTATAAACAGCTTTCCGCGGATATAAAAATGTACAACTATTAGATCTAATCCAGTTTTGTTAGCCCCAAAATGCCGAAGGCACGTGCTAATAAAACTGGTTTTGATATTATGATTGTACATTTATATATTGGTAGAAAACTCGATGTAATACGATACGATACATGATTTTTCATGGTGGCTGAGAACCGGTTCTTATCCACCGGATATTAATCGGTCTTGAAAAAATAATGTAAATATGACAACATCCATAAAAGCAAAGCTCTGAAACAGTATGACAGACGAATATTAACCCTTATAGAGTGTCAGAACTGAATTTACAAATATATACGTATATTTGTTGCAAAACTTCTTAATTACAGAATTCTGATTAAGGACATACTTACATTTTAGGACTTGATTATAGAGATGCTTCACTTGTAATATTGTACCTTATTGTAATAGGAATCAGTACTCCAAAAATCAGATCAATGAAGTTAAAAATCAACATGTTTAAAATGGACGTACGGACATTCTGGTAATGATTATAGAGTTGGAACGCTTTCAAAACATACCTAACTACTACAGGAATCATCAAGCAAAGTTTGAAATCGATAGGAAAATCCTAACATGCCTAAATTAACGAAAAACGCTATCCGACCGATCCTACTTATAGAAAAGCTTCGCTTTTAAAAAGCTAGAAGCATAAAGAAAGGAAAAATAACTATTATGTATATTTTTAATAATAACATAGTAATAAAACCAATATTGATATTTCCATAACAAACACGCTTATATATAATTAGTTTCATATCAAAACAGCAAAATATTTAATTCAGACAGCAAACGGACAAATTTTGTTTATTAAAGCAAAGATCTTCTATAATTAGAGTCTGTCCATACGTCCGTCCATCCGTCTGTCAGAAAAGAATAGCCTTTATCGTCAATATGAGCATATTAAAATTGTCCTATTGATTTCAAACTTTGCATGATAATTCCTGTAAATTTTGATACGATTTAAAAAGCGAAGCAACTCGTTACAAGAAAGTCCGTACGTCCTTTTTGACTTTTTTGACAACAATTTTAGTTTATGACGATTATCCAATTCATCTGAAATTTTTGAAATAATGATTCATAGTACAACAAGGTATAAACTTGTAGGTGGGATTGCTCTATGAATAAGTTCTAAAAATGTAAGTTATTATATTTAGTTAAATACAACTTTGTGCAGACTTATAAATTATATTTTGCTTATAAATTCCTGACACTTGAAAGTGTTAATGTTCGTTTGTTATACCGTCAACTTATAAAGCTTTGCTTTTATATGGATGTTGTCATACTTGTTAGTTGAAATATTAATAACTCAACGCATTTTCAAAAGTAAACATTTGCTGTGTTGTTATAATTGTATGCTTTCCATAACCAAAGGAGGGATGGGGTGGTAATTGGACTGTAAATTACACTGGTACTCAAAGTTTTATAAACGCATTCTCTCTTTTGATAGCCTAAAAAACAATGGGTACTTGTATTAAATTATGATTGGTTGATTCAAACTAGCAGTGTTTAAGCTGTTCAATCGATAATTTTAATCTACATAAAGGTTAATTTTGTTTACCATCATCAAATTATAGTCCATTGTCTTTTCCTTTAAACCCTGACATAACACAATATGCTTCAATTACTTTACAAAAATTATTGGGTAAATAAACTTAATTATAAAGTATATGTACTCAAATAAAAAGTATAACAACATCAATAAAAGCGAAGCTCTCAAATATGAGTGTAGTACAAACGAACATTGACACTTGTAGAGTGTCAATAGTTAACTAACAGAATATTAATTTGAAATTGAATAAAATTTATTAAATAAATTCTTAAATATAAGATATTATATAAGGACATACTTACATTCTATGGACTTGATTATAGAGAATCGCCTGCACACGGCCTTTGTAAGGGATATAACATTGGAAGGTTGAAACACCCCCATTTCTGTTAGGAAAATTTCTGCTTTTAATTAGATACCTAGAGGGATAAGACAACGGACGATAAATTGATGAACACCCACATTTTTTATAAACCAAATTATTCCTTTGAATTATTGGTTGAAAAGTTTGGACAGTGCCAGATTGTACAACAGAATTTAGGATTAATTCATGATTTTTTAGGCCAGCGAATGAGATAGAGAGAATGTGTTTACATAGCTTTGGGGAGGAGGTGAAAAGAGAAAAAAGTATTATAGATCGATATTATGACCTCTTGGGTGCTCCGTGATGACGCTTCGGTTACAAGTCTTCTTAATATACTCTTGGTTTGAATTACAATATAACTCGCTCAATCGACCAGGTGTTAAGTAAAGTAACACCCATTAGACAACCAACCCTTTGATTGCACGAAGTGCATGGTAATGAGTTGCGCCTGTTTTGGACCAATGCATTTCTTCTTGTTTAAAAACTATTTATGTCGAGCACCAGACCTAGCAGCAGAAGGAACCATTTTTAACGTCTTTAGTTATGACACGATGTGTCGGGTCAAGATTCGAACCTATCACCTTCCCGAGCTGATGCACTGTGTGTTATGCGACAGTCGATATTATAATAAGGAGGAGGATTTTGTTTTTCCTAACTTGTAGATTTAGAGGATTGTGCCTTTTGTTTTTGCCTCCGAAGAAGACTTGTTATTCAAGAATACTATTTTAGAAAATGGATATAGAAAACGTGGATATTGTGAAAGATTTTCACATACCCTGATAAAATGTTTCTCTGAGCTGGCTAGTATAACGATATCCACTCGACCCCTTATAGCTTTACAAACTCCCATCCCATGACCATGGAGGAAGGTATTGATCAATATCTGAGGACTATATTAGCAACCTGTTACAATATCCACGAAATATTTCAGCATGACATGAATTATTCCAATAACAAGGATGACAACATCCATAAAAGCAAAGCTCTGAAACGGTAGGATTAATGAACATTAACACTTGAGTAGAGTGTTAGAACTGACTAATTAGAATATAAATGTAATAAAGTCGAACGAAACAAAATTATAAGTAGATCTGTTGAAAAACTGCTTAAATACAGGATATTGTTTATGTTTAAGGACACACTTAAATTTTAAGGACCTGATCATAGAGATGCTCCGCTTATAACAATGTACTTTGTTGTCCTAGGAATCAGTATTCCAAAAATCAGACTAAATTTATCACATAAAAATTAGTTGTTAAAAAGCAACATGTTTAAAATGGACGTACGTACTTTGGGTAACGATTATAGAGTTGCTACGTCGTACCTATCTACTAAAGGAATTACCATGCAAAGTTTGAAAACGATAGGACAATTCTACCACGCCTAAATTAACGAAAAGAGCTATCCGTCACGGACGGACCGACCCTAAATATAGAAAAGCTTCGCTTTTAAACATGTTTTACAATACTTTAGTAGGGAAACTACTCTTTGATTAAGGGATTTCTAGATCCATAGAATATGCAGGGCTCGGCAGCCACAGTTGCAGCAGCAAAATTTGAATTCAGCCGCGACCAAAACTTAAGAATTTGGGGGGTAGTGTTTTCTTATTTCTAACACCTGTTGTAGGCAATAACCCTGCAAGGCTATCCAGGACCCAGTATAACCTAACCCAACTTGACAAACAAACAAAAAACTAACCAAACAAATATTTATTTAAATACTTTTTAAAAGCATTCAAAGTGATTTAATAGTTATTTCTCGTATCGTATTATAAACGGCTTTCCGCGGATATAGAATGTACAATTATAAGATTAAAACTAGTTTTTTTAGCCCCGTGGTGCCGAAGGCACCGGCTAAAAAAACTAGTTTTAATCTTATGATGGTACATTTCTATATTCGTAGAAAACTGGATATAATACGATGCTAGACATAGTTTTTTTGTATGGATGAGAACCGGTTCATATCCACCGGATTCGAATGAATACGAGAAATAGATTTATGCTTATACAATATTTCTTTTAATGAAAAAACTATGAAAAATAAACTTCTTCTGTGAGAAAGAAATATTAGATCTGAACATAATCTGTAATAAGTTTGATAGAAATACTTACAAACTTATCTAAATGAGTTTTTTTAGATTGAAAAAACTGTTTTCTTCATAATTCAATAAATGTTTAAAACAATACTTCAAATTTTATTATTGAATCATTGGGAACGTGTTTATGAATCTTTGGGTACTAAAATAATTTCCAGTCCAATGTCCCCTCCCTCCTTGGCTTTAATTTACCTAAGAATCGATAAATAATTACTTGGATGTTGCACCAGATTTTCATGTACTCCCAGCTAACTGAAATAACGATACCCCCTTTAACGACAAAACAAAGCCCATATTTTCCTCTTGTGACGTCATAAATTTCGGGAAAGGGAAAGTAGAACCCCATTTCTCCCATCTCCTTTGAAGATATTTGATTCCCTTCTTCCCTTCTCCTATCCCGAAATTTATGACGTCACAACAGGACAATATGGGCTTTGTCCCTTTAACTCATCCCCTCCTACTGGATGAATGAACTGGCCAATAATCTATATTTACCTAAGCTCCATAATTTGCTGGTAGGACATGACCATACTTGTATTCTGTAGCTCCAACATTTTTAATATATTATTATTTATCACTAGTTATTTACTACGAATTTTCAATTTTGTACTGCTAATTTTATTTTTGACTAAAATGATGAAAATAAAATTTTATTTTTCTTGTCTAACTGCCGCATTTCTGATCTGTAAATAGACAAGAGATTCATTTTTTAACAGATTTTTAAGAATTTGTCCAGTATGGCTTCGAAACCGATTATTATCCGCTGGATTGGAACCGGTTCTCAGTCAAACTGAATAATCATGTATAGCATCGTATTGTGGTATTCGGCAACCGTGAGCCATGCCTATGGCACCCCTGACCGGGGTTCGGTGGAGGGTCAATGGCCCTCCCCCGAGTCCTGGGGAAGGGGTCTGACGACCCCCTCCCTATGCTTAAAATTAATGATTGAATCTGCCAAGTTTATTATGGTTAACTGTATTGTTAATCCTCCCCCACCCTTTCCAGGGATGGGGGATCATTATTGCCCAAACTGACTATTGTGTATGTATTATAATGCTTTTATGTTATGATTATTTATTCCTATCTGTGTAGTTATTGTTTGTTGTATATAGCTTTAGTACCCTTTAGACCTGCAATAAAGTGACAACTGAAATAGATGTTGATTATTATTTGGTGAATGCTAGAGAAGCGTAGCTTCTCTATAGTAAGGTGTCCACGTCTGTCACACTGCCGTAATCTAATTGAACTCCGGTGTCTGCCATTTATCCTCGGCGGATACCACAGTATTACAGAAAATCATCCAGGAATATCAAAATAAAAATCATAAAATTGTTAGCCTGGGCCTGTGGCCCCTTTAGGCCAGACTAACTAGTTTTAATCTTTTATTTTAATATCCGCGTATAGCTGTCTATATATTAATACGATGCGATAACTATTATACAATCCATTTTTAAAAAGTATGAAAATACAGAGTTGTTTTGGATAAATTATGAGATTTCAATAGGAAGCTCATTTATTCTAGTTTTTAAAATAGTATTTAGTTTTGAAGCTACTATCTATATGTATATTTCACAGAGGAGTACAAAAAGTTAAAAAATACATTAAACTGTAATGTTTTTTAGAAAATATATTTTTTATTAAAGAATTTCATACTTGTGAGGTAACGCAAAAATTTCCCCCGTCCCTTTAAAAAAAAATTTAACCTTGCAGTGCAAATTGTTGCTTTCCTTGTACAAATTGAAGAAGATCATTTTAGTACCTTAAAAAATGACGTCATACAGTACAAATTACCAATTATAGGCCAACACACAGACTAAATGACCAGTGGCTGGCCAGTATGACGTCATTTTTTATAGGCACTTTAAAAAGCTTCGAAATCTAAATCTAGTTTTATACAATATCATGTAAATATGTAATTTTATATCAGCAGAAAAAATTATGATCACTTGCAAACACGCCCAAGCTTTCAATTGAGGGTGGTTTGTAAACTGAGGGGTTAAGTAGTTTTAGGGGACATTGGGCTGTTTATTACACTAGTCCCCAAAGTTTTATGATAACGTTTCTTATTCGTTGGCATATCAACCTTGGGGACTTTTATTGAATTTTCATTTTTATTTAGTTGAATGTCCAAACGTTTCAACCACTAATTGCAATCTATAGAAGGGATAATTTTGTGTATCCTCATTGGTCAGTTCCTATTCATAGGCGCGGAGTGTAGCACTGGTATATTGGTGTAGACAATACTGAAGAGCCAGTTGAAGACTCTGATCCGCTGGTTGGGGAACTCTATGATGAGTCTGATGGCCAGGATGTTAATGCTGATCTTACCCAGCGCCATTTTAGTCAAAAACTTATTCTGAAAAAAAATTGTCAGTTTATGAGAGTAAAACAATAGAGGGGGAGGGGGTTACATAGCTGTATGTCCCCACCCCATGGACCCTGTGCCGACTTTCAATTGGGTCTTTGAATATCAGCCAATGGTGTCGTAAATATTAAAATCGCCAGGTCGCTACAAATAAAGCAGAAAGCAGTTTGCTAGAAGACGAAAAAGGTGCCCAAGACAAGGGCCAGGTAGTTGCACGCACATCTATACTTATTACATTTATTGTTAGTTCAATGAAGTTTTTCACACCTCTCCACCGATTTCCTTTTTTAACAAGGATAGATGGGAATTAATTTGTACTTGACAAACACAAAGCTTCCTCGAAAAGAGGTTAAGACAGAATGCCACCATACATAAAAGCGAAGCTATTAAATCAGAGGGTAGGGCAAACAAACACTTATACATAGAGTGTCAAAACTTAATAAGCAGAATATTAAGTAAATTTCTTGCAAAATTGCTTAAAAACTGTTTCAGGACATACTTATATTCTTAGGTCTTGATTGTAGAGAGTCTTTGCTTATCATTATTTACCTTAATGTCTTAGGAATCATTATTGCAAAATAATCATATTAATATGATTACTATATCACGCCAAAAAAAAATTCAAAAAGTTAAACATCAGCTTGTTTTAAATGGACGTACGGCGCGGATTTCATATTAATGATTGTGGAGTTTAAAAAAAAATAATTTGGGGTGGGGTGATTTTTTTCTAGGGGCGATTTCTCTTTGGAGTGTGGTGGTTCCCTCCCTTCTGTATAGGGGAACCATATAGTTTCAGTGGTTAGCGAGATCATTCGGTACAGATGGAGATCCTTTTACTTTATCATAAGGATATACAAAAGTTGCCATTTAAATTTTTGTATTATTCCACTTATGAACATAATTGTCCTTGTTATTTTTAAAGTAAAGCTTTTCTATAATTAGGGTAGGTCCGTCAGTCCGTCCCTAATGGTCTTTTCGTTAATTTAGGCATGTTAGAATTGTTCTATCGATTTCAACTTTTGCATTGTGATTCCTAAAGTAGTTAGGTATGATTTAGAAAGTGAAGCAACTCTATAATCGTTACCAGAACGTCCGTACGTCCATTTTAAACATGATGTTTTTTAACAGCAAATTGTTATGTGACGTTAAAGTGATCTTATTTTTTTCATACTGATTCCTAGGACAACAAAGTACAACGTTATAAGCAGCATCTCTATAATCAGGCCCTAAAAATGTAAATATGCCCTTAAACATTATCATGTATTTAAGCAGTTTTTCAACAAATTTACCTAAAATTTTATTACGACTTTAAACATTTATATTATGATTATTCAGTTCTTACACTCTATAAGTGTTAATGTTCGTTTGTCCTACCATTTCAGAGCTTCGCTTCTATGGATGTTGTCATCCTTGTTTAAACATAATAATATAGAATACGTGGATAGTGTTAGATATACTCGCTTACCCTGATAAAATGTTTCTCCCATCTGGCTGATATAACCATACCCCTCATCCATCCCTTTTGACCTTACCCCATCACATCATTAAGGAACGTATTGATCAATATCTGAGGACTATATTAACAACCTAAATTGACAGCGAAAATTCCCCTGCCACAATATCCACGTATTCTATATCCATTATAAACGCACATATTAAAAATCATTGTTCAAATAGCATTAATTATTAAAACCCACACATTAGAATATATTGATTAAAACCTCGCAACGACTCAAGGAGGGTAAAAATATGGATTAACTATAAATAAACCTATTTGTATTGTATATATACGACATTGTACTTTTAATGGTTTATTCTTAAATAAAAGTAATAGGATGTCTATTTGTCTGTACCTTAAGGGAACGGCTACATTCGCTCTTCCAAGGAATTCGCCCTTGGATTTTCTTTAGCTTTTTCTTTTTACAACTAAAATGGAAATTGTACGGTCGACTTACCCCGCCCCCCCCCCACATTCCATTTCTTCATGGGACCCTAAAGCTGCTAGTCTTCAAAAATAAACCTATTGGGTACATAGGACTCTATTATTGTGGCTGCTGGACATGATTCTCTTCTAGGAGGGAGGGGTAATTAGCTGTAAATTATATGTTTTACTTACACGACCTCTCATTAGTTGGCTATTTAAATAATGAATAGTTTTATATATACCTAGAGTTTCAAAACTGTTATCCAAAAAATGTAATCTACAGGAGTATCAATTTTGTTTATCGTAATTGTGGGTGTACTAAACATGAAATTATCGTCTTATCCCTTAGAATCCCTGGATTATCTTCAATGTCTTGTTTTTTTTGACGCTGTAGTCTAATTTATGCGTTTTATGTTTTTATGCCAGAGAAAAAAATATGATTATTCTGTAACAAGGACCATTACTTTCATGAAAGACAATAGCAGCTACGCCACTAGAGGTTTCTAGGGGCACTTAAGGTGAGGAGGGGGGGGGGGTAGTCGATTTATGCCATTTTTAATTTAAGCTTTAAAAGAAAAAAGGAAGACCAAATTTAAGGGGTCCTTTTTTTCTAGGGAAGGGGAAGGGGTACTTTCCTCAAAAATAGTTAGGAACCTTCCATATACATATGAGAAGCCACGTTGTAAAGCAAGATTATTCGAAATACACAGACAGACTTCCTGTTACTTTTATATAAGAATTGATACCTATTAGGAAAATAAAAATTAAGACAAAGTCTTCAAAATTTTTAAGCCAACTAATAAGGACCGTGTTCATAGACCTTATGATACCAGTATAATTTACACGTCAATATCCCCTCCCTTCCCAGACAGAAAAGAACGGTAAATTATGATACGCAGATGTGGCTGCCAGAAATACTTATATAATTGCTTTGCTGCTATAATAAGAGAGCCAGAAATAATATGCAAATACAAAAGCTACATTAATGACTACATTTCTATTCAGAGATCTCAAGGGATAAGACAATGGACGATAAATTACCCAATTTTGATGAACAAAATTACTCCTTATGTAGGTTTAAACTATTGGTTGAAAAGCTTGGGTACTGCTAGTCTTGAATCAAATTATCAAAATCAAATAAAAGAACCCAAAGTTTTTAGGAAAACGAAAAAGATAACAACATTTTACTATGTGTAGCCCCTAAATAATTTCGTTGTTGGTATAAGCTGCATCCATATCTATAATACAAAGTAGAACGATGTCTGTCTGTTTGTTTGTAGCGAAGGATCTTGCTAACCGCTGAACCGATCGGGTTCTCCTTTACAGGGTAGCTTCTCATAGGTCCCGGGAAGGTTTATAACTATTTTACTTTAAATCTAAAATACGAAAAAATGATTTGATCAAACCTCTTGGGGCAAAGTCCCTAGAGGCTAGGGGCGAAGTCGCTAGTATTATAAAAGTTAGACTTTTTTCTTGCACAGCATCTCTATATGTGTCCATTTATCTCCTAAGGGTTTAAATGGACAATGGACTGAAAACTTTACTGTTACTCAAAAATGAACCCAGTAATAGTGTCTAACTTTTTATCTTTGTGACGTAACAAAAATCGAAGGATGAGAGGGGAGGTGGGAAAGGAAACCCCTAAAATAGAGATGGATTTTTGTTACGTCACAAAGACAAAAAGTTAGACACTATTACTAGGTTCCTCAAAAATGAACAAACACGTAATTTCATTTGCTATAAGCTTTAAAGTTGTGGTTTTAAGAGACGGATGACAAACAGGTATGAGAGCACAGCTATTATTGGGTCCGGTAGTTTTTGCGGGCATTTGTTTCTTCTTTCTTTCGGGAGGGTAATAGTACCTTCCTTAGACACATAAGAATCATCACTGTAATAAAGAACCATATCGGTCCAACGGTTAGCGAGACCATACACACACACACAGAAAGTAAGAAAACATCCTGATGATTTTTTTAATGGATAATATTAATATTTCTTACTTAAATATTTATAAGGCTTTGATGCAATAATGCCAGATTTGACTGACCATCCACATACAATTACAATGCCTAACTTTTTAAAAGCGAAGCTTTTCTATAATTAGGGTCAGTCCGTCCAACCGTCCATACGTACGATTTAGAAAGAGTAGCAACTCAATAATCGTTACCAGAATGTCAGTACGTTCATTTTAAACATTTTTTACCTTTATAACAACAAATCTTTAAGTGATCTAATCATCCGATTGTTCTGATTTTGGTATATTGATTCCTGGGACAACAAAGTACAATATTATAAGCAAAGCAACTCTATAATCAAGTCCTAAAAATGTAAGTATGTCCGTAAACATTATTAAGAAGTTTTTCAACAAATTTACTCACTATTTTGCTTTAACTCTTATTCATTTATATTCTGATTATTCAGTTCTGACAACATACAAGTGCTAATGTCCATTTGTCCTACCGTTTCAGAGCTTCGCTTTTATAATTGTTGTCATCCTTGGTAACTGTAATAAATAGGCAAAGGACAATGGAAGATGAGTTATTTTCCCCAATTCTAATGTATGGAATTCATTATTCTTATAATATTGGGGGTAAAATTGAAGAAAATATTAAATACTATTGTCTTCTACTTCCCTGAATTTAATAACAACGGACAATATGAAAAATCAATCAATCCCAAAAATTTCCTACAAATGTTTTGAATTGTATTTTTGGAACCTTATAGTTAATCAGAAAAGATTAGTTTAAGTGGCATTGTTTTTTCCCTCCTTGCTCTCAATGCAAAACTAGGTATATATCAGGAATCTTAAGGGATAATACAATGGACGATAAATTGATGTACAATATATTCTAAACTAGCGACTTCGCCCCTATCCTCTAGGGGCTTTGCCCCACGAGGTTTGATCAACCTATTTTTTCGTATTTTAGATTTAAAAGAAAAATTTAAAAGTTGGGGGGAGGGAAATATTTTTTTTTTTTTTGGGGGGGGGGTTAGTCGACTTCACTTTTTTAATTTTAGTTTTAAAAGAAAATTTTTTTAAGGGGGGGGGATAAATTTCATTTATTGGAGTGGTTGGGGGCGTCCAACCACCCAAAAAAATAGTTATAAACCTTCCCGGGACCTATAAGAAGCTACCCTGTAAAGGAGAACCCAATCGGTTCTGCGGATAGCATTTCCTTCGGTACAAACAGACAGACAGACAGATATCGTTCTTCTTTGTATTATAGATGGTAAAAGAATCCATGTATGAATTTGTACCACCCAATAAAAATAAATTAAAGTTCCAAAAGTTTTAAACAACGAATGAGAGAACGTGTTTGAAAAACTTTGGGGGACCAGAATAATTTGCAGGCCATTGTTCCCTCCCTACCTGGGTTACAATGCACATTGCAGAACTAGGGATGTTGGATAGTTCTATTATAGGAAAAGGCTTTAAACTAGAAGCGTGCGGAAGGGGGGTGTAAGGGTGAATTTGCAAATTTAAGGAGACTTGTTTGACTTTTGAATGATTATGTAGAAGTGTTGGACATCTAAGGGGGTTTACCTATCCATAAAGTAACGCCCCTCTTGTTGTTTTTAATACACCCCTCTAAAGATCCAGTCCTCCTTTATAAGGTAAGTGTTAAAATTTTAGCTGTGCGCCCCCTTGACAAAACTCTATGCATGCCTATGTTTCAAATCATTGTTAGAGAAGGAGGGTTTTATAATTTATATATTTCTTATATCATTTTATGGACACTAGGCCGCGGACTCTTAAATAGATCGCCAGGACTTACAATTAAAAACCGATCCTATGATTTTTGTTTATATTTATGTGCAAAATTTAGTGGTTAATTGTCCTATATATTCAAACTAGCGGTTTCGCCCTTAGCCTCTAGGGGCTTTGTCCCAAGATTTTTTTTTGTTTTTGAAAATATCCTAAAACCACCACAACCAGCAGGTATATTCCGTGAAGAGTATACAAATCCAATCGGGTTAGTGGTTGCGAAATCTTAAGGGATAGACAGACGGACGGATGGACGGACAGACATCATTCTAGATAACATACACATTCAAACAATCTTAATTAATGGGTGGGACGTCCAAGATGGGGGTTGTAAAATTGTATTCCCCCCCCCCCTTCCCCCCAATATAGAAAGCTTGGGCGTCCTTTAGTGTTTTTCTGTCAACCAAACCAACAATAAATTTAAAGAGTGGCTGTATGTTACTGAGATTTTTAAACATGCCACTAGGAAATGTACCAATAACAATTTTGAATTTTCAGATAATAGATAATAGAAATTTTATATTGCATTTTTAAAATGAAAATTATAACAAATCTTTACCTATTAATGATATTTTGGGTCGGCAAAAATAAGTTATAGGAAAGCTTTGCTACAAAATAGGGGCAATACAAAATGTCAGTATGAAAAAAATACACAAAATTTAAATAAATGAAACAAATAATAAATTCACTGAATAACTATCCATATCGCTGTTTATAGGAACACTTTTTTGCAGGGATCTTAAGGGATAAGACGATGAATTGATGTTCATCCTCAATGATGATGTTTAAATTTTACTTCTGTAGATTACACCTAAATATATTGGTTTAAAAGTTTGGACACTGCTAGTTTGAACATACAAATCAAGATCTAATAAAAGTACCCAAAGTTCTTTTGTATAAGAGAACGTTGGGTACCAATTTAATTTACAGTCCAAACTACCTTCCAACCTTGCATTTTCTTCATTTGGAATGTACATTAATTTATCATTCATTGTCTTATCCCTTCAGATCCCTGGTATGCTATAGTGAGTGTATGTTCTTGTGCTCAGTAAGGATTTCTCACCACTACTGAAGTCACTACATTCTGCACAACTCCAATATTCAATATTGCACAGTGGGGTAGTGCTGTGCTCAGTAAGGATTTCTCACTACTACTGAAGTTGCAACTCTCTGCACAACTCCAATATTCAATATTGCACAGTGGGGTAGTAATGTGCTCAGAAAGGATTTCTCACCACTACTGAAGTCACTATTCTCTACACAACTCCAATATTCAATATTGCACAGTGGGGTAGTGCTGTGCTCAGTAAGGATTTCTCACCACTACTGAAGTCACAACTCTCTGCACAACTCCAATATTCAATATTGCACAGTGGGATAGTGCTGTGCTCAGTAAGGATTTCTCACCACTACTGAAGTCACTACTCTCTGCACAACTCAAATATTCAACATTGCACAGTGTGGCAGCAAACATAGCACTAAAGCATGCTCTAGCGGGTGGGTAAGAGATTTTTTGTTCACGACAGACTACATAGTTTGGTTTACCCCCTCACGCTCCCGTACGGGTTTAAGTAAAATTTCTGAATATGCTAAAAACCTATTAATATGCTAAAAAATGCTTTTTAAAAAACATCTTTAAGGTTTCTAAAAGTATTTTTTTACTGAGTTTCTTACACCCCCAAAAACACAATTTTACTATTATTTTAATTAGTCTGCCCCATAGTACATTGTGGATGGTTCAATGTAAACTTTCGAATGCTGTCTCCTTTATAATGCGGCACTCATACAGAGAGAGAGAGAGAGAGAGAGAAAGAGAGAGAGAGACAGAGAGAGAGAGAGAGAGAGAGAGAGAGGGAGAGGGAGACAGAGAAAAATAAAAATAGTAAGGCATTCAAATAAATGAAAAGAGAGAGAGAGAGACATAGAAACCAAGGAGGAAGGGAGGGTGTAATGGACTACAAATTATACTAGAACCCAAAATTTATATACATTTACAACTAAACACACCCTCTCGTTCGCTGGCCTTAAACTTTTGGGTACTTATTGACTTATCCCTTGAGATCCCTGCACAGAACAAAACACAGGTTTGGATAGGCATTCCAAACCATGACCAAAAAATAATTATACAGCTTTCTTTTAGCAAATATTTTCTAATATAATATTCAAAAATATCATAAGTAGCGAATCTTTTCTATAATATATTTTGTATGTCGTCAGGTCCGTATTTTTTCTTAATAAAGCTCGCTGCTACCTTTGATCTTGTTACATTGGTTACTCTTCATTTAGTTTCCTAGAATAATTGTTCTACTCTTTGAATAGTAAAGCACCAGGAAGCTTAAGGGATAAGATAAAGGATTATAGGTTCAGTTACTCACCAAATTATGATATACAACATTAACCCTCTTTTAAATACTAATAATTGGTAGAAAAGCTTAGACACTGCTAGTTTTTACCAATCAATCAAGATTTATTATTAGTTACACTGAAATAAAAAAGTATAAATTTTTAGTCCTATATCCTCTCCCTCCCTGTAAAGCACTGACTTAGAAATAAAGTATAAAAAGGAAGAAAGAAATTAAGGGAAAGGAGAGTGAGGATGAGAAAGAGAAGGAGAGGGGGAAACAAGAGAGAGAGAGAGGAGGGGAAAGAAAGATAGTGAAGGGAAAAGGGTAAAGGAAAAAAGGGGAATGTAATAGAAGTGAAATATTGAGACCAAATTTTGCGCAACTTTTGGCACAAATCCTACAACAAATCTGGAGCGTTCCAAACTAAAAATTAATATTTGCCGCAATGCAATTTGATTTAAGGAAAGGTGAATTGTTAAAGACTTTTAGGTAATTTTGATTTTTTCAATTATTTTTCAATTCAAATTAATTTTTTTACCAGCGTTGCGGAGCCGCCATATATTGCTGGAACCGGAGCCGTAATTTTCGTTAAAAAAAGGCTCCGAGTTAGCTAAGAAAAGAGATTTATTATTGATTATAATTTGGTAACTCTGTTGTATCGTGTGCAAATGCCCCTTTTAGGTTTTTCAAGTTCATTTTTATCAAAAATTGAACCTTTAAAACCTTCAAAAGTTGAAAATAGACTTGGCAAAAAAAATATGTTGAGTTTTCTTGATTTCAGGTCGGAGCCGTTGTTTTCACATGCGGCTCCACACCAAAATCAAACGGCTCCGCAACGCTGTTTCTTACTTTACTTTAACACAAAAAACAAATAGAAGTGCGGTATCAACCCCTCCCCCCACCCAATTATAAAAC
Organism: Acartia tonsa; assembly: GCF_053477335.1. Classification (NCBI taxonomy): domain Eukaryota; kingdom Metazoa; phylum Arthropoda; class Copepoda; order Calanoida; family Acartiidae; genus Acartia; species Acartia tonsa. Next base: position 31,716,186 of record NC_137273.1, read on the forward strand.
TTACATCCTTCCTTAATGACAGTATAATCATATACCAATCATCGATACACCTACCAAAAAGAAAGGTCTAAAACGACTTCATACCAAAGCAGTCAAAAATGTTATTAGCAAATATCAGCCAAACAGAGTTCTCGGTTCAAAACCCCCTGAAATCCACAAAGATGAACTTAAACTGAAAAGAAAGGCCAGAACAAAACTATCTCAACTCAGAAGTGGATTTTCCAGAATTTTAAATGAATACCTGAACAGAATAAGCCAAGGAGAAATACCAAATACCTGTCCTGATTGTAATACTGGCCCCCACAATGTTCAACACCTTTTCAATTGTCCTGCAAAACCTACAAACCTTACCCCAATTGACCTTTGGAAAAAACCCGCAAAAGTCGCAAACTTCTTAAAATTGGATGGAACTTGACAACGCACTTTATCAGGAGAAAAAACAGAGGAGCTGTGGCTACACACACACACACACATGACAGTATAACTGAAGAATTTTTGTGCTTCCCCCCTCACACAATTAATTTGATTTGAAAAAAAATCTCCACAAACATTGACTCGTTGTGTGGGGTAGGGAGGGTGATGGATCCCCCTTCCTTGTCCATATTAAAAATACCTTGGTATGACCAACAGTTGGGACATTTCAAAACAAGGATGACAACATCAATAAAAACGAAGCTCTGAAACGGTAGGACAAACGAACTTGTATAGTGTCAGAACTGAACAATCAGAATATAAATGTATTTAAGTCGAACGAAATAAAATTGTATGTAAATCTGCTAAAAAACTTCTTAAATGCAGGATATTGTTAAAGGACAAACTTACATTTTTAGGACTTAATTATAGAGATGCTTCGCTTATAACAATGTACTTTGTTGTCTAAGGAATCAGTATTCCAAAAATCAGACCAATCGGATAATTTTATCACGTTAAAATTTGATGTTAAAAAAGTTAAAGCAGCATGTTTAAAATGGACGTACGGACTTTCTGGTAACGATTATAGAGTTGCTTCGCATTCTAAGTCGTCTCTATCTCCTATAGAAATCATCATGAAAAGTTTGAAATCGATAGGACAATTCTAACATGACTAAATTAACTAAAATAGCTATCCGTTACGTACTGACGCACGTACGCATTGATCCTAATTATAGAAAAGCTTTGCTTTTAAAAAGTGCAGTCAACAAGATCTTAAGCTTAATTTGGAGGAACGGACAGACAAACAGACAGATCGGTCTCCTTTGTATTACAGATTATATAATTTTCATTTCAAAATCTCAAATTTGTACTTTAATATCCTGATATGCTAGACGACGAAAAAGCACGTAGTAAAAAAGTGATCTTCAGTTTGATTTAAATTTTTTTTTAACAAGGACAAAAAACAGCAAATATTCTTCATAGTAGCGCAGCTTTGACAACACAGCAACAATTTATAACAATGTTAAATCAAATTAAATGATCAGCCAATTATCCCTTTTTGTGAAACAACCAATAATATTTTTATTAAGGTTATATTAAGATTTTGTGTTAAAATGTTGTAAATCTGTTAATAAAAAAGAAAAATACAGTCTTCTGAACAATCTAAAAATGATTGACGGATGGACGCACGGAAATTCCTAAGATATAAAGTAGCATCGAATGCACCTAGGGTCCTGAAAGGTTCTTATATTTTACTTCTTAACGAAGGTATACAAATTATTTTGGGTTAATTTTCATCAATTTCTCTTGGGAGGGTGGAGGTATAGAAATCTTACCAGTAAAGAAGATATATCAGGGATCAAAAGGGATAAGCCACTGGCCGATAAATGGTTGAAACGTTTGGACACTTGGATTTAGATACATTCATAAACCCCTGAGAAAGATATGTTCGTTATTGCTGTAAGAATTCTTTTAATACCGTACGACCTTGCTTAATTGTAGAATAGTTTCGCTATACTTCAAGTGATGCCATATATGGCGTTATATTTTGATAGAGGGTAATTCTGGCTCAGAATTCGTACACTGCATTAACGAAACATTGTACGTACATATGAGTTTTATTGAGTTTTACAAATATTATTTATAGGGTTTTTATACTAAAGTATACAAATTCTTAAACTAATAGGAGCCAGGGGTCTAAAGGGATAAGACAATGGCCGATAAATTGATATCCCATATAATGACATACAAAATTACCTCTTTGTAAATTAATAATAATAATAATAATAATAATGTTTATTTGGTGCTGCCAGGTACCCCCTAGCTTAGGAGATAGCACATACAATACTCTAAATTGCTGCTATCTATCGACAATTTAGAGTTTACATTATGATGTTTAGTCTCATACAAAATAAAATAATATATACTAAGAGATTAATTATTAACTAAATATAAATTGGTGGAAAAGAAGTAAAATTTTCAGGATATGCACCAGGAGCTACAGGAGTACTATCTTGACCAAAATGGGGATAGTGTATTTGATTCCTGAAGCCCCTTTTTAAAGAAGACGAAAAGAAAAAAAAGAATATAAAACAAATTAAATGTGAAAGGGAAAATTGAAACTTTAATTTAGTTAAATTGAGTTGTGAGGATGGAAAAAAAAAGTAAAAAAAAAACACAAATAAACATTTATATTATGTTAGAGAAATCAGTAAATAATAAGAAAAATGAAAAAAAAATATGTGAAGGAATTTAGAGAAAAATAAAACAAAATTAATATGAAAGTAAAGAGAATAAAAAGGAAAAATAATAAGATAGATCATTGTTGTATATAATTTTAATACCATATTTCAAGTTTTGAAATATCATTGAAGATTAATAAGTAAAGTTTTTATAAAAAGAAAGGAGAAAGAAAAAAAAACATAAAAAGGAAAAAAAAGCAATACGTCAAGCCTTTGTCATTGTATTATTTTTCAAAAAAAAAAACAGAAATTTCTCAATTCAAAATAATATTTTTTTATAGAATGCCACTTTGAGCTTTGCCCTATATTCAACCCTCCCCTCCCCGCCAAAAAACAACACTCCCCTCCCCGCCAAAAGACAACCCCCCCCCCCCTACTTAAAAAAATCACTAGGTTTTTTATGAAATCAATTTTCAAGATCTGTTTATGCACTCAGAACAGTTTTCTCTATTACAAATAAAATTAAGTTTTTCCAACAAAAAATCTTTGAGTTTCATACAAAATTGTTTTCTTGACATAACTGTGCTAAAAGTATAAATAACCTCGTCATTATTATTATTATTTTCATTTTCAGGATTAGGATTAGTATTAGGAATAATGATTTCATTCCATAACTTTGGTAGATCAGAGTAAGGGAATTTTTTAAATGTCTCAAGTCTAACAAATGGAACATTGTACTGTTGATTATTTCTAAGGACTCTTGTTGTTCTTGTGCTATTTCTAATCCATATGTTATCAAAAGAACATGGAAGCCTATGATTAACGTAATCAAACATAAATTGTAATTTAGAATAGACAATTTGTTGAGTTACAGGAAGAATTTCTAAATTTTTAAATAAAATTGTAGTATGTGCATTATATTTTGAGTTGGTGATTATTCTCAGTGCTTTTTTTTGCTGTTTTACAATTTTATCAAGAGTTGATGCTGCTGCACTTCCCCAAATTGGGGCACAATATGTAAGATGGCTATGGACAAGTGAATTGTATAGAGTTTGCAATGCTTTTTCACCAATAATATGTTTTGCAGCATTTATAGCAAATAATGAGCGTGAAATCTTTTTATTTATCATATCAATATGATATTTAAAGTTTAATTTAGGATCTAGATAAACACCTAGAAATTTAATTGCAGGAGTTTCACTCCTTGAGTTGACATATGAAAGTTTGTGTACCAAATTTGGATCATTTTGGTTATCATTATTGTGATCAAGATTAATACTAATGCTATCAAAGTCAATTGTTGATTCATCTTTTGTAAATATCATAAATTTAGTTTTTGATGGATGTAGGCTTAACTCATTAGTTCTAAACCAATAAGTTATTTTTCTTAATTCAATATTAAGAATATCAATAATATCATGAAGGTTTTTACCCGAAATTAAAAAACTGGTATCATCAGCAAAAAGTAATGTAAATAGAGTAGTACATTTAGCTAAGTCATTGATATAAATTAAAAATAGTAAGGGTCCTAAAATAGAACCTTGAGGTACACCTTTGTTAATATATTTCATATCAGACTTTTCATTGTTGATGTAAACAAATTGTTGTCTATTTGCTAAGTAATTTTTAAACCATGTCAATTCTGTACCATTGATTCCAAGCTTAGAAAGTTTGTCCAGCAAGATTCTATGAGAACAGCAATCAAAAGCTTTTTGTAAATCACAAAAGACTCCAACTGTATACTTTTTATCATTACTATTCTTTACAATTTCATTTATTAGATGAAAAATGGGCTGTATGGTTGACTTTTTTTTCTGAAAGCCATATTGATGTTTGTAAATAAGGTTATTTTCATCAAGATATGCAGTAAGTTTATTTGCAACTATTTTTTCAAGAATTTTTGAGAAGATTGGCAAAAGACTTATTGGTCTATAATTAGACATGTTACTTAATAGATCCGATTCTTTTGTTTTAAGTTTAAAAATTGGCAAAACTTTGGCTATTTTGAGCTCATTTGGAATGTTGCCTGACTGTAAGGATAAATTTATAATGTGAGTGAGAGGAATAGCAATATTTTCAATGATTTTTTTCATAAGTTTATTAGAAACACCTAGCATGTCTTGGCTTGATTTAGACTCTAGACCATTTACAATTGTTACTATATCTTTAGGCTGAATATGAGTAAATGAAAATATGGAGTCAGATGCAGTGGTATAATAAGTGCAGTCTCTATCTGATGGATTTATTTCAGTTGTAATATCATCTGCAATGGTTGTAAAAAATTCATTAAATTTGTTAGAAATATCTTTCCCCTCCTTATAGCAAACCCCATCACTAAAAATTTCAGTTATGACTGAACTTTTGTCATTTTGCTTCCTTATTGCTTCCCTTAATATTGACCATGTTTTTCTCAAATCATTCCTATTTTCTTCAAAAGATTTTTGAAAATACAATTTTTTTCCTGTTTTAATTGCTTTATTATAGCATTTTCTATATTCATTGTATTTAGAAATGTTTTCTTGAGTTGGTTCTCTAAGTTTAATGTCATATAACTCAAATTTTGTCTTTCTAGATTTAAGCAAAGCATTTGTCATAAAAGGTTCAACTTTATGAATATTTTTATTTAGTTTAACTTTTTTAAATGGGAAATGTCTTGAGTATGACTCATTAAAAATACTATAGAATTTATTATATGCATCTTGAGCACTGTAATTATTAGACACAGAACTCCAATCAGCATTTAACATATCATGTTTAAAAAAGGAAATATTTTCCTCACTAAAATTTTGAGTTTGAATAAAAACAGGACCAGACTCTTTAACTTTGTCAAGAATAATAGTTCAAGTAGGGAAATGATCAGAAATATCTGCTGTAATAATAAATGACTCAAACTTATTTTTATTATCATTGGTATAAATATGATCTATGAGAGTAGCACTTGTATGAGTGATCCTAGTTGGCAATGAGATTAATTCTAAGAAACCATTTGCAAAGCTATTTTCAAGTAGTGATCTAGTTTTATCATGTTGTTCAAATTTTAATAGATCAAAATTTAAATCCCCAATAATATAGGAAGGGTATCTGCGGCTATTTAGATCTGCTTGTAAGTCAGAGAACAAGTTGATAAACCTGTCTAACTGCTCACTTTCAGTTAGATTAGGATGTTTACAATTTGATCTATAGACGTTTGTTAGAAATATTTTATCATTTTTCCCAATACTAATCTCTAAGGTTAAACTTTCAATTATTTTTTCCTCAAATCTAGATAAAGCTTTTATTTCCTTGAATGCAATACCTTTTTTTATATATATACCAACCCCACCTCCATTAGATTGAGAATTAGTGGTTGAAACGTTAGGACCTCAACTTAATGAACCAACTAATCAAAATTCATGAAAAGTCCCAAATTTTTTAGGGTAACAAATAAGAAAACTTTGGAGACTTGTGTAAAAACAGGATAATGTTTCCTCACTCCCTGAATGGGAGCAGTATTTTAGTCATCATTCACCCTTGTACTTGTTAAACTAGTGTATATTCTTGGTGTACTAAGTGTCTGTCATTATTATTTTAGTCATCATATGTCATCGGGGATATAGTATAGGTATTCTCGTATTTATTCGAATCCGGTGGATAGGAACCGGTTCTCATCCATACGAAAAAACTATGTCTAGCATCGTATTATAAACCGCTTTCTACGAATATAAAAATGTACAATCATAAGATTAAAACCAGTTTTTTTAGCCCGTACCTTCGGCACCTTGGAGCAAAAAAACTGGTTTTAATCTTATAATTGTAAATTCTATATCCGCGGAAAGCGGTTTATAATACGATGAAGGAAATAACTATGGCATAATGAACCTGAAATTCCAGGGATATACGGATGGCACAATGAACCTGAAATTCCAGGAATATACGAATGGGACAATGAACCTGAAATTCCAGAGATATAGGGATGGGACAATGAACCTGAAATTCCAGGGATATACGGATGGGACAATGAACCTGAAATTCCAGGGATATACGGATGGGACAATGAACTTAATTCCAGGGATATACAGATGGGACAATGAACCTGAAATTCCAGGGATATACAGATGGGACAATGAACCTGAAATTCCAGGAATATACAGATGGGACAATGAACCTGAAATTTCAGGGATATACAGATGGGACAATAACCTGAAATTCCAGGGATATACGGATGGAACAATGAACCTGAAATTCCAGGGATATACGGATGGGACAATGAACCTGAAATTCCAGGGATATACGGATGGGACAATGAACTTAATTCCAGGGATATACAGATGGGACAATGAACCTGAAATTCCAGGGATATACAGATGGGACAATGAACCTGAAATTCCAGGAATATACAGATGGGACAATGAACCTGAAATTTCAGGGATATACAGATGGGACAATAACCTGAAATTCCAGGGATATACGGATGGAACAATGAACCTGAAATTTCAGGGATATACGGATGGGACAATGAACCTAAAATTCCAGGGATATAGGGATGGGACAATGAACCTGAAATTCCAGGGATATACGGATGGCACAACGAACCTGAAATTCCAGGGTTATAGGGATGGAACAATGAACCTGAAATTCCAGGGTTATAGGGATGGAACAATGAACCTGAAATTCCAGGGATATAGGGATGGGACAATGAACCTGAAATTCCAGGAATATACGGATGGCACAATGAACCTGAAATTCCAGGAATATACGGATGGCACAATGAACCTGAAATTCCAGGAATATACGGATGGGACAATGAACCTGAAATTCCAGGACTATACGGATGGGACAATGAACCTGAAATTCCAGGGATATATGGATGGGACAATGAATCTGAAATTCCAGGGATATACGGATGGCACAATGAACCTGAAATTCCAGGGATATACGGATGAGACAATGAACCTGGAATTCCAGGGATATACGGATGGGACAATGAACCTAAAATTCCAGGAATATACGGATGGGACAATGAACCTGAAATTCCAGGGATATATGGATGGGACAATGAACCTAAAATTTCAGGGATATATGGATGACACAATGAACCTAAAATTCTAGGGATATAGGGATGGGACAATGAACCTGAAATTCCAGGGATATACAGATGGCACAATGAACCTGAAATTCCAGGGATATACGGATGGCACAATGAACCTGAAATTCCAGGGATATACGGATGAGACAATGAACCTGGAATTCCAGGGATATACGGATGGGACAATAAACCTGAAATTCCAGGGATATACAGATGGCACAATGAACCTGAAATTCCAGGGATATACGGATGGCACAATGAACCTGAAATTCCAGGGATATATGGATGAGACAATGAACCTGGAATTCTAGGGATATACGGATGGGACAATGAACCTGAAATTCCAGGGATATACGGATGGCACAATGAACCTGAAATTCCAGGAATATACGGATGGCACAATGAACCTGAAATTCCAGGGATATATGGATGGGACAATGAACCTGAAATTCCAGGGATATACGGATGGCACAATGAACCTGAAATTCCAGGGATATACGGATGGCACAATGAACCTGAAATTCCAGGGATATACGGATGAGACAATGAACCTGGAATTCCAGGGATATACGGATGAGACAATGAACCTGGAATTCCAGGGATATACGGATGGGACAATGAACCTAAAATTCCAGGAATATACGGATGGGACAATGAACCTGAAATTCCAGGGATATATGGATGGGACAATGAACCTAAAATTTCAGGGATATATGGATGACACAATGAACCTAAAATTCTAGGGATATAGGGATGGGACACTGAACCTGAAATTCCAGGGATATACAGATGGCACAATGAACCTGAAATTCCAGGGATATACGGAGGCACAATGAACCTGAAATTCCAGGGATATACGGATGAGACAATGAACCTGGAATTCTAGGGATATACAGATAGGCACTAGAATCAATCAACTTAGCCAACGTTATAGCCAACATGCGAAATAGATCTAAAAAAATATATATGGGTGGCAAATAAAAGGTCGTCTTTACAACGAAGCGCTGCTCCAAAAAATCACAAAGAAATCAGGTGAAAATAACAACTATTTTTTCGAATTTTCCAGTTGTTGTTCAGCACTTGGTAAATAGTATTTGAGTCGTAAAATACAAAAATTAAAATTATCTTTATAATTAGAAATAATAGAAGTATAAACAAAGAAGACAACATACATGTCAAATCTGACAGTAAGACAAAAAAAAACATTAAGAAATTATTGAAAGTGCTTGTAAGGTGACAAAAATTAGGTACCCAAATACTGACTAATATTTGTATGTAAATCATTCTTAACAAGGATGACAACATCCATAAAAGCGAAGCACTGAAATGGTAGGACAAACAGACATTATCACTTGTATAGTGATGTCAGAACTGAATAATCAGAATATAAATATATAAGAGTCGAAGCAAAATTGTAAGTAAATTTCTTGAAAAACTGCTTGATTCAGAATAATGTTTATGGACATACTTAAATTTTTAGGACTTGATCATAGAGTTGTTTTGCTTATAATATTATATTTTGTTGTCCCAGGAATCAGTATACCAAAAACCAGATCAATCGGATAATTAGATCACATAAAAATTAGTTGTTAAAAAAGTAAAAAAATCAACATGTTTAAGATGGACGTACGGACATTCTGGTAATGATTATAGAGTTGATACGCTTTCAAAATCGTACTTAACTACTACAGGAATCACCATGCAAGTTTGAAATCGATAGGACAATTCTAACATGCCTAAATTAACGAAAAAAGCTATCCGTTAAGTACGTACGGAGGGACCGACCCTAATTATAGAAAAGCTTCGCTTTTAAAAATCCTTTACTACTTCAAGATGCTTCTAATTAATAATCTAACATTTTAGACATAGTTAATTATAGAGATATTTTATACTTATAATCTTCTTATGAATATTTATAATTAACTTCACTTACATACTTATTCTATTAATTTAAAAAATTTTAGTGTAACATTTTTTGTACTCTTCGCGCATCTTGCCAACTAACAACACTTTTGGTAGAATACCTAGCATTATAAAACAATATTTGTATTCATAACTTATATTTTAAATAACAAAATTATTTTTAAAAACAACAATCAAATAATAAGTCAGTGTAATAAATTTCGTTGTAAAAACACATAATGATAACATCCATAATTAGAAAGAAGAAGAACAATCAAGCAGATGGGAAAATGGATCATATAAATCTACACACGGTAATTGAATATCCGTCTCAACCACAGCATAATAGAGAAACAGACAGACAATGGTGAGTTGTAGAGTAGAACGTCTTATGAATCTTCAGGCAAAATTTCAGCTGTCTATCTACCCTACTCTTTAAAGGTGTTTAATTTTAATAATAACATCTTTAAATTATACTTGTATAACAATTTTTAAAAATAATATGAGGCATTTAATTCTTTTTTCATAAACATCTTTTTATCATTGATTCTTGAGACATCATCTTTTGTTATTTTGGAGGAGGAACTTTTGTCAACTTTCAGTAATTCTGGAGGAGAACTTAACAAGGGTGGGTCTTTTGGTAGCAAGGGCAGGGCAAACAATTTTTCACATTTTTCCAACAATTTTAGGTCTAGTTCATTATTGTTGTTATTGTTATTGTTGACAGAATTGTTTGTTATTGTTGTGCCACCGTTACAATTTAACATTGGAGGAGGGGGTGGCGGTATATTTGAATTTGGTGGGGGTGGTGGTGCGGTGGGTGCGTTATTCATCGGTTGGGGAGGCGGAGGGGGTGCATTATTTGTAGGTAGGGGAGGCGGAGGGGGTACATTTGCATTTTTGGGAGGAAATATATGAAATTTTGGAGGTGATGATGCTTTCATGGACTCATTTTGGCCGCCCACCGATTTTCGTCTTTCGGGTGATTTATTGGATGAAAATTTGTTGAGGTTAAAATTTAATTTACTGCTCCCGCCAAAAGCACAAACAGGTTCACTAAAATAAAATAAATAAGATTAGTTATCAAGATAACTTAGGTGGTTTTAAATCACAAATAAAATAGGAAGAGTAAAAACTAAAAGTAATACTTTTAAATGCTTTCAAACTCAAGGGATAAGAAAATAGACGATAATCTGATGAACATCCCAAATGATAATACACAAAATTATCCCTTCTGTAGATTGGGATTAGTGGTCGAAACGTTTGAACACTCAACTTAATAAACTAACCAATCAGAATTTACTAAAGTTCCTAAAAATGTTAAGCCAACGAATAAGAAAACGTTATTATAAAACTTTGAGGTCTAGTGTAATAAATAGCTCATTATCCCCTCTCTCTGTGTTTCAAATAAGTATGTATGTTGTATGGGTGTTTTAAGGGTATATGGTTCGGGTTCCAAATATGTTATAATATATTTTCAGGGTGGAATGTTGTAAAACACCTGCCATATTTAGGCATAGGCATTAAGCTATAAAAATTGAAAAGAATTTTAATGAATATAATAGATTTGAAATCTGCATAAAGTTTTAAGGATTTTTTATAAAATTCGTTTTTTATATAATTCATTATTTAAAAGCGCAAATCCAATTTAAGTTAATAAATTTTGACCAATAGGATAGGTGGATTGGAAACTACCTGCGCTCTATTTGGTTGAATGATGTACGTCACTTAAGCTTCTCCAATCAGGGCGCAGATAGTTTTCAATCCACTAATCACAGATGTCAAAATTATTTAACTTAGTTTGTATTTGCGCTTATAGATAAAGCATTATACAAAAAACGAATTTTATAAAAATTCCTTAAAATTTTATGCAGATTTCAAATCTATTATATTTATTAAAATTCTTTCCAATTTTTATAGCTTAATAGGCATAGGTTAGGTATTAATACATAAAATAAGTAACCCAAGGCCATAGAAATGACGAGAGAGCATTGAAAAAATTTTTTAATTGGTGGAAGAACCGAACACTAGCTACCTTTTTTCAAAAAATGCATAAAAAGTATGCTCCGGTAAGGAATGGTGCCTTACCTATGAATTTGAATTATATAATGAATAACTCAATGATATCAAGACGTGAAGCTTGTATAACATACACAATGTATTTTCTTAAAAAGACAAGTGTTTGCTTAAGTTTTTATGGCAATTGGAAAGGTTTTAATCATAACTTTCTTGTAGTAAACTCAAGAATTTAAAAACTTTCTAAACACCACTATTTTGGAGGCCCCAAGAGCTATACAAATAAAATATATTTAAATCCTTATACTAAAGTAACAGGATGTTTGTTTGTGTGTCTGTGTATCTGTGTGTCTGTACCGAAGGATCTCACTAACCGGCTGAACCGATCGGATTCTCCTTAACAGGGTAGATTCTCATAGGTCCTGGGAAGGTTTATAACTTTTTGGGGGGAGGGTACCACCACCCTTCCAAGAGAAATCACAATAAAATCGAAAAAAATTGAAATATTCCTGCCGCATAGTGTCGCTAGCGTATGAATGTCTCTACGTAGCGTAGTGGCGCTGCGTAGAAACATGAATTTAACAGCTGATTGACCATAGACAAATTATTTCTCAAATTAGATATTTAACATAAAAAAAAACATTTAAATGCCACTAGAGGCCTCTAGGGGCGTAGCCGCTAGTTTTTTTAATATAGGATTAAAATATTTGCTTTTTTGAAAGCTATACCTAACTAGTAGAGAATAAAGGTACTAAGAAAGAGGGGTAATCTGGCTCCACCAATAAAAATATCCTGGGAGAACTCGGCAGACCTGCTATTGGGTGAAACTGTACACATTTTGGTATGAAAGGCTTTATTTTTTTATTTCTTCCCAATAAAAAAGTCGGCTATAAACGGTCGAATTTCTTAATTAAAACCCATAGATCAATTAGTTTCCATAGCTTTCAAATTTTGTTCCGACGGGTGTTAGTGACACTACTCCTTAACTTTTTATAGATTTTTATACATTTAGAAAATAGAAAAAAATATGAAAAATACTATTAAACTTAGATAATAAAATATGAGACTATTTCCTTTCTATTTTTATATGTGCAATTTTTATTTTGAAATTAATTGTCATGCATTATTTTAAATTTTTTTATTTCGTTGGTTCATATATTTTAAGGTGTTGACGCAATAATACCCTCTAATAAAATCAAAACCCTGTATCCGAATATTAAGCATTAATTGTTCTAAATGTTGACGAGATCTTAAAGTACATACCACGCACAATCTATTTAATTTTTTAGAAGTATCTTCTGTAAACTAAAGGAATACAGTTTATACTCAGAAGTTAACATATGATATACCAGTTTTAAAAAACAATTATTCGGTATCTTTTTTTAAGATAATGTTGTAGTCTTAATTTTCTTATATAAAGTAAAAATAATAATTTTTTGTAATGTTTAAAAAATATTGTAATTACTAAAAGAATCTAATAAAATAGTTTTAGTCAATACTGAATAAACGATGATAAATCCTTTTTAAAAACTATCTAAAAGTTCCTCTTTAATTGTGACAAATTGTTTTACTATACATTATTCTTCTTGTCTCATAATTCTATTTAGTGGAGTTATAATGGAAGGACATTTAATATTTGTCCTAAATACCTATTTGGGGTGACATACAGTCAGACGAACAACCCTAATTTATAGGGAAGCTGCGCTTAAGATTCAACTACCTGAATTTATATCCACAGCAGGAGTAGAAAACTTGTTTATCTGTTGTTGTTAAATAGGTTCTTTTTATCCCTAAACAAATAAAAAGCATGAAAAGAAAAATAGAGACGATTGTTTGTATTTTTAACAGTAGTTTTTCTACTATTTCTAGCCCCTGCTGGGGCTCTAACCCTGCGGGGCCAATTGCCTAAAACTTTGGAGCAATCACCTAACCCTATATAACCTAACCTAACATAACCTATAAAAAGCCTGATTTTAAAAATACGACGAATCGCCATTTAAGGGCGTTTCCACGAAAGGGAATAATCCCGAAAAATATTAATTTAAAAAGAAGTTGATTTATTTGTAAGCTTGAGTCATAATAACTTTCAAAATAGCTTAAATATTATTCTCTACTTTTTTTTCTCCAATTCTCAGATTCCTTATTTCGTAATAATCCAAGATTCAAACTTGCATTATCATCTTAGGATTCTTGAATCCACTTCACTGCAGCATGAAGCTTTAATGAGTATTTACAATTAGGAAAATCCAAGCCAAAACATCCAGTCCCAGTCTATATTAATATTTTTATCGAGATTATGTTAAAGACATTTTAGTGATTTTAATTGATTTTAATCAATTTTATATCTATCTTATGATTTTCTCCATAAAGTATAGTGATAAGGCATCCCATTTCTAAATCATAATAAGAAGGACATTTGGATCAACTGCAGTTCACGGTAAAATATTCCTGGTAACGAATATTTCCAAAAATCTATGAATTTCAAAGGATGCTAGCTGCCAAACGGCTGAACGTACAGATCATACCCGCACACCGTTTTAAGCGGCATAAGAAGGCCTACAAATAATCTGGAATAAACATAAATAAATAATGCACAATTATCTCGCAGTGCAGAGAAATGTGCGAAAAAGACATATTTTACGCGTTTTTTCTTCAGTGAAGCTTTCCCTATGCATCATTGGATCTTGGCTATTCCAGATTATTTGTAGGCCTTATACAATATATTTTATATACTCACCCATATTCCAGCAAAATTGTTCTGTTTTTAACATCAGATATTTGCCTAATCCTTTTCCTCTGTTCAAATGATAGTCATTAAACATCTTACTTTGAATTAATGTTGGACTAAGCTCGGACATTCTGTTGAATACCTTGATTCAAGAACGTCCTGTTTTAGGGTGGGTAACGAGGGCCCAGGGGGTTTCAACACCCTTATAAAGACCTCTGGAATATAAGAAGCCTGAGCTTCAAAATAACATTTGGGGGGTATTATCAAACTTATCCGAATGCATGATACAAATACAATAGATCAAAACATTCACCTATTCATTTGTGGGCAAAATTTCTCAAGTGCCCATTCGAGCACAGAATCCCCCCACCCCCTTTCCCTTATTTTGAAATAAATTGAATATAAGGGGCTGGGGGGTAGGGCAGTTTGTTTGTTTATGTCAGGATAATTATTGGGTAATGGTTATCCAAACAGGTCAGGTATGGAAAAACAAAAGTGTTCAATAGACACTTTCAGGCGAAATTGTGTGTAGTTGAGCTTGACTCGGAAATAATATTGTTAAGCATTATCATTCCTTAAGCCAGGGTGGACAATAACAGACTCTACAAAAACAGCTTCCTCATCTGATGGCACTTTACTGAAAAAAAAACTATCTATAATTCAAAGTAGAACGATGTCTGTCTGTCTGTCTGACCGTCTGTCTGAAGCTTAAGATTTCAGCAACCACTAAACCGATTGGGCTCTACTCTTCATGGAATATACCTACTGGTCCTGTGATGGTTTTAAGCTATTTTTTTGGGGGGCGAAGCCGCTAGTTATAAATAAAAAGTTTCATTAATAACTGTTTGAACATGGTTGGGCTCTAGAAAAATAACTTTTTTTTGTCAAAGAAAGATTAGATGCGCATAAGTAAAAGAAAACTTCTAATTTAATTTCTAACTACATTAAATAATCATACATGTTACATTATTAATGAAAATATTATTACTTTGATCTTACACCAGATTTTTATGTTCTCTGATAAAGTGAAACTTGAATCAGGCTATAATAAAATTTCCCTTCTTCATCACCCGACACCGCATCCCCTCCCCTCCTACTGGACACGCACTGACCAATTAACGAGGTCTATTACCTTATTTTAGCATGACCGATAACATATGGCTTTGAAGAAAATTCCTGAGCTAAAATTAAACTCATAGGAAATTTGGCATTTGAGGATTCTAAGGCTCGTTTTCTAAAATAATAATAAAATAAAAATATTTCAATTTTGTTTGCAAATAAACTTAAAGAAAATCAAAATTTTTTACTATGTACCTATACAATGAGACAAACCCACCAAACAATTGACGGATTGAAAAACGGAGTTATAAAACAAATGTTCAGTTTTTATGACGAAAGAAAAACACAGAGAGAATATTTAAAACTCAAAGAAAATCACGTAATCTTTATATCTTTAATGATGACCTACAGACCGAAGGACAAAACAATGTATCGATTAGATGCGCATATGTCATAGGATTCTTCACTGAAAATTTCATCTGTCCAACTTCAACAGCAGCCGAGAAAATCACTTATCCTTCATAGCCTTACTGACTGAAGAACTTATTGACGGACTGGCAAAGTGAAATAGAAATTAGCTTCGCTAATACTAAAAATAGTTATACCTAATTGTATCTGACCTCGGCCATTCAGAATTTAATATTAGCATGGCCTGATTAATAATAGAGCCATAATGGTCCGGGCTAATTTCGTGGACTGGCTCAAATATAAAGTCCTCATTCATTCTATTAATTCTGAAATTCAATTTTATAATGTAATTATTTGTTTTTGACTCATTTAAAAAATCTATTAAAAAATATTATAAAAAATTGGGGAAAGGTGTTTTATCGGAAGAAAAGCTGTAATGTTGCAACAACATTTTTAAATAAAAATTAACAAAAAGAATAATTTTTTTCTTCAAGTCTTTGTTAATTTTGACTTGCGCAAATGTTGAATTTAAAATATCTTTCTTCTGATATAAGTCTATTAATACTTATGGCGGAAATTTACATGAAGGCACTTTAAATAAGGGTTCTTTATATAAAATCTTTAAAATATAAGTAAAAAAGATAATACAGGGTCATCTCAAAAAACGCCTATCTCAGAAAACGCCTATCTCAAAAAACGCCCATCTCAGAAAACGCCTATCTCAAAAAACGCCCATCTCAGAAAACGCCTATCTCAAAAAACGCCTTTTACATAAAATGCCCACTACATTTTAGAAAAATAAAGCCTAATTTATAAATAGTATTCAATAGAATAATACAATACTTGTCATTCATGATCTCTTACTTAAAACACAAATAATCAGTTACCAAATCAACCAATTAATAAACTATGTACAAATATGGATAAAATGGTAACCTAAAGAGTAGCTGCTATATTAAGAAAATAGGGAAAGTTTAAATAAATGGGAGAAAATTATTGTAGGGAGAACTCATTGGAGGAAAGAGTTTAATTATTGAAGCCCATTAAAAAGTACATCATTTTTGAATCTGATAAAAATAAGAAGGAATATAGGGATAAGACATTAAAATAACCTCACCCTATTTTTCCCCCAAAATTCATCAAATATGGAAAGTTAAATTGTTAAATAGAAAATTTTAAATTGCTTTATAAATTATAATAATAATTATTTTAAACTAATTTTTTTATTTTGAGGAACAGCTATATAATTCTGATAAATTTAAAGCATATCATACTCAATAAATATTTTGTATATTATTTGTGTATGTTAATGAGGACATAACATGAATCTAAAATTTCTTTTAAGCATGATAAAAACTAGAACAAAATTTTGTGTTTTCCAAACTATTTATCCCTTACTTACACCCTACCCAAATTTCACAACCCTATTTTGAAATTCACCCATCCAAAATTTCACAACATCTTTATTTACAAATTTACTAGGTTTAGTCATATTTACAACATTTCAACCATATATTCTGTTAATTCAAGATATTAGGTCAAATAATAAAGAAAATAAATAAGAAGTATGTTTTAATAGAGCTCATAGTTGTTCATCTTAGTGTAATAACTGAAAAGGAAACTGGGTTGTTTGCAGTAGATATATGAAATAAAGAAACTTAAAACATGAATTAAGTAGGTAAAAGTTTTTGTTATTCAGTTGTGATCAATTTTCAAAAAGCAAACCTTTAGTATGTTGTTGCTCAAAATGCTTTAAAAAATAAAAAGTGCCTAAGTAATGTACAAGATTGACATTATTCTTCAGGGATAGATATTTCAATAAGAAGATTCATAAGATTCGTTTTCTGAGATAGGCGTTTTTTGAGTATAGCCATAATACATAGAAATTAAAAACACTCATTATATACCAGATTTTATAAGATTTAATAAAATTAATTTAACACTTTTCAAATTTTAAGGGAATAATTATTTATCGCATCGTATTATTGACAGCTTTTCGCGGTTATAAAAATATACAATTATAAGATTAAAACCAGTACATTTTCATGTTCGTAGAAAACTGGATATAATACTATACGATACATGACTATTCAGTATGGCTTACAGTAATTTTCTATCTATTTCCCTATCCCCGCACCACTGGTATTATGAATCTGTTGAGGTGGAGCTTTGTGATGGTTCCCGCTCTCTTTCTCTGGAGGGTTCTAGATCTAGTTCTTCGCTCTCCACCGAGGATTCTTTACGTTCTTGTTTTAACCTAAAAAAGGATGACAACATCCATAAAAGCGAACGGTAGAGTTGTAGATCGTCAGAACTGAATAATCAGAATATAAATGTATAAAAGTCTAAACAAAATTGTAAGTAAAATATGTTGAAAAACTGCTTAAATACAGGATAATGTTTAAGGACATACTTACATTTTTAGAACTTACAGAGATGCTTCGCTAATAACATTGTATTTTGTTGTCCTAGGAATCAGTATTCCAAAAGTCAGATCAATCAGATAATTATATGACATAAAAATTTGTGGTTAAAAAAGTTAAAAATCTCAACCTGAGGTGAATTCTTAAAAAACTTTTGCCTCACTAAAATCAGTTTGCCTCAATAAAATCAGTGAGGCTCGCTAAAAATTTTAGTGAGGCAAAAGTTTATTTTAAGAATTCATCTCAGGTTGAGATTTTTAACTTTTTTAACCACAAATTTTTATGTCATAAAATGGACGTATGGACATTGTGGAAACGATTATAGAATTGCTACACTTTCTAAATCGTACCTAATTACTTTAGGAATCAACATGCCTAAATTAACGAAAAAAGCGTCTGACGTACAGACGGACGGACGTACTGACCGACCCTAATTTTAGAAAAGCTTTGCTTTTAAAAATATCAAAAGTTTCAATATATCGACTTAAAGTCTCTTAATGTCTTTTTTCCTGGTCGAAGCTTTCTCTCTGCATAATAGTTTCAAGTGTCTGAAGTTTATAGGACTAAAGATTGTCTATTTTTATTGTCTAGAAAAACGGATTTCTCATGTAATAATAAAGATAGAGAAGATATTTTCATTTGGCTGCTAATAAAGATAGACGGCTAATTTTTATAGTTTTTAAAGTTATAGTATCCATTTTAGAAATCAATGCTATCAAGAAGTAGGATATTTTGTTTAGTTCTACGCTTCTTAAAGATATTACATCCTTGTTTTAAAATCAATTAAATACCTGCAAATAACTGCAGATTCTTTATTGTTTAATATTAATGTTTTACTCCTCTTATTCCAGGATAAGCACATTACACCTAAACAACAGTTTTATTCTAATTTAAAATTAACAAGATGTCTTTTTCTCTATTTGTCTATGTGTAAAAGAGGATCGGGAATAGTCCCTTTCGTAACATCTCCCCATAAGGGTGTCCCATAGTGTAGTGGTTAGCGCACTACGCTGTGGTTGGGAGAAACCGAGTTTAAGTCCCCACATAGACTTTGCACTTGGTTGACAAATGCTGTCGCAATTTGTCAGATTATGATCACGCAACCTTCCCTAAAATGCCCTAGGGTTGTAAGGGGGGAGATTTGTAGGAAGTTAGGATTCTACAAATCAAGCAGCTCTAACCATGCTTTCCCTCATCCATGCTCCTCGTATGAGAGTGCCATTAATTAGGGTGGCTTAATATGGAACACCTGCCAAAGCTCTAGGCCAGGGTGATGTAATAATTGAGTAGCTTTCACGAGAATTGCGAGTCAGCTTGTATTGTAACATAGAATACAATCAGCTGTGCGCGAATCTTACCAATCTAAGATTGACAGGATTCTCACTTCCAGTCTCCGTGTGCATCTGAGTCCTAACTTCAGAGAATCATGGCTACAACAACAACAATAAGGGGCGATTCGTCGTATTTTTAAAATGGCTTTTTATAGGTTATTTTAGGTTAGGTTATGTTATTTTGGGTTTGGTGATTGACCCACAGGGTTAAGTAGTTGGCCCCGCAGGGGCTTTAAATAGGAGAAAAGCTACTGTGAAAAATACGAAGAATCGCCCCATAAGGTGCGATGTTACGAAAGGGACTATACCCTATGCTATCTCCTTTACAGTGAAGTTTCTTAGAGGCAGCGAGAACTTTATAATTCTTTTTGGGGAGTGGTAAATAGGGAGGGGGGGGGGGGTATAGTTATTGTAGCCAGATGCGAGTTTCACTTTATTAGAGAAAATATGGTGTAAGATCCAATTAATTATATGTCCATTATATAATTTAACAGTAAGGTATTGGGAAGGATGAAAAAAATGTTACTACATAAAAAAAATTTTTTTGGCAGGTAATGCTTATAAATCTTAAAATAAAAATATACCTGACATATTACCACGTGCCACTGGAGGTATTCTACCAATAACACAACCTGATTTAAGACAATACATCCTTATATAGGTAATTGAGTATTACTTGCAGGTGTCCCACAATTATAAAAAATGGATCATGGAAAGAAAACAAAGTCATTCCTAATTAGGACAGAAGTCACTGGAAATTGGTCTAAGGAAGGCTACTTATGTCCTTCATCTAACAAAATCTAACTTAAGGGAGGTGACTTATGTCCTTTGTCTAACAAATTCTTACATTAGGAAGGCTGCTTATGTCCTTCATCTTGCAAAACATAGCTTCTCTTTCCTTCACATAGCAAAACCTCACAAAACATAGCATTTTTGTCCTTCACATAGCAAATTCTTGCAAAACATAGCAAATTCTTGCAAAACATAGCAAATTCTTGCAAAACATAGCAAATTCTTGCAAAACATAGCAAATTCTTGCAAAACATAGCAAATTCTTGCAAAACATAGCAAATTCTTGCAAAACATAGCAAATTCTTGCAAAACATAGCAAATTCTTGCAAAACATAGCAAATTCTTGCAAAACATAGCAAATTCTTGCAAAACATAGCAAATTGTTGCAAAACATAGCAAATTATTGGAAAACTTAGCTTTTTTGTCCTTCACATAGCAAATTCTTGCAAAACATAGCATTTATGTCCTTTACATAGCTAAATCTTTCAAAATGCAGCTTTTCTGTCCTAAACATAGCTAAATGTTGCAAAATGTAGCATATTCTTGCTATTTAGACCACCCATTCCTGGGATCTTAAGCTTCAGACAGGAAAACCTTTCTGTTTGGTTATTGAATTGATAGGATTTCAGAACAATGATATTAATTTTGATGTTTTTTAACTCTGAATTTTTTCATCCATTTAAAATAGCCAGCTTTTTGTTAATAAATGTGAAAACTAAAAATGCTTTTAAATTTAATGATCAACTAACAGCTATGCTAGAGACATGTTAATGGAAAGAGGGAAAGTCTCCCCACCCTAATTTTTATTTCATTTTTCTAGGGCAATTTCTCTTAAGAATGTGGTAGTACTCTTCCCCCAAATAGCTTTAAACCTTTATTGGTCTCATACGAAGATAAATTGTAAAAGAACCATACAATTACTATAATAGCATAGTAAAAAAATATTTTTTTTTTAAAGATAGCTTTTTATAATAAAGAAATAAGTCAAAAAAAACTGTTTGGCTAGGTGGCTAGTTGGGCGTTTACGGCATGGGTCGGAACACACACAAAGACCATAGACTATGTATGCTTAGATTTGTAAGAATTTTGATTTATTGTTGCCTGTTGGTGTTTTATTTTAAACTATCGGCTACGCTCCTAGAGTTCTCCAGGGGTACTTGAGGTTGATGTGGTTTGGATTCAACCCTTCCATTTTTATATTGCATGCAGCTGTCCAACCCAAACACCAGGACCGCACCACTGAAGCTGAAAAACAGAAGTCTAACAATGCATCACAACAACCTGATCTCGATTCTGCAATGGCTTTCCCTCACCTTACTGCATCTCAGACAAATACAAACACACCAGCGGCCAATAACAACCAGACTGCCAGCAGTTCCAGCCAGGCACAGAGGGACCAACCATCTAGGGGAGCTAAAAACAAAGCCAAGACTAATAAGACTTGAGCACTTTCTCTTCATTTCTATTTTATTATTTATTATTGGTTATCTCCAACAAATAAAATCTAAATATCTAAAACAGTAAACATGATTGTTTAATATTAAATAACACGTTGTATCCAGTCCACGTATTTGCCATCATACCCACCTAATTTGATATAAATAAACATGTGATTTCTTATTTATTTATGTTTGCTTTTTATGCATAAATAAATAACTGACCTTATAAATCCACAAATAGGGTTTATAATGGCAGTGCCACATTGGCTTATCCTATTATATATTGTATATAAAATAATGCAAGCAACCACCTTGCTATAATTATGCGCTCGCGCACATAGTTATACAAGTGGCGCCATTTGGCACTTGAGCAATTAACCCATTAGATTGTCTCTACTACACTACTCATTATTGTATTATTTAAAATAACAATTTATTAGCCCCAACGGCCCTTTGTTTGTTTAATTTTTATGTCTCTATGCATTTAATGCATTTTATCATTTTAACCCTAATGTACCTTACTATCTTTTAATAAAAATAACAGTTTACGTCATTGGTAAGGGTTGGAGCCACCCTAATAACTATACCCTAGTAACCTCTATATGTGTCACACAATATCTTTATGCTCGTTTTCTGATATTTATCTCCCAATATTTATATGTTCTTTTTTTGTAGTTTGTGTGTGTGTTGTACCAGACCTAGTTGAACTTAATTTCGGGATGTGTTTGTCTGATTATGCTAATGGTGCTGATGGTTTTGCTGAAGGTGTCTATGGTGCCGATGGTTCTGATAGTGTTGCTATGCCCCCCTGTGATCCTCCCCCTCTTGTTCTCTATGACTAACCAGGTAGACATTGATATCTTTGAGAGCAATCCAAATTATTGTCTGGATTCAATTTTGTATGGTGATTGGGCAGAATATAGCGCAGAAATGAATATTAAAAGCAATTTTGTTTCTGAGCTAAATGCTGCTCAAGAGCTTAGTAGCAATGATAACAAGCTTAGCATCTTTTCATTAAATACTCAATCTTTATTTGCAAAATTTACTGACCTATCCTGTTTTTTGTATAACTTAAACAAAAATAACGTCTTTCCAAGTATTCTAGCCTTACAAGAAACTTGGATAACAGAAAAAATTAACCTTGACCATTTAAAATTAAATGATTATAACTGGATTGGTAGAAACCGAACCACTGCTAGAGGCGGAGGCGTCGGTTTTTACATAAATAACAACTTTAAATTTGAAGAAATTTATCCAAATTATTATCGTGAAGGTATTCATGAGAGCATATGTCTTAAAGTTAGCCAAAATAATTTCAAATTTTTCATTATTAATTGTTATCGTCCGCCCCATAGTAGCCCTGATCAATTAGAATTATTTTTTGAAATTCTCTCTGAACTAATGAACCAACTTAGCGAGATTAATGCACCCACCTTTGTTTGTGGTGATTTAAATTTGAATATTTTCGAAACCTACTCTACAAGTCATGCCACACGGTTAGTCGATTTAATGACGTATAACGGATTCTTAAATACCACCTTGCGTGCTACACGCATAACCCCCCATTCCTACTCTCTAATTGACGTCTTTTTTATGAAAAATTTTGTACCCAATCATGAAAAATCATTAATCATTGTCAGTGATATTTCTGATCACTACATTGTCTGTAATTCCTTTGATATCAAATTAAAAAAAACTGATAACAAATCTGATAATTATGAACGTCGTCTAACACATGAAGAAAATTTACTTAACTTAAATGAAGCTCTTCAAAATCAAAATTGGAATGATGTAATTCAAGCAGTTGATGTAAATGTTGCATATAATTCATTTATTCAAATATTTATGAGTCATTATGATGTTTACTGTCCTAAAAAAACATTCAAATCAAACCATAAAATCACCCCCCAACAAAAATATGCAAATAACCACTTACTTAACTGTAGAAATTTTAAGCATATGCTTTACAGTAAACAACATAAAGACAAATCAGATGAAAACATAAACAAGTACAAAAAATATAGAAATGAATTAAGGCGTAGTTTTGCAAGAGCCAAAACAAATTATTTTCAATCTTCTATTATAAAAGCTGGTACTGACAGCCGCAAAATCTGGCAAGTCCTCAGAGAAGCCATGCACATTGAAAAATCTAATGAATGCACTGATCATTTAATTGTAAATAACATTAAAATTACAGATCCCACTGAAATAGCAAATCATTTCAATTTTTTCTTTACTTCATTAGGTACTAGCTTACTTGATCAAATTCCAATAACAAATCAAAGTTTTATGAATTATTTACCAAATAGAATAAATGATACAATTTACATCCCCCCATTAGATGAACTTTCAACATTTAATACAATTACTAGCTGCTTTCCAAAAACTTCTACAGATTCTAATGGCATTGCAATGAAAACAATTATTAATTGTGCTGCGCCCCTATCTGTACCCCTTAACGCAATTTATAATCTTGCAATAAGTTCTGGTACCTTTCCAGAAGGGATGAAAATTAGCAAATGTATTACTTTATTTAAAGGGGGGGATATATCAGCTGCAGAAGATTATCGCTGTCTAAGCCTTATAGATAATTTTAGTAAGCCTCTAGAAAAAATACTTTATAAACATATTCATAATTTTTTAGAAGAGAGAAACTTCTTTTCTGACAGACAATTTGGCTTTAGGAAATCTATTAGCACAGTACACAACCTACTGAACTTGAGTAACCTCATTGCCAACACTCAAGCAGAGAGCAAGGTCTGTGGTGCTGTGTTAATAGATATAAAAAAGTGTTTTGACACTATTGACCGAAATATTTTGTTTAGCAAATTAAGCCACTATGGAATTAGGGGACAAGTTTTAGAGCTAATAAAAAGCTACTTTAATGGCAGAAAACAGTACATTTACTTTAAAGGAAAAATAAGTTCATTACGTGATATTGTCTTAGGAATCCTCCAGGGATCAGTTCTTGGTCCGTTATTATTTTTAATCTTTGTAAATGATATTGAAAATGCCATTGCAAATGCTATTTTCAATCTATTTGCAGATGACTCTTTGACTTTTCTTGCTCGTGAGAACCTGACAGAACTTATTGATGGACTACAAACAACCTTACCTCACATTGTCCAGTGGTACTCAGCAAATCGCCTTATTATAAATGCAAAAAAGACTAAAATATTAATCTTCACCACACCACGACAAAATTTCTCTCCTGATGAATTGCAATTAAAATTTTCTTTTCCTGTCTATATAAACACCAATGATTTTAATCAAAATGACCCAAATAAAATAACAAAACTTTCTCTTGTAAGTAATGACAATCAAAACAAGAACGATAAACATGCTCGTCACCTTGGAGTAGAGCTTGATGAAAAAATGTCCTATCGTTTCCACTTTGACAACCTTCACCAAAGATTGCAGCGCGCTTGTTTTTCATTAAGAATAATGAAAAATATTCTTGATCGTAGGCATTTAAAGATTTTATACAATGCTTACTGCAAATCCCTCATGGATTATAGCATCATTCTTTTCACTGGTGTTAATAAAGAAACCCTCCATCCCATAAAAATAATTCAAAAAAATTGCATTAGAATAATAGCTAAATCGAAAAATAACAGGGAACATACTAAACCCTTATTTAAACAATATCAAATTCTTCCTTATAGTGAACTAATGAAATTCAACATATGCAAATTTATGCATAAATTTAAAAATAACTTAACACCTCGTATATTTGATGATTGCTGGCAATTTAATTATGATATACATGGATACCCCACACGTAATAATAACAATTTTGCTACAAGAACAAATTCAAATTCATTTATTATGAACACTCCACTTTTCCGCTTCCCACGTATCTTTAATGAATTACCAGCAAACATAAAAAACATTCAAAATGAAAAAATATTCCATAAAAAACTATTTAATCATTTGTTAAACAATATTGAATAAATTACCCTCTTTTCTTAATTTATTTTAACTAATGAATATTTTCTGTAATTTAGGTGTAATTCGGAATACTGCAGACAATCCATGTAGAACATAACTTGCGAGCAATATAATCCCCAAGTTGTAAGTCAAAAATATCCATACATTTATTTTTTACCCTACTCCACAGACCCCTTTAATCCCCCCCCCCCCTCTATATATGTTTTATGTAAACTTGCAAAATATCTCTCTTTCTTTAAGGAGATTTTTGTTTATTTTACATGAAAAGACTTATTTTTATTTTACATTCCTAGTTTTATCTTTATTTTATCATTGTAGTCTTAATAAAGACCAAACACACTCCATAAATAACCCACTTCCATTTTCTGTTCATTCACTCTCACTTTCTGCGTACTCTACACAGCGTATATATGTACGCAATAAATTGCGTATCTAAACCTACGCAATTATTATTTTTTCGTACGCTAATATATAAATATACTTTACTTTTTTTTAATTTTTATTTTATTTTATCTTAACTTCAGTATATTAACTTTTTTCTCAACTAAGCTCTACACAGTTCAAAATTAATGATATCCTCACATCTGTTAGGACTGCCTCAAAGATATCTAAAAAAATTCTCTCCTTGTCCCCTATGGGACAAGTTAACTATTGTATTTTTAGTCACCTGAACATTGAGGTTGGGAGAGCAGGGTAAATAGCACACTGACGTACCTGAACCACCTGAAACAACCTGACGCACCCTGACGCAACCGGAGGCATTTTGACGGCTTACACACCCCCCGACTGATAGCGAAACGAAGTTGAAGTACACACACACACACACACCCCGCCGCCGAACAGCGGCCATACCCATGGACAGCCAAGCCCCCATTGGAACCCCAGAAGGGTCCTGCACGCCCGCAGGACCTCTAAGAGCCGACCAGTTTTTGGCTAAGGAGGAACCAGAAAGAATGGGTCAAGTGTAACTGTCCAGCAGCTGCAGCCTACATTGATTTATTATTATGATTTTTAATAAACATATTTGTTGCTAACTAGCTGTACTGGCACCAGCAGCGAGTTAGCGCCCCTAGCTTAAAATTTTGTAATTAATAAGGTTATTATTATTAAGGCCATTAATGTAATGTATGTTGGTGCAAATGGTCATGTAGGCCTGCAAGCTGCCGTGCAAGAGGCGCGCAGTTGCACAGGATTAAATATCATATCATATCATCATCATATTATTTTTAAAATAAAAAAGTAAAAAACAAATTACTCCTCCCCCATTTTTCATTCGATTTTTTAAAGGGTTATTTTTTCAAGGAACGGTTTATCTTAGGAGGACGGTGGTACCCTTCCCTAGAATAGCAATAAACCTACCCATGTCCTGTAAGAAGCTACACTATAAAAGTGAACCATATCGGTGCAGCGGTCCCTAATTATTTTTTTTCTGAAAATCTTTTATATTACACTAGCGGCTTCGCCCCTACCCTCTAGGGGCATGGGCACCAAGAGGTTTGATCAAACCAAAATTTCGTATTTAAGATTTAAAAAAAGAATGTAAAAAAAAAATTCTTGGTGGGGTAGTCCAGCCCACTATTTTAATTTTAGTTTTAAAAAGAAAAAAAAAATTTAGGGGGGTTGGGGATGTCCCACCCCCTAAGAAAATAGTTATAAACCTTCCCGGGACCTATGAGAAGCTACCCTGTAAAGGAGAACCCGATCAGTTCAGCGGTTAGCGAGATCCTTCGCTACAAACAAACAGACGGACATCGTTCTACTTTGTATTATAGATATTCTATATTTATAAATAGTCTTTGATGTTAAACATTTTTGACCCATGCCGTCACATAAAAATCACGCCAAAATCAGGAATTAAAAGGGATAACACAATGGATGATAAATCAATTTACATAAGGGGGGGGGTTTTTAATGCAACCATCTCGTAATCAATGTATAAATGGCACTTAGAATTCGAATTTCGATCTCAAATTTTGCATGAGTAATCCTTGGTAGGTCTATTTTCCCTAAATCGAACAAAAAGTTGGAAAAGTAACGGCTGGCAGCTGGCGGCTCAGCCGTTTAGCCGTTTTTTGCCTATTTTCAGGGCAAATTCATCATTAATTACGTAGGAATCAACTTTTTAAAACATACTTTTGGTTTAATTCATGTTAAATGATAGCAATAACCATTTTTTAAATTTCTAGTACCAGCTGCTAAACGGCTGAAAACGGCTGGGAGCTGCCAAGAGTATGAAGAGTTGATAGGGCATGTGACATGTCTAGGGGTAGGTTTTTATGGTTGCTCAGCTCAAAAATGCTACCAAAAATAGTGGCAGCCCATCCATATGGCAGCTGGGTAACAGCTGCAGCTCAGCTGGTAGCGGCCAAGAGTAGAATGGGTAGATAGGGCTTGTGACATGTCTAGGGGTAGGTTTTTATGGGTGCTGAGCTCAAAAATGCTATCAAAAATAGTGGCAGCTCATCCATATGGCAGCTGGGTAACGGCTTCTGCTCAGCTGGGAGCAGCCAAGAGTAGAATGAGTAGATAGGGCTTGTGACGTGTCTAGGGGTAGGTTTTTAGGGGTGCTGAGCTCATAAATACTATTAAAAATAGTGGCGGCCCATCCACATGGCAGCTGGGTAAAAGCTACATCTCAGCTGGGAGCGGCCAAGAGTAGAATGAGTACATAGCGCTTGTGAGGTGTCTAGGGATAGGTTTTATTGGGTGCTGAGCTCAAAAATACTACCAAAAATAGTAGCCGCCTATCAATATGGCAGCTGGGTAACAGCTGCATCTAAGCTGGGAGCGGCAAAGAGTAGAATGAGTTCATAGGGCTTGTGACGTGTTTAGGGGTAGGTTTTCATGGGTGCTGAGCTCAAAAATACTACCAAAAAAAGTGGCCGCCCATCCATATTGCAGCGGGGTAACAGCTAAGCTTAGCAGTAAGCCGTTATTTAAGACTTATTGACTATTGGGACTATTGAAGGATAACCAAATATTGAATATTTCAGTATAAATACACTATTGTCATTTTATATTATTAATAACAACACCTTATCAATGTATTGTTTTAGTTGTTAAACGGCTGAAATTGGCTGAGAACAGTTACCAACAGATAAAAGTAAACGTTTAAGACATAGCTTGTGATGTGTCAAAGAGGTGTAAGTTTTTATAGGTGCCAAGCTTATTAATACTCCCAAAAATAGAAAAGCCCATCCACATGGCAGCATGGTAAGGGCTGCTGCTCAGCTGTAGCTGTTACCCAGCTGCCATATACACAGGCCCGAACTTTTATCGGTAGTATTTTAGAGCTCAACACCAATAAAAACCTACCCCTAGACACGTCACATGCTATATACTTTTGGCTATTGATAACTGTTCTCAGCCGTTTTTTGGTAGTTTTCAGCTCTTGAAACAGTGAAATCTAGTAATTAAAAAGAGTTATTAGTAATATATCCATGAAAAAAAGGTAAAATGTTAATTGGGAGAAGTTTAACTCCACTCAAAAAACAGCTGAGCTGTGGCCATTACCCAGCTGCCATATATGTAGAAGGGACGGCACTAATTTTTGTAGTATTTTTGTGCTCAGCGCCCATTAAAACCTACCCCTAGACACATCAGAAGCCCTATCTACTCATCTACTTTTGGCCGCTCCCAGATGAGCTGCAGCTGTTACCCAGCTGGCATATGGATGGGCGGCCACTATTTTTGGTAGTATTTTTAAGCTAAGCAACCATAAAAGCCTACTCCTAGAGACGTCACAAGCCCCATCTACTCATTCTACTATTGGCCCCTCCTAGCTGAGCTGTAGCTGTTACCCAGCTGCCATGTGGATGGGCCGCCACTATTTTTGGTAGTATTTTGAGCTCAGCACTCCGAAAAACCTACCCCTAGACACGTCACAAGTCCTAGCTACTTATTCTACTCTTGGCCGCTCCAAGGTGAGCTGCGGCCGTTACCCAGCTGCCATATGGATGGGCGGCAACTATTTTTGGTAGTATTTTTGATCTCAGCACCCCTAAAAAACTATCCCTAGACACATCAAAAGCCCTATCTACTCATTCTACTCTTGGCCGCTCCCAGCTGAAATGCCACTACCCAGCTGCCATATGGTTGGACGGCTACTATTTTTTGTAGTATCAAACTATAGTATACAAGGGGAGGGAGGGGAAAAAAGGGGGCGGTGTCGGATTCTTAATAAGGGAGGGACTTAATTTTCAGGAGTTAAGGGATTTAAATCTCTTTAAAGAAGGTTTTCTTGAGAGCATGTTTATTAAAGTATTTACACAAAACGGCAGATATAAGATAATAGGAAACATTTATCGCCCACCAAATAGTAACATTGATATCTTTCTACAAGACTTAGAACTTATTCTCAAAAAGCTTGACTGTAAGGAATTTAAAAATGCAGAGGAAATATTAATTTCTGGAGATTTCAACATTAATGTTTTATCACATCTAAATCATGCCCCTACAAATAGGTTTTTATCATTGATGCTTACCCATTCCTTTATGCCTACTATAACTTTACCATCAAGGATAAGTGAAAACACAGCCACTTGTATTGACAATATATTTTCTAACAAACAAAATTTAAATTTTCAAAGTGGGTTAATACTAGAACATATTACAGACCATTTACCTGTCTTTTTGGCACACACATGTGAGGGGAAGGAAGAAAGGGGTGATATAAGTGAAGATAAAGTCAGAAGTATGTCTAAGAAAAATATCAATATTTTTAAAGAAAAATTAGCAAAATCAAATTGGGACAGCGTTATGAATGAAATTAGGCCGGAAGTAGCTTTTGAGTCATTCCAGAAAAAAATAGAAAAGGAATTTAATGAAAGTTTTCCCTTCTGTAACAGAAGAAAAAATCGAAAAAAACACCCCCAAAATCCATGGATGACACAAGAACTACTTTCTATCAGAAGACAAAAAGATAAGTTATTTAAAAAACG
This sequence comes from Acartia tonsa, assembly GCF_053477335.1. Taxonomy (NCBI): domain Eukaryota; kingdom Metazoa; phylum Arthropoda; class Copepoda; order Calanoida; family Acartiidae; genus Acartia; species Acartia tonsa. The sequence continues at coordinate 31,746,834 of NC_137273.1, forward strand.
CATCAAATACCCTAATGAAACTAATTTTAATGATTGGAGGGACTTAAATCGGCTTTACCAAAATAAACTAAGGAAGGCAAAAAAAGATTATTATCACAATAAATTTCTAGAATTATCAAATGATATTAAGAAAACTTGGACTCTTATAAACTCAGTTATAAATGGAAGAAAGCATAAGGAAAGTTTACCTAACATTTTTTATGATGACATAAAATCATATTCAGGGGCAAAGTCAATAGCTGATGGTTTCAACGACTTTTTTTCAAGTATTGGGTCTAAAATTGCAGAAAATATACCAAATTCTCAATCCAATTTTCACAGTTTTCTTGGGGAGAAAAATTATACTAATTTCAATTTTGGTATTGTAACTAAAAAGAACTTGTTGTATGCTCTAAATAAACTTAAAAGCAAAAAGAGTTGTGGGGAGGATAACATCTCAATCTTTCTTATCAAAGAAGTTATAAATGAAATTATTGATCCGTTAGTATACCTATTTAATTTATCATTAAAAACAGGATTCATACCACAAAATTACAAAATTGCTCGTGTAGTACCTATTTTTAAAGCAGGGGAAAAAATAAGTTTACTAATTATCGTCCAATTTCTATTCTTTCAGCATTTAGCAAAATTTTAGAAAAAGTTGTTGCATTACAAATGATCAAATTTTTATCAGATTGTAATATCCTGTATAAATATCAATATGGGTTTCGTCCTAATCATAACACAACACAGCCTTTATTAAATTTACTTAAGCATATCTATGAAAATCTAAATAAAAAGAACCCTGAATACACAATAAACATTTTCCTAGATCTTTCAAAAGCCTTTGATGTCCTAAATATAAAAATTCTTTTAAACAAACTTGAACACTATGGTTTTAAAAATACCTTGAAATGGTTTGAAAACTATTTAATAGGACGACAACAGTTTGTTACAATCAATGGTGTAAATTCAGCTAAAAAAATCATTCAAACGGGGGTTCCACAGGGAAGTATTTTAGGCCCCCTCTTATTCATTCTATACATAAATGATTTACCAAATGCAACATCTTTTTTAACAAATTTATTTGCTGATGATACTACATTTAGCAAATCAAACAACAACTTAAATGATTTAATTGCAGATTCTAATTTAGAACTCGATAAAGCAAAAAATTGGTTTAGAGCAAATAAACTAGCCTTGAATGTATCAAAAACTAAATATATGATTTTTCGCCCACATAAAAAGCTATTTGATCCAGAGTTATGCACATTGAAAATAGGAGGGGAAAAAATTGAAAGAATTGGCAGAGATTGTAATACTAAATTTTTCAAGTTTGTTGGTGTTCTTATAGATGATGAACTAAAGTGGGACAAACATATAAACTATGTAGAAAATAAAATAGCAAGCTCAGTCTATGCCCTATCCCAAACAAAAAAGCTCTTTCCAACCACTACTTTAAAAACAATTTACAACAGCCTTGCTAAGCCCCACATAGAGTATGGCTTAATTGTTTGGGGTGCGGCAAAGGATGAGCATATCACAAAAATTCATAACCTACAGAAGAAAGCTGTAAGGAATGTTTTAAATGCTAAGTACAATGTGCATGCCGAGCCCCTGATGGGAAAACTAGATATTCTTAACATTTTTGACCTAAGGGATGCAAATGTAGTTGAATTTGTCTCTAAATATTTAGAAAACAAACTTCCCCAATGTATGCTTAATTTTCTAACACCATTGCAAACTACTAGATCAAAATGTCTTAGAGTAGAGAAGCCAAATTATAAAATATATGAAACTTTCCCTTCAGTAAAAATCCCGAAAATTTGGAATAGTTGGGCAGGTGAGCTAAGATCATTAAATTCATCCAAAGCTGTTAAAAAATATGTAAAAAATAAGTGTATATCAAAGTACAAAACATTTCAATGCAGGGAGAGAAAGTGTTATCCCTGTGGAAAAACCTAAATATAATTTAAATATCGCAACCAGTAAGCTACTTAAATGCCATACCCTGTAAATAGCTAGTATTATTTTATATCATTTGTGAAACTTGTAAATATATAAGAAAAAAAACTTAAATGAAAATTGGGCTGAAGGACAGTCAAGATTGACTTTAAAGGCCCTGTAGTACAGTTACCCTAATTATGTCAATGTAAATAAATATATCTATAAAAATTGATGTAATTTAAAATGTATTAAATTATTTGTTAAATTAATCTGTAATTTACTGCTAATAAATCATATCATATCATATCATATTGAGCTCAGCACCCATAAAAACCTACCCCTAGACACGTCACAAGCCCTATCTACTCATTCTACTCTTGTCCACTCCCAGCTGAGCTGCAGCTGTTACCCAGCTGCCATATGGATGGGCCGCCACTATTTTTGGTAGCATTTTTGAGCTCAGCACCCCAAAAAACCTACCCCTAGACATGTCACAAGCTCTATCTACTCATTCTACTCTTGGCTGCTCCAAGGTGAGCTGCAGCTGTTACGCAGCTGTCATATGGATGGGCGGCCACTATTTTTGGTAGTATTTTTGAGCTTAGCACCCCTAAAAACCTACCCCTAGACACGTCACAAGCCCTATCTACACATTCTACTCTTGGCCGCTCCCAGCTCAGCAGCGGCCGTTACCCAGCTGCCATATGATTGAGCTGCCACTATTTTTGGTAGTATTTTTGAGCTCAGCACCCATAAAAACCTACCATTAGACACGTTACAACCCCTATCTACTCATTTTACTCTTGGACGCTACCAGCTGAGCTGCAGCTGTTACCCAGCTGCCATTTGGATGGGCTGCCACTATTTTTGGTAGCATTTTTGAGCTCAGCAACCATAAAAACCTACCCCTAGACATGTCACATGCCCTATCAACTCTTCATACTCTTGGCAGCTCCCAGCCGTTTTCAGCCGGTTCTAGCCGTTTAGCAGCTGGTACTAGAAATTTAAAAAATGGTTATTGCTATCATTTAACATAAATTAAACCAAAAATATGTTTTAAAAAGTTGATTCCTACGTAATTAATAATGAATTTGCCCTGAAAATAGGCAAAAAACGGCTAAACGGCTGAGCCGCCAGCTGCCAGCCGTTACTTTTCCAACTTTTTGTTCGATTTAGGGAAAATATACCTACCAAGGATTACTCATGCAAAATTTGAGATCGAAATTCGAATTCTAAGTGCCATTTATACATTGATTACGAGATGGTTGCATTAAAAACCCCCCCCTTAATTAAATAAAAAGTCTCCAAAATGTTGAGCCCATAAATGAGAAATTGTTAAGATAAAACTTTGGGTACTGTGTAATAATCCAAGGAGTGAGTGTACATTGAGCTGCTTATTACACTGGTCTCCAAAGTTTTATAGTAACGTTTTCTTATTCGTTGGCTTAATCTTAGGGAAATATAAGGGGGGGGGGGGGGGCACATCTGACACTTTTGCGTAAACAGGGATTATAGGCTTTGTCTTAGGAGTTATAGGATAGGTTATTTGGGGAAAAAGTTTAGTTTTTGGGTGTATTTTCCTTATATTTAAAAAAAATTTTGATAGGTCTCCAGGTTCAGGTGCTGCAGGCTGGAAGGTCACTTCTGGACAGGTATAAATGAAAAAAAAATTTTGTTTGAAGAGTTAGAGATCAACTTATTGAACCAAATATGCATTTTTTGGGATGTTATGAGCATATATGAAGAAAAAATAAAAATCAGCCTCCAGGTTCAGGTCCTGCAGGCCTCCAGGTGAATTCTGGACAGGTAAAAACTGAAAATTTTAAATTTTATAGTTAGAACAAAACTTATTTTACAAAAGTTGCTACTTTATGGATGGTATGAAATAATTTGAAGAAAATTTGAAATCGGGCTCCAGGTACAGGTACTGCAGGCCTCCAGGTGGATCCTGGACAGGTAAAAACTAAAAATTTTCACTTTAAAAGCTAGAGCATAACTTATTTAACAAAAGTTGCTACTTTTTGGATAGTATTAACCAATTTGAAGAAAAATTTGAAATCGGGCTCCAGGTACAGGTACTGCAGGCCTCCAGGTAAATTCTGGACAGGTAAAAACTGAAATTTTTTACTATTGAAGTTAGAACAAAACTTATTGAACAAAAGTTGCTTCTTTATGGATGGTACTAACCAATTTGAAGAAAAATTTGAAATCGGGCTCCAGGTACAGGTACTGCAGGCCTCCAGGTAAATTCTGGACAGGTAAAAACTGAAATTTTTACTATTGAAGTTAGAACAAAACTTATTGAACAAAAGTTGCTACTTTTTGGATTGTATTAACCAATTTGAAGAAAAATTTTAAATCGGGCTCCAGGTACAGGTACTGCAGGCCTCCAGGTAAATTCAGGACAGGTGAAAACTGAAATTTTTTACTATTGAAGTTAGAACAAAACTTACTGAACAAAAGTTGCTACTTTATGGATGGTATTAACATATTTGAAGAAAAATTTGAAATCGGGCTCTAGGATCAGGTACTGCAGGCCTCCAGGTGGATCCTGGACAGGTAAAAACTAAAAATTTTTACTTTTATAGTTGGAACAAAACTTATTTAGCAAAAGTTGCTACTTTATGGATAGTATTAACTCATTTGAAGATAAATTTGAAATCGGGCTCAAGGTTCAAGTTAAATCCAACCATTGTTACATTTTGAATTATATCTGCAAAAAAAATATTAAGCATTGACTAGAATATATTTAAAAAAAACGTACTGTCAACAGGTCAGTCACTAAAGGAAGTTTGTGCAGAAACATGTGGTTTTATTGGCAATTCAATCTGACAATGAATAGATGATGTCTAACTTGTATCTTAGTTCTAATTGTCTATTTTAACAAAATTTGTTTGGTTTGTTTGTTACTTTTAAGTTAATTTTGTCAGAAAGTTTTCATATCCCTTTTTTTATACTTGATAGTTGAAGAAAGCCTGCAGGAAATATGCCGCTCTTATTGCTGAAAGACTGCCACAATAAGGCTTAATACCCCAAATTTGAAGCCTGCAGCTTCAATAACTTTTTTGTATCAAATTGAGGGTATTGTGTTGGATTTTGGTTGGATTTTTACCGCAGTTAGAGCAGTGTATTTCCTGCAGGCTTCCTTTAGTGACTGACCTGTTGACAGTACGTTTTTTTTTATATATATTCTAGTCAATGCTTAATATTTTTTTTTGCAGATATAATTCAAAATGTAACAAAATGGTTGGATTTAACTTGAACCTTGAGCCCAATTTCAAATTTTTCTTTGTATTAGTTAAATAGATATAGTTCGAACTCTTTAGTTAAATATTTTGATTTTTACATGTCCAGAATTCCCCTGGAGACCTGCAGTACCTGATCCTGGAGCCAAATTTCAAATTTATCTTCAAATTGGTCAATACTATCCAAAGATTAACAACTATTGTTAAATAAGTTATGCTCTAACTTTAAAAGTGAAAATTTTTAGTTTTTACCTAACCAGGATCCACCTGGAGGCCTGCAGTACCTGAAGCTGGAGCCCGATTTCAGATTTTCTTTAAATGAGTTTATACTATCCATAAAGTAGCAACTTTTGCTAAAGAAGTTATGCTCTAACTAAAAACGTAAAAATTTTTAGTTTTTACCTGTCCAGGATCCACCTGGAGGCCTGCAGTACCTGAACCTGGAGCCCGATTTCAAATTTATCTTCAAATGAGTTAATACTATCCATAAAGTAGCAACTTTTGCTAAATAAGTTTTGTTCCAACTATCAAAGTAAAATTTTTAGTTTTTACCTGTCCAGGATCCACCTGGAGGCCTGCAGTACCTGATCCTGGAGCCCGATTTCAAATTTATCTTCAAATTGGTCAATACTATCCAAAAAGTAACAACTTTTGTTAAATAAGTTATGCTCTAACTTTAAAAGTGAAAATTTTTAGTTTTTACCTATCCAGGATCCACCTGGAGGCCTGCAGTACCTGAAGCTGGAGCCCGATTTCAGATTTTCTTTAAATGAGTTAATACCATCCATAAAGAAGCAACTTTTGCTAAAGAAGTTATGCTCTAACTTAAAAAGTAATTTTTTTTAGTTTTTACCTGTCCAGTATCCACCTGGAGGCCTGCAGTACCTGAACCTGGAGCCCGATTTCAAATTTATCTTCAAATGAGTTAATACTATCCATAAAGTAGCAACTTTTGCTAAATAAGTTTTGATCCAACTATAAAAGTAAAAATTTTTAGTTTTTACCTGTCCAGGATCCACCTAGAGGCCTGCAGTACCTGATCCTGGAGCACGATTTCAAATTTTTCTTCAAATTAGTTCATATCATACATAAAGTAGCAACTTTTGTAAAATAAGTTTTGTTCTAACTATAAAATTAAAATTTTTCAATTTTTACCTGTCCAGAATTTACCTGGAAGCCTGCAGTACCTGATCCTGGAGCCCGATTTTAAATTTTACTTCAAATATGTTAATACCATCCATAAAGTAGCAACTTTTGTTAAGTTTTGTTCTAACTTCAAAAGTTAAAATTTCAGTTTTTACCTGTCCAGAATTTACCTGGAGGCCTGCAGTACCTGAACCTGGAGCACGATTTCAAATTTTTCTTCAAATTAGTTCATATCATACATAAAGTAGCAACTTTTGTAAAATAAGTTTTGTTCTAACTATAAAATTAAAATTTTTCAACTTTTACCTGTCCAGAATTTACCTGGAAGCCTGCAGTACCTGATCCTGGAGCCCGATTTTAAATTTTTCTTCAAATATGTTAATACCATCCATAAAGTAGCAACTTTTGTAAAATAAGTTTTGTTCTAACTATAAAATTTAAAATTTTCAGTTTTTACCTGTCCAGAATTCACCTGGAGGCCTGCAGGACCTGAACCTGGAGGCTGATATTTATTTTTTTTTCATATATGCTCATAACATCCCAAAAGATGCATATTTGGTTTAATAAGTTGATCTCTAACTCTTCAAACAAAATTTTTTTTTCATTTATACCTGTCCAGAAGTGACCTTCCAGCCTGCAGCACCTGAACCTGGAGACCTATCAAAATTTTTTTTAAATATAAGGAAAATACACCCAAAAACTAAACTTTTTCCCCAAATAACCTATCCTATAACTCCTAAGACAAAGCCTATAATCCCTGTTTACGCAAAAGTGTCAGATGTGCCCCCCCCCCTTGAATTTTTATTGGTTGGTACATTAAAATGAGTGTCTTGTCCATTAACGATTCAACCACTAATCATAACTTATAGAAGGGGTAACTTTATGTTTAATCATTGAGGATTTACATCAACTTATTGGCAATTGAATATTATTTTAGATCCCTGGTAATAGTAAACGATTCAACCACTAATTATAACTTACAGAAGGGATGAATTTATGTTTAATCATTGAGGATTTACATCAACTTATCGGCAATTGTCTTATCCCTTTAGATCCCTGTAAATAGTACGTTTTGCGAAATGGACATTATAATACTATATGGGGGGGATGACCAATAACAGAGCTAAAGAAATGTTAATTTTCGGAATTTTTTACAATTAAATATACATGTTGAAAAGTTATAAGGGATTATAAATTTTCTTAGTATTCATATTAATTAATACCAAAAAAATAAATTAGAATATTTCTTAATTTCAAAACTTTGTGTGATTAGATTTTAGTATTGGTAATTAACCAACCCCAGGTCGTGTTGGGTCAAAAGTCATAAGGATGGCTCAATTTTGGAATTGATAAGCACGCTATCTTATTGACATAGAATTACATAGAAAAGTTGTCGCCAAATTAAGTTGCTAAGTTCTGTATTGATTCACGTTGATATTATAACAGGAAAAAATTTTGGTTGCAATTTCTCTTCGATTTTATTTTGTGGGCCATTTATCCAGTAAGAAAGGAGGGAATAGGTTAAAAGAATTGGGTGGGGGAGATCGTTTTTTTAGCCCACTAGAGAGTTCACTTTATTATAGAACATGCAAATCTCGTGTAATATCCAAGTAATAATAAATCCATTGTAATGAATTAAAAATTAAAAAAAAAACTTTGAAAATTGACCCACTCTAATCTTCATAGACCATACTTCGCGACAGCGGACGGCATGATGTGTCAAGTTTTTTCTTCTTATTTTGAAAAGCTAGCTTTTACACAAGAACATATATTTTACTATCCTTATAATAAAAGTAACAGGATCTGTGTCTGTCTATCTGTATGTATATCTCGTTAACTTCTGAACTAATAGGGTTCTGTACTTAGTTTAGCTTCTTATTAGTTCTGGGATAGGTACCACCCTCCCAGGAGAATTCACCCCTAGTAAAAATTAACCAACCCCCCCCCCCCAAAAAAAAAGGTCTCTAGGGGCAGAGCAGCTAGTAGATCATTAAATTTAAAAGCATTTTTACTTTTCACATTTATTAACAAAAAGCTGGCTATTTTAAATGGATGAAAAAATTCAGAGTTATAAAACATCAAAATTAATATCATTGTTCTGAAATCCTATCAATTCAATAACCAAACAGTAAGGTTTTCTTGTTTGAAGCTTAAGATCCCAGGAATGGGTGGTCTAAATAGCAAGAATATGCTACATTTTGCAACATTTAGCTATGTTTAGGACAGAAAAGCTGCATTTTGAAAGATTTAGCTATGTAAAGGACATAAATGCTATGTTTTGCAAGAATTTGCTATGTGAAGGACAAAAAAGCTAAGTTTTCCAATAATTTGCTATGTTTTGCAACAATTTGCTATGTTTTGCAAGAATTTGCTATGTTTTGCAAGAATTTGCTATGTTTTGTAAGAATTTGCTATGTTTTGCAAGAATTTGCTATGTTTTGCAAGAATTTGCTATGTTTTGCAAGAATTTGCTATGTTTTGCAAGAATTTGCTATGTTTTGCAAGAATTTGCTATGTTTTGCAAGAATTTGCTATGTTTTGCAAGAATTTGCTATGTTTTGCAAGAATTTGCTATGTTTTGCAAGAATTTGCTATGTTTTGCAAGAATTTGCTATGTGAAGGACAGAAAAGCTAAGTTTTCCAAGAATTTGCTATGTTTTGCAAGAATTTGCTATGTTTTGCAAGAATTTGCTATGTTTTGCAAGAATTTGCTATGTTTTGCAAGAATTTGCTAAGTTTTGCAAGAATTTGCTATGTTTTGCAAGAATTTGCTATGTTTTGCAAGAATTTGCTATGTGAAGGACAGAATAGCTAAGTTTTCCAAGAATTTGCTATGTTTTGCAAGATTTTGCTATGTTTTGCAAGAATTTGCTATGTTTTGCAAGAATTTGCTATGTGAAGGACAGAAAAGCTAAGTTTTGCAATGTTTTGCTATGTGATGGACCAAAAAGCTATTTTATGCAAGATTTTGCTATGTGAAGGACCAAAAAGCTATGTTTTGCAATATTTTGCTATAATAAGGACAGAAAAGCTAAGTTTTGCAATATTTTGCTATGTGATGGACCAAAAACCAATTTTATGCAAGATTTTGCTATGTGAAGGACCAAAAAGCTAGGTTTTGTTAGGTGAAGGGAGGCTACTTATGTCCTCAATCTTGCAAAATCTTTGTTAAGGGAGGCAATTTATGCCCTTCATCTAACAAATTCTCACTTAAGGAAGGCTACTTATGTCCTTCCTAGGAAGGTGACTTCTGTCCTAATTAAGGAATGACTTTGTTTTCTTTCCATGATCCTAAAAAATATATGAACTAAATAATTTAATGATTTTGGTTCAGGTAAAGTGTTAAGTAAGGCTTACCTTTATTAGATTAAGAGCCACAAAATTTTCATAATAGTTAAGTACACCAATTGGTTTACATAAACTATCGAATATCTTTATTTTGAAAATCTTTAATAACAAATCTAAACTTTCAACCAAAGACTATCGAGCCTTATCAGTTCAGTAATATTAGAGATCTTAGAGATTAGTCTGTCTATACTGAAGAATCTCACCAACCGCTGATCCGATAGGGTCCTCTGATAGTGTAGCTTTTCATTGGTCCTGGGAAGGTTTAGAACTATTTCGGAGGAGGGAATGCCCAAGAGAAATCGTACCAATAAAAAAAAATGAATCCTAACCCAATTTTTTTTCATAAAACTAAAATTGAAAATGGGAGGAGGGAAGGCATCCTGGAAATCCCCCCTTCCCCACCATCCAAGTTCCTCTAGGGTAGTAGCCGCTAGTTATAAATAATGCATTGCCTAGAGGTGTCCAGAAATACAAAGCAGCCCCTCCAGTGACCACACCAAGTCGTGGCTGGAATGAGTCCCACTACGGTTCACAGTATCCATCAATTTTGAGTAACAAAAAATATGAATATAATAATCTTTCAAACAGGGGTGTATATTTTTCAAGTTCCTCCTCTCAATTTCCTTCCTTTATTTGTACAGTTAAAATAGGTGATTATACCCTAATCTTGAATTTCTGACCCTTCTCCCTCCCCCGAGGGTTTTGGAACTTGGAATATAAATATTATAGACCCTTGCCTTCAAATATTTTACCCTGCATTACAGAAAATAATTACAAATATTAAAAAATTTTAACTAAGGGGCTAATTGAAAATTTCAATATAAAGACAAAACAATTACATTTTTCTCAATATTTTCTTTTAAAACCATTTAATTATATTATCTTCCAATATAACAATGTCCTTTGGTTGTGTAGCTCTCTAACTCAGGCTTTACTCTAGGTCCATCCTGGTCGCCTACCCTTAGCAGTACCAACACTTTGATTATTTAAATGTACATAGTATGTATGTGAAACAATTAAAACGACAGATATATTTGATGAATATTTTCCTGCATTTGTTTGATGGTAGATTTATGTACAGCTAGAGCTGCTAATTTTAGGGTTTCCAGGTCCCAGATCCAGGCCACTGTTGGTAGGTTATCACATCTTAATAGATAGATAGATAGATAGATATTCAGATGTACAGATTAGATAAATAGATATAGAATACGTGGATATTGTGACAGAGAAATATTTGTCGTCAGTTTAGGTTGCTAATATAGTATTTAGAAATAAGTCAATACATTTCTCCATGGTCAAGGGAGGGGAGGGGGTAAAGTAAAATGGAGGGGTGATATGAAAATATAAATAGAATGATAGATATTGATCAATGGAGAGAGATGGAAAAAATAGATAGATAAATGAAAAAAAAGAGAGAATGTATGGTTGAAAAATGATAAATAGTTAGATGAAAACATAGTTATATGAGTGGATGGATAAGTTAAATTGTATATTGATAAATAGATAAATAATTGTTTACGTGGTTAAAGCTATAGAAAATATAAGTAGATTGTTGGATAAGTTAACTGCCAAATGATATAAGAATGCTGCCTAAACTGTCATCATTCAAGAAAAGAGTTGCTGAATATTTAGCCAACCAAAACTGATGACTGCTGCCCAGTAAACCTCTTATTATAGCCCTATGTTTGGGCTCTCAAGAGTATTATCAACATAAACATAAACAATATATGCTCATAGATAAATAGGATTGACTATAGACTTTCTGAAATAGGTATAAAGTCGTCAATTTTACTGTGTGTTGCCTCCTAACGAAAGCTGAATAATAATATACGTATAGATTTTAAATTTTTTCCCGAATTAATTTCGTTGTTGGTATGAGCAGATAAATAGATAGATAAATGTATACCTGGAGGCAATATAACGGCCACATTTACTAAACAGACAAGTTCCAACACCAACTGAGATTTAACAAAAAGTTTTTTTTATGTCTTTGTCAAATGCATTGACTACATCATCATATTTTAAATATTTTCATTTTCCCCAAAGAAGATTTTTGCTTGAGCCTGCCGTATTGCCTAAAACCAACAACCTTAATTCAGTGCAGGTTAGTTACGGCTGAAACCTTAAGGTCTATCAGTTTAAAGGACGCAAATACATCCAAAATGCAAAAATTGTAATAAAAATAAAAATCTTTTGGTATTCCTTTGACATTGGCCGCTGAATTGGCTGCTGATCCAGACCCACTTTTCTTTGGATCAACCTGAAACAAAATTACCCCCTTTTATATATTAAAATTATTGGTTGAAAAATTTGGTCACTGCTAGTTTAGAACGAACTAATTAATATTCAATAAAAGTACAAAAAAAATTTTATGTGCAAACTTAGCTATAAAGACTCTAGGTACTAGTGTAATTTACAACTTAAGGTCCCATACCTCCTTGAGTTTAATAGAAATTACCTATTAACCAAGTTTAATACACCTATCCCAATATAGATGTTAGTTTTAAAAAGAAGTTAAAACGAAAACGAATAAAAAACGGGGGGGGGGGGGGGGGGGGGGGGTTAATGCAACCATCTCGTAATCAATAAGTAAAGGGCACTTAGAATTCGAATTTCCATCTGAAATTTTGCATGCGTAATCCTTGGTAGGTCTATTACTCTAAATCGAACAAAAAGTTGGAAAATAAATAAACATTACCTTACAAAAGTCTAGGTAAACTGGACGTTCATTAATAATGTTATATTTTGTATGTTGAACAACTACTCCCCCTAGTTCTAGGGCTATGGCGGTATCAGGGTCCTAGAAAAAAATAGATCAATCCTTATACAAAAAGAAACAGGATGTCTTTCTGTCTTTACCTTAGGATTTGGCTAATCGCTAGAGTTATAAGTGATTTGGTTATCAATTGCAATGAACCTTCTTACAGGTCCCGGCAAGGTTTATAAATATTCTGGGGGAAAAAACCTCCAACAACATAAACGAGATCGTCCCTTCTTCCCTGAACTAAAAAACAAATTCCAATAATTAAACTTTTACGAAACGAAACAGAATTTTTGACTGTTTTGTGCCTATAACCATCCACTAACTTCCAGAGCCATTTTAGAGATATATTATTATAGCATCAGACTTATCATATGTAAATACCTGGAGCTCTAAATCAGTTTCTTCATAAACTACAGTTCTACTCGTAACTGGTTCACCTACAAAACAAGGCAACGTAAAGAGCACTTAGGTCGTTTGGGTCAAATAAAAAATCTTATGATTTTTATTCATAAATAAGAGGAGGGGGGGGGGGGAAGTTTTGACATATTTGCGTAAACATGAATTTATCTTTAATAGCATATCCTCTCAGCCAAAAGTTAAAGCCTATAAACAATGTTTACGCAAATGTGTCAAAACTCCCCCCCCCCCCTCTTAATTAAGTATTAGGGTTAATTTTTCAAGGGCGCTTTGATTTCTCTTTTAGGTCGAACGGGCCCTCCCAATAATAGTTATAAACCTGCTATATATGTACACCAAAGAAGATTCTCTCTGAGGGAGAACCATAGTGGTTATCCTTAGCTACAGACTGACCTGACAAGATTCTAAATAATATTATGTTGCTGCGCTACTATTGAACACGGATGTCTACGTGTATGGAAACTTACCTTCATGGAGAGATGGATAATGATTAATTTCATGTACTAAGGTCCAGGCTAATGTACTGAAGATTCGAATCCTGACAATTTAAACATGAAAATATACCATCATCAGTTCTTCATTAAATGCAAAGAAACTCTATAATTCAATCTATATGTCCGTCCGTACCGTTTTAGAAAAAAATATGATTACCTCTTATAATATAAAAGATGCATCTTACTAATAAGCATCAATTGTATGTCTTATTTTGAAGTCTGACAGTCGGAAATACAATGGAATCATAGTCCTCCTGGGAGGGGGTGGCGGGAATAAACTTTTACCCACTTAAACTTTGAAACTTCTAATTTTACCCCCCTCAAAATTTTGAAAGTACATTAGATTACCCCCATCAAACCTTTGAATCTCTCATTTTACCCTCATGAATGGATGAAATAATTTGCACTTCTCTGCATATTGTCATCCTTGTTTTAGTATATTTTCATTCCTGCCATCATGGCTGCCAGCAGCCAGCAAATGTCCAGAAGGAGAAAATGTGACCGTCTTCACACCCAATTGATGTTCATAAGCACAGTAATCAAACTCCAACCGACCATTCTGCAAAAAAAATATTAGTTTCATTACGCAAAGTAAGATTTATGAAGCTTTGAATCCCTCACTGCGCAATACTCATTTAGTTTATCCTATTATAATAGTAACAGGATGCCTGTGTGTTTATGTGTGGGTAAGGATCTCACTAACTACTAAACCGATATGGTTCACCTTTACAGTGAAGCTTCTTATAGGACTAGGGAAGGTTTATACCTACATCATCATCAAAAGAGAAATCGTCCCTGAAAAAAAAATTTAGTAAAGGATTATAACAATTATCGACACCACCACCCTCCCTAGATAAATCGCCCCTAGAAAAAAAATTTCCCCCTCTTGGGGCGTAGTCGCTCGTAACTGTAGCAGAAAAACATAAAACTTTGAAACAGCATAACTTTTAAAATGAATTTAAACCTGCGTGTAAACTAGTAGTCTGTATTTGAGCGGAGAATCCCAGATGGCAAAACTGTTAAACAAAGGACACCAAACAGCCCCGCTTGCATCATCTAAAACAAAAACAAGTATATGCAATAATGTATGTATGTAGCCATAGTTTCTTAGTGTTTGGTTGGACCTAAGTAGTCATGGAGTAGGACGAAACACTTTTGTATGCTAGCACCAGGGTAAGCTCAATGTCCACCTCAAGTACAAGTACTTGACCAGCTGTCTCAAAGGACCTACTAGGTAGAGTAGCCTTTTAAAAAAACTTACCTAATAAAGAAACTACCTATTATATTATATATGGAAAACTTCCTTTCATCATCCTTTTTAGAAGAAAAATATAGATTACAAAAATTTGAGTTACCTACAGTACAAAAAAAAGTAGAACTTATAATGTAGCTTTATTACTTTACGTAAGTTTACCTGTTACTAAGGGAAATTGATGTAGCAAGCTCCAATCTTGGGTTGTAAGAATATTAGCAGTGTCAAAACCATTCTAAGGTCGATACTTAAATTAATATTAATAAATATTCTTGAAAAGTTGTCAATGCAAATTCAATTGATTATCAAACTATATTAAGTAAGGAGAGGGAAAAAGGGAATGTGATTCTGACAAACAATTCTAAAGGAAAATTTCCCCACAACCCGTTACCACTTTTCCTACCCTTATTTATTACCCACCCCTCTTTAATTACATCAAAAAAAAAAAAAAAATATACTTCCACCTTACTTTAAACGGTTTCGTGATTTTTTGTAAAATTGATTGTTAGAATAGCTAGTAAGAAGAATGTAATGTCTACTTATTTTGTTTCCTTTTCTGAACTATCTTACCTTTACATTCAAGCAAAACACAACAAAATAAAAAAGACACAACCAGTTTAGCTTCCTTTTGATGTTTGTTTTACGCAATTTAAATATTCTTTAATATTTCTTATGACACTTCAAACAAATCAAGTAATACAAGGATAGAGCACTGGAAAAAAATTTTATAAGAGAAGACAAATAAATTTTTCAGATATCACGTCTGTTTTATAATATCATAAGTATCGTTTCCTGTCGTTCTATCACCAGTCCAAGACTTTTATCTTTGTTATAATACACTAGTTTTCCAGTTTGCTTAGGGTTCCTGGTTTTAATATTATCCAATTTTAACTGTGTTTTCAATTTTATGCACATTTTCATAAAAAAAACTCTAAAAGGTTCATTTTGTTAAGTAAACAAATCAACTCTATCATTCTCAATGTCCTTATGATCGCATTTTTGAAAAAAAAATGAGAAGACATAATTTCTCGTTTGTTATATCAAGACAGACGGCTGATTTTTTGGGTGTAAATCCCCTGACCTTAGAGCATCCAATATTTTTTGTCTGTCAGTCCATCAGTTATGTTATGGAGGTCATTGAGCTAATTTAGGAGAAAATTATAGTGCGATTTTTCCGCTTCTATTAAAGTTAGAATAACATTCCTAATATAACTGATGGATTTATTTGTGAGTGACCAAAAAGTTTGTTTGATATAGAACTCAGAAGCTGTCACAATATGTCGAGAATCTTGAGTCCATTCCACCTAAATATTGTCATGCTCCGTTTAAAATCTAGAGGATTATTATAAAGGGTTTGAATGATACATATAAACTTTTCACACAGTTAAAAGTTAAATTATGGTTTCCTAGAGTATTACTGGGCACAATTGAATTATATAGTGACAACACAACTGAACAGACAAACCTTTATTTTCTGTACTTAATATTTTTTACGTGTTTTTAAACTTTCTAGGAACGTACATCTAAATAGCTAGACTTTGGTTCTTTAGTGAATTTTAGATTTTTGCAGGAAGTGAGAGGGGACTGTTAACTACACTGGTGTCCAAAGTCTTGTGTTCGCGTTATTTTTCTGTTAGATTAAAAGGTTTTGTTACTTTTACACTAAATTTTCGTTGGTTAGTTCAAACGTTTCAACCAAAAATCTAGATCTACATAAGGGACAATCTTGTTTATCATCATTTGGCATGAATAACAATTTATCATCCACTGTCTTATCCCTTAAAATCCCCAGATTTTGTCTAACCTTGACTAAACCGGAAAGCCCTTCAGATAACCGTCCGTTCCAATCTGGAGAGTTTACACTAAACAAAAATTTTTGAAAATATTCTTTCTTCTAAAATAAAATGAACTTGCTTTTCTTTAAAAATTCTACTTTTTGGGGGGCCATAGGTATAAAATTACTTATTAGCAAACTGAATTAAAAAGGTATAAATAAGAATACATTAAAAATTATAAATATTGTTAAAGCAATTAAATTAACCTACTATAGAAAAAATATTTACTTGCATGACCTCTTTCAAAAACAATCCTGTATATATAGACTTCAGCTGCTTTGTAGCAGGCGGCTAAAATAAAGTTTGAATCTGGGCTGAATTGAACAAAATCAAGCGTTTCCTTTATATTCAGATAATTAATAAGTTTAGGTAGTTTTTGCACATTAATTTTTTTTATCTCAAAAGTATATTTATCATAGCGAAGCTACTCTATTATTCACTTTGTCCGTCCGTCAGTCCGTAACGCTTTAGAGGATTTTTTTTCTTGTTTGCTATATAAGATAGTGAAGATTTCTATGACCCGTGCGCATCTAGCCTATACCTATTTTTTCTTCTGTTTGTCATAAGACATGAATACTTATTTTTAAAAGGGGTCGTGATTTTTTTTTTGCATATTCTTTCTATTTATTTTTATGACAACTTAACATCTGCTCCATAACTCCCTTTGTCCGTTTTTCTATCGATAGAATTTTGTGCTTCCCTTTTTCATATGGATGCCGTCATACTTTTCATTATAGTTTAAATCAATTGGGTGAACAATATAACCACACATGTCATTGTATTTTACAATATAATCTTCTAAAACATGTTATAATTATTAATTATCTTTTCCTTTGAAGAATAAACTTGCAGGACTTGAAGAGTTGCTGCATCCCAAATGGTCAATCTAGATACATGTAAAAGTTAGAAAAGTATACCCTTTATTTCGGGTGTTTGGTTGATAATATCAACATAGTGTTAAACCATTGTAATATTACTAGATTAGCAAACGTACACTTTTTAAATTCTAAATTACTTAGCTTTCTTGTACAGCCAGACATAGATTGTATGGAAATTAAAATTCGAATGTATTTGTACAAAATTGTAGGAAATACAATGAAAGTCCGGTTAAAATCGGGTAAGATATGGCAACGGATTATGCCGGCCACTCTTGTGCAAGAAGTGGAACCTATCAAAACAAAGTATTAAAAACGACACGATCAACCCATTTATGACAAAATAACGCCCAGACGAATGTCATGCAATCAAAGTTTAGGTTGTATTACCAAATGAGACTTAATAATAAACATACCTAGGTCCAGAGGTTGAAGCCAGAAGATATCCACATTCAGACCAGGCGATTTGGCCGTTGGAGATTTTTATTGGCTCAGAAAAGTTCATGTTTAAAAGTAATTTATTAATTAACAGAACATTGTCAATAAATATTATTGATTTAAATCTGAAAATATGTCATGATTTCATATCTATTATTGTCTGAGAGAAAGAAATATTTAATTGTAAATTATACTAGTACACGTCTCTTATTTAATTGTTGGCTTAAAAACTTTGGGGACTTAAATTATAAATTGATGGTACAAACACTTGAAGTGGCCAAAGTTTTCCACCAACTATGTTCATTTATAAAAGGGGTAAATAAAATAAAAATATATTAGTCCATTGTCTTATGCCTAATTATCATAGTTTTTAATGCTTATGTGTCCCTAGAGGCTATTCATTATAGCATAATTAAAATTTGACCAGTATTCTAAAATTAACTCTATTTGTTTACATTTTTGTATAGGAGCGCTTTTGCCGCGGATAATTTAGTAAAGGTGACAGAAAAAGTCGTCGTTTTATGTAAAAAGACCCATATTTTCTCAAGAGATTTCCAAGCATTACATTTAGGACTTTTTTAGTCATTTTTTATTGTCTGACGCTAAAGATCTCGAAAAATGTTACGTAGGTATTGTCTGTACTTTTCAGGGAAGCTTTATATAGTTGTCATGCATTGGCTTTAGGCTATTTTCCTGACCTCAGTACTGAATTCTTGATAAAATTATGCCTTAAATTTTCGAGTCTTTGGATGGTTTTGAGCTATATTACTACACTCCTTTATCTATAATACGAAAATTTAAATATGGCCGAAAAAAGAGAAAGACAAATTTCCCCCATCTCATGAATAAATGTGAAGAGAAAAAATGTAAGATGTTTCTCAAATGCCGCGTATATTTATTTTTATTTATAAATGTTCACAAATTGCGAAACAAAAATATAAAATGCAAAATAAATTGATTTTTAACGTCAAAGTGCATTAACAGTTAGTAATATTTGTTTTAGATGCATTAACATAATTAATATATTTACCTTTTTTTGTATTGTAAAAAAAATTTCATCATTTATTGAGTTAATATCAATAAATGTATACAAACGTTCAATTTTAAAATTTAACTTCTTTGCTTGAATTTCAGCTCGGTACTTTTAGAGAAAGGTCGTGCAATCTAAAAAGATCAATATGATAATCTAGATTGGGTTGTACAAACTAACTTGTAGGTTCAAAACTTTATAACTATATAAATTTAATACAGAGGGGCGTGTTATAGTTTATTTCCATCGGGTAAATTGATCATTACAACATCTGTTCATTGTCTTATCCTTTAAAAATCCCTTGTTGATAGCGAAGCTTTCTTTAAGCAGCGTCCGTCTGTAACGGTTATTAGCTCTTTTCGTTCATTTAGACATGTACGTCTGAATTGTCCTATCAATTTAAATCCGTGCATGCTGATTTCATTAATTATAGATAGAAAAGCGTAGCCACATTGTCTTCGTTGCCCTCTGTACATCCATTTAAAACATGATAATTTTTTTTCAGAGAAGTTTAATAACTTGCAATATGCATTGCCTTGTGGGACGTGGTAACGTCGTAGGACTCTTGTATCATGCTAGCGGCTCAGTTGCAGGTAAGTTTCTCCTTTTTCCAGTATGGCTACGTACGAGACCGATTAATTCCGGTGGATAATAATCGGTTCCCAGCTTTACTTAAAATATCATGTATAGCACAGACAATTTTCTTTACAAATATTTAAAAATATCACAAAATTAACACCATTTATGTTAGCATGGATCTTACGCCGCTCTGGGCTAACAAAACTGGTTTAAATCTTATGATTTTTATTTTGATATCCGCGGAAAGATGTCAATAATACGATACGATAAATAACTATTCTTAACTGCCATGTTGTAGAAACTAGCGGTTGCACACTCAACATCTACGGGTCATGCATTGGATCGAAAGTGATGTGAAAGGGAGATTCTTTATTCATTCGTGAATCAGGCCATGTAAAGCTAGCTTTCTTAAATGGAGAACTTAATCGGTTCAGTGGTTAGCGAAGACTTAACGAACTTGATACTTTATTTTGTTTAGGTTGTAATGGGGCTGCTACAGCTACTATAGCAATAAACAGAGCTACCCTTCATCATTTTGCCAAACATCAACAACTTACTGCACCAATTGGTAAGGGAGGAAGGGGACATTGGACTAAAAACTAAACTGGTACCATAAGATAATATTTTGTTCAAATTTGTTGGCTTATATTTTTACGGTGATCTTGATTGGTCTTATCCTTGATATCTCTAAACAACAAACCAGCGCACCATCAATTAACGACTGATTTTTAAGAACTAATGAATTAGATACCTACTTCATTATAGGCAAAACAAAGCAATAAATAACATTTTTATCTACTTAAGGCAAAAAAGAAGAAAGTTTTGTAGAGAAAGAAAAACCTCTTTTATTTTCACATCAGGAATAGATTTTATTCAGTTTAAATGGAATTTTTCCCAGTTTAAATATCAACATTACCTACCCATCGAGAATTAAGACATATTTTTTATCAAATAGAACATGAGAAATATTATATTATATGAAGGCATTTATATCAACTTATACTTAATTGAAAAAAAAATCTACTAAATCAGTTAAAAAGCCAACAATTTCTACCAACAGTTTATAATCTGGATGATACTGATAACATTATTTCTTACAAGGAATTAAGTCACAATTGATTCTATTTTACATAAAAATGAGCGAATCAGATGGGATATTATATTTTTAAGCATTTTTTTAGAATATGATTAGGTCTCGCGTTGTCTTTTTTGTTGTCTTAAGCTTTTTTTTTACATATATTTAGTCTTTTGTAGGTATTGATCAGAGGATGCAATTAAATATAATAATGACTTTAAACTAGACCTATTGCTTACCAACAGAAGATAAATCATTATTACAATTTAAATCTTCAAGCCCACAAAACAGGTGCCTAATAAATATTTTTATTTAACAAACAAGTTTAGTTACGTAACTAATAAAACAATATTATTTAATACCTACTAATAAACATTAAAATATAAATAAATAGGCAGTATCTTTTAAAATCAAAATCGAACATTGCTGTTAATTTAAGTATAGACATGACAATAAAGCAACTTGGTTTAACGGAGTGACAGAATAACGGACGAATATTTACACAAAATTAAGCTAACTTTATGACAGAGTAACTGACGGATATTCTCAAGTTATAGGGTAGCCAAGCTTAATTCAATATAAGTATTTTCATTTCAGTATTTGGATCTAGTACATATTACGGTAAAAAGTTCCTGGTAACGATTATTACCAAAAATATATGAACTTCTAAGGCTGCTAGCTGCCAAACGGATGAATATACATGGCATGTACGCACACCGTGATAAGAATCATAAGAAAGCCTATAAAATAATCTGGAATAGCCAACACCCAATGATGCACAGGGAAAGCTTTGCTGAAGAAAAAACGCGTATAATTAGTCTTTTTTGCGCATTTACGTGAACATCAAGATAACTTTGGATTATTGATAAATGATTAGGTATTCCAGATTATTTGTTGGTCTACTTTTGTCGGTTAAAGTTTTGTGCGAGCATAATCCATACGTTTCATTGTCTGGTCGTTATCAGCCTTTAAAGTTCTTAAATTTTTGGAGATAATCGTTACCAGGAACATTTTACCACAAACTGCACTGTATCCCAGTATTGTATTATAATTTCTTTTTATTTCCAGTGACAAAGGGACACCCTCTCCAGAAAAATCTAATCTAGATGAGGTAAGAAAAAAAAACGAATTATAATTTATCTTAATAGAAAAAAATCTTATTACCTAAATAGAATTGAGAAAAATCATTGAAGTCATAACACAATTCAAATGACAAATAAAATAAGCCTTTGAAGGTTTAAAGTATTCGAGTCCTTGAAAGTTAGAAAAAATATATGATCAAAAGATAGGTAATTTTAGTACAATATTATTTTTTTAGATTGCCTACAATTTGAGTTATGAATTACAGAACATTTTTGTTGGGCAAATGAATTGGAAATTATACCATCCCAACCTTGTTTTCGAAGATAGGATTAGAGGTATAGTTTTATGCTTGTCATTCAATTCAAAAGTGAAGTTTCTTTTAAGGGGGGGGGGGGGGGCTGGGGCTGAAACTTACACCCAAATTTGAATATTTTTATTATTTTCATTAGGTAAACTTCCATGAAATAGAAAGATATTATAAATCTGATTACTTGGGATTATAAAGAAGCTGTTTCAGTATCTTAGGTTAAAAAAGGTCTATTTTGAAAGTATTTTTGACAGATTTAATGCCAAATATATGATAAAACGTATAAAAAATTTACAGACTTAAATGTTTCAAAATACTGTTATTATTATCTAGGCAAGAAGCTGGTTGGTTTGGTGGAGTATTCAAAATTTGTTAACTTGGTGAAAATTATTGCACACTTAAAATTTGTTTACGTCAGGTAAAATATTTTCCAGTATTGCTTCGAAACCGATTAATATCCCCTGGATTAGAACCGGTTCTCAGCAATACTGAAAAATCATGTATGTTCCCCCAGCATCTATGGAACTTGTCTTTAAAGGGATAAGAAAGGTACACAAAATTAGCTTAAAACCATCCCTGGACATATTTCAAGCATTCTCAAAAGTGAGAACTCAGTTCTATAGTTAAATGCAATATTAAGGTTAACTTTACTATTTTATATAAAAGGATTTAAATCCTTTTAAAGACATAATTTTGATAAAAATTCTTTTATAATCTTATTTTACAGATTTGATATCTTAAATATTTCCAAGCACCCAGAAGATAACACCATAAGAATAAGGTAAGGGCGACATAGATGTTTCGTAGAAACTTATATTTTCTTTTAAAAAGAATGACAACATCCATAAAAGCGAATAATAGTCTCAACAAATCAGGTAGACAAACGAATAATCAGTAACAACGCATTTAATATTCAATTATACATATAAAAAGTCTAAAAAATTCTTGTATTCCCCCAAAATTACTTGAATAGGTACCTACAGGATCTTAAGGTGGGCATATTTACATTTAAAAACTATTTTAGAGATGTTTCTGTTTTAATTTTAGGTAAAAATAAATATAAGGATTTCTTTGGGAAAAAGATTGTTGTTGAAAGAATAATATTCAACAAATAGAGTTGCTAAGCTTGCTAAGTTTTACCTTATCGTAACAGGAATTATTATGTTAAGTTGACACCGACTTGACCAACCACCAGTTTTTTTAATTTGAAGCACCGGATAGTTCATACATATGATGTACCTAGAAAAATGAATATCTTATATGAGGCCGTAGAGTTCATTTCTTAAAAAAATAGTTTCTCATCTTTATGCAAAAGAGCCCTATATAATCAGGGAGTAAGGGAGGGGACAATGGATCGAATATTCAATTTTTAGGAGTCTCAGACTTTGGGTACTGGCTTAAAGGGAATGTGCAAGAATTTAGCAGTTTCTGACTGAGTTTGGGTACTTGCGCATGAAATGCCGCTACTCGTTATGTATGTTTTGAATATTGCAGACGGGGAGAAGGGATAAGGGTAGTGGGGGCAAGGGAAATAAACACTCGTTGTGTTAGTTTGGAATGTAGCAGACGGGGAGAAGGGAGGTGGGGGCAAGGGAAATAAACAGAATAAAAAGGGGCAGTCATATTCTTGCTAGCAGCTGGCCGGGTCCAATAATCTTGTAATATAAAAATCACACCAAAAAACCCCAATATATTTCATCAAAAACAAGTTGTGATTTCACTTTACATGACGCTATGGAAATCTATTATTCAATTAACAATCCCTTTATAATTTCCTACATATTTATTGGATTAAACTGGATTTCATGCCCTTTCTTTGATAACTCTTATATTGAATTACTTGGCCATTGTCCCCTCCCTTACTCCCTGCTATATAATAGGTAGTAAACATATCTTATTATAGATGGAGAATAGCTGGACTTGGCACATTGAGAATGGTTTGGAGATATTTCCCTGACAAGCTCTGGAGGAGAGGCAATATGAACAAGTAAGTATTCTGAAGTAGCGCAGCTTATAACTTTACTTTATGTCTGTACGTCCCTTTCCCTGGAAATACTTTCCTGACAAGCTCTGGCAGGGGTGTATATTCTGCATGGGATCCCCGGCTCAGGGGGGGGGAAAAAAAATAAAAATCAAGTGGTTGGAGGGAAAAAAAATGTAAAAATTAAGAAAACTGAAAACATTTTTTCCATTTCCCCCCCTCCTTGGTGAATAAAAAATAAAAAAATGTGTGGTAGGAGGGATAAAATAATTAAAATATAGAGTCCTTTAAATATTTTTCCATTTTCCCCCCTTCATGGTGAGAAAAAACTAGGGGGGGGGAAAAAATAACAAATTTTGTAGCCGGGGAAAAAAAATAAATCTTGTGCAGAATATACACCCCTGAGCTCTGGAGAAGAGGCAATATGAACAAGTAAGTATTCTGAAGTAGCGCAGCTACTTTTACTTTATGTCTGTACGTCCCTTTGGAGATATTTTCCTGGTAAGCTATTGAGAAGAGGCAATATGAACAAGTTAGTATTTTGTATACATCTTTAGTAGCGCAGCTACTCTAACTATGACATGTCTGTACGTCCCATTCCCTGGAAACATCTCTGACAAGCTCTGGAGAAAAGGTGGTATTAACAAGTAAGTATACATCTTTAGTAGCGCAGCTACTCTAACTATATGACTGTACGTCCCCTTCCCTGGGGGATATTTCCTTGATAAGCTCTGAAGGAGAGCAATATGAACAAGTAAATATTCTTCGTTAGTAGCGCAGCTACTCTATAACTATGCATATATCTGTACGTCCCTTTCCCTGGAGATTCTCTCCTAAAAAGGTCTAGAGGAGAAGCAATATGAACAAGTAAGTATTCTTCGTTAGTTGCACACCTACTTTATAACTATGAAATGTATGTGTGAACGTCCCCTTTCCCTAGAGATACTTCCCTAATAAGGCTTGTAGTAGAAGCAACTACTCCTGTTTGTTGTTACTGATTTCCTGAGAACACCCTGTAGAGTGTAGATAAAATTCTTATATTTTCAGGAACGCCCCCACCTGGTATGATGGATATTCTGTATTTCACGTTGGACCTGATGATCTCATCTACAAACACGTGGCTGATAGGGTGAGTATCCAGGGATAAGACAATAGACGATAAATTGATGTACATCGCGATTCTCCAATGATGATAAACAAAATTACCCCTTCTATCCATATTGGTCGATTTATTGGTTGAAATTTTTGACACTGCTCTATTTTGAACCAACCTTTAAATGTACCCAAAGTTTTGAGCCAACATATGAAAGGATGTGTTTCTAAAAACTTTGGGTACCAATACTAACTTCATTCATTCAATGTCCCCCGTTTTTTTTATAACAAACGTAAATAATGTTAATCTATAGAAGGCATAATTAGGGATGCTAATAGATTTATCATCCATTGTCTTATACCTTAAAATCTCTGCTAATATGTAAATTTAGATATTTTTATGGCTGCTGGAATAGTTATTCATCGTATCATATTATAGACTGATTTATGAAGATATTAAAATAAAATATTATAAGATTTAAACCATTTTTGTTAGACTTAAGGTGCCTAAGCAATATTGGAAAATATTTCCGGTCTTTTCATGTAACTTCGGTATGTCTTTTTTATTTTAAAAAGGTGCAAAGGGGTAGTTTCACGAAATGCATTTGAACTTAATTTAGTGAACCGCATAATTTTTGCTAGTTAATGGGTTAAATTACATTTATATAGCATATATTTGAAATAAATCAATTTTCTACCACGTAGTTTTTAATATATCAAGACTTGAAAATTATCTTTTTGTGATATATGCAATTTAAAAAGACGATTTTCAAGTCTTGATATTTTAAAAACTACGTGGTAGAAAATTGAAATTCTTTCAAATATATGCCATATAAATGTAGTTTAACCAATTAACCAGGAAAAAATATGCGGTTCACTGAATTAAGTTCAAATGCCTTTCGTGAAACTACCCCGTAATCTAATCCTTGTTGATTTTAAATTATTTCAGCGTATGCCCGACCAAGACAAAGAAAAAGTTGGCGTCAACCCTGTGGTGGAAAAATTAAAGAAACTGAAACCCACCCCGGCTCCAGCCCCAGCAATATAAGAAAATAAACCCATGGAGGGGAGGGTACATTGGACTGTAAATTATACTGGTACCCAAAGTTCTAAATAAACATAATTTTTATTTGACTTGAAAACTTTGGGGTAAAAGTATACAATTTTTTCCACCAATAATATTAAATTACAGAAGGGGTAATTTTTTTTATTATAATTGGCGGTGTATATCAAATTATCGTCCATTGTCTTATCCCGTTCTCAAGATCCTTGGAAACAACACAATTGGGATGAGAAAGGGGTTAATAGGTATTTGTTTATCTTATTTTCTAAAAGGAAATATAAATGAACGCGATGTTAAGAGATTTTTTTTAAGTTTAGACTTTAAGAAATCTTTTGATACCAAGTCTAAAGAAAATGCATACTAATTTAATTTCATATTCTTATTTTTTGTATATATACATTGGACTGTAAATTGTATGGTCCCCAAAGTTTTTATCACATCTTCTCTCATAGTTGGCTATAAACTTTTATTAAATCTTGATTGGTTGGCACAAACTATTATTTTAATAGAACTTTTTCACCAATAAGCTTCATTAATGTTGTCGAGAATCTTTATAAACTCATTACATCGCGTTCATAAATATTTTCCGTTGTAGAAAATTTTGTTGAACCATTCACATTTTATGTTCTTTAAGAAGAAAAATAGAAAATAGTTGATTTAAAAAAGTTAAAATGATTTGATTACTACTTAGGTAGGCCTAAAATATTAAAGAAAGAATATTTTTTATTTTGTGAATCTTTAGTGCTGTGATATTATTTTAATATTATTACATTTTATTATTATACAAATGTTGTGGAAGAATTGTAATTTGTAACAATACCTTTTTTATTGTTTCGAGTTACAAGCTACCTACAGTTTTTATAGTTAAAAGTTGATATTTAAAAAAAATAGTATAAAACTTATGAATTTTACTCTTAGTAAATACGTAATTGGCTGATTTAAACTTTATATTTGTTTGCCCTTCTTTTCCTCTTTATATTTTAGATTATTATTATATAAGACTGATTTAACCTAAGATAAAAATTAGTAGTTTTAAATTTGAAGACGAAAAAATTTATGTTTGATTATAAAAAATGAAAAAGATATTTTCTTTAGGTAAGGAAATACTTTACATGACAAAAGTTTCTTAAGTGTTAATTTGATTTTAAAAGAAAAACTAAATATATGGGGGATGATGATCCAGGGGTGATTTCTCTTAGTAGGGTTGCGGTACCCTCCCCTATAATTAGTTATAACCCTAAAGCATAAAGTTATAACAGGACCTATGAAAAGCTACAATGTAAGATTCATGTACCTTCAGCTGATATAGCAATCTTTCAGTACAGGGTCCTACAGACAGAAGACATCCTGTTACTTTTCTAGAAAAACTAGCGGCTACGCCCCTAGGTGGGGGATTACTTACCTTTACGATTATTTATGTGGCTAAGAAAGATATTTTTATTGTTTTGCACTAAATTCAATCACACAAAATATTGTAAAAGTAAGAATTTGTAAGGATTTATTGTGTCTTACAGTTTACAATTAATGATAATATTAAATATTTTAATTTATACCTAAAATATATGTATTTTGTTATATGTATGTATTATTTTTAAAATACACTTTAGATATTGAAAAAATGATTTTATTTTATGTTGTTGAGTTAGTAACTTTTTATTCCTTTTTTTTCAGATATATTAAAATGGAACTACCATGTCGAATATGTTTTGTGGTAGGTATTTGATATAAAAGATTTTTTTTTAAATCAGATAAAATATTTGTTTCAACGGATTTGGCAATAGCATCCTGGGTTTCTCTATTTGAAGGGTTGGGGGGGGTGGTAAATAAAATAGCCTGATACCATCTAAGGACTCCAAGAACAGAATAGCCCAAAACCTCTCCCAGACCTCTGTGAAACTTTCCTCTGTTAGGTCTTACCGGACAAATAAAAATACCTTATTACGTTACTGAACACCTAGGATTATGATCACTTTTTAAAGGGGAATGGTAGGTGGTCCATTTAGATAGTCAAATGATATCTTTGTCAGGGATCTAAAGGGATAACGCAATGGCCGATAAATTGATGTACAATGTACATCCCCTATGATGATACAAAAATCAACCCTTCTGTAGATTACAATTAGTTGATAAATCATTTGGAAAATCGAATTAATGAACCAACCAATCAAAGTTCACTAAAAGCCCCCTAAGTTGTTAAGCCAAAGTAAAAGAAAACATTATTTTAAAACTTTATGGACTAGTGTTATAAACATCCCAACCATGTACTACTCTTCAACTGCAATTCTTAATATTAAAAAATTTACCTACCTAATATTTATCAACTTAATGGATATAAGAATACGTGGATATTGTGACAGGGGAATTTTGTCGTCAATTGAGGTTGCTATATGTTCCTCCATTGCATTGTCAGGGGAGGGGATGGAGTGGTCACATTAGCAAACTGGAAGAAACATTTTATTAGGGTATGTAAGAATTTCTAACAATATCCACATATTTCATATCTATTATCATTCTGTTATTTTATTTAGAAATCAAGAGCAGAAAATTATTCAAGTTTATTTGAGGTAGGTACTTAACTATTAGGTAACATTTTTTGTTTTAAAAACTATTGATCCATCTCAACCCAAGGCTACTTGTATCAAACTAACATCTTTTTACAGGCTGAATAGGATTGTTTTTGTTTGGTATTTTGACTAAGGAGGGAGGGGATATTGTATGAATTATTGGATTATACTGGCACCCAAACTTGTATAAACTCAATCTCTCATTAGTTGGCTTAAGACTTTGGAGACTTTCATTTAATCTTTATTGGTTGATAAAACCTAGCCGTGTTAACGTTTTGACTAATAATCTTAATCTACAGATGGGGTAATTTGTTCATTATCAAATCATTGTGGATGTTAATTTCATTGTTAATATCATCCATAATCAATATCAATTTATCGTTCATTGGCAAGATGGTTGACATTTTTAAAAGGGAAGCTTTTCTATAATTAAGGTCGGTCCGTCCGTACGTCCGTCCGTACGTCCGTAACGGATAGCTTTTTTCGTTAATTTAGGCATGTTAGAATTGTCCTATCGATTTCAAATTTTGCATGGTGATTCCTTTAATAGTTAGGTACGATTTAGAAAGCGTAGAAACTATAATCATCACCAAAATGTCCGTACGTCCATTTTAAACATGTTGATTTTTTTACTTTTTTAACAACAAATTTTTATGTGATCTAATCATCCGATTGATCTGATTTTTGGTATATTGATTCCTGGGACAATAAAGTATAATGTAATAAGCGAAGCAACTCTATAATCAAGTCCTAGCGTTAAACTCTATATTAAATAAATAGTTACATTTACTTAATACAGGTTCCTGAGATGCTACAGAACAAGATGATACTGATGACGACCTGAACAATGGAATGGATAATGATGAAATTGATGTTGTTGAAAATATGATTGAAGATGATATTGATGACTATAACCCTAATGATGGATATGATGGAAATAATCTTGAAGATGACAATAACAAATAGCTTTCTGCAATACAATCAAGTCATCAATATAACAATAGCCACAAATCCAATTATTTTAATAAAGCACTCATCAATCAGACAGTTTGTATTTTCAACTTAAACATTCATAATGATTTTATTGAAGTTTTAAAGTTTTATCAATTTCTTTTATACAAACTTTTATTCAAAGCTTTATTGGCCTTATGTTTTATAAACAAAAGATTAGCAGCAATATTTAAAAGACATTTTATTTATTAAATATTTAGCCCGGAGTGCTCCCCATGTAAAATGTGACATATTGAAATGTGATGATGAATCTTGCAAATTGAAATGTTCACACTCTACACGGGGAGCACAAAGGAACACTAACCTATCTCTTTTAGACCATTGAGCTTACGGTTTTGTATGGCTACAATGATGACACTGAGTACAGCTTCACACTAGGTGAGTCACCAACTAATGTGGTGGCAGCGGTGATTCACAACCAGCACGCCCAGAGGAGTCTTAATCTACAGTCAAAAGTGATCAAGCATAAATATGCCTGGTGGAATAAAGATATCAAAACCAGAACGCTTGCCTAAAGACAATGTTAGTGAGCCTGATCTTCACTCTTGGTGGAATGAACTTTTAAATTATCTCAACCAAGATGATGATTTCCACCTCTTTAAAACTAAAGGCATATACAACACATGGACTGCTGCAGAGATTGATGAGGACAGAATTGCTAAAGTTCATGCTAGTGATGAAAAGGATAAACTAAATACCAGAAGAAGACAATTAAACAACTACCTCACAATCATTGCTGGATGCTGCAGTAAAGACCAGTACATGCTAGTGATCAGACAAGCAACAAGTTTAAACTGGATTTGGAACGAGCTAACTGTCATATATCAACATCAGCATAAAGGCAAAGATTTTCTTGGAATAGTTGACATTCAATATGATCCTGATAAAGACACAGCCATCTCAGTTTACAACAGCTACAGAGCCAAAATAATGGAAAACTTAAAACCAGCTGGAACACACATTGAATGGAAAAATACAACTTTGACAACCCAAGAATCTATTTCCCCAACCTTTGAAGATCACATCCTTCTAACTACATTGCATCTGATTGACAAAAGATTACCTGCCAGGGTGAAAGAGATTTATGGTCCTAGAATTGAAAAAGGAAAATTTCTTATGGATCTTAAAATGGACATTCTTACAAATGTAAGCAAAATGCTTGATGATATGGAAGATGATGATACTGATGTTAACATCAATGCTATTAAACATGGTCAAGACTCCTTCCAACTTGCATACATGAGAAACAATACTAGAGGATCTCAAAGAGGCAGAAACAGATACCAAAGATCTAACAACAGCAGATCACAACAAAATCCAAACACACAATTCTGCCGTCTATGCCATCTTAGCCGTAAGCCTCAATCAGTAACCCTATCTCATGAGATTGGAGATATCTCCTGTCCATCCCTTTCCAACAGAGACAGAGATGGGTTAAAATCCAAGCTGTCCATTAATGCCATTCAAGCTGATGAAAATGCTGATGATGATGATGATGAAATTGATGAGGAAGAAAAAATGAATCAGATTGCTGAACTACATGGATATAATCCAGGTGAGCCTTTAATTTCTAAACCTAATAAAAGTGTGGCCAATACTTCAATACATGTTATTAAACCAGTCCCTTCACAGATCTTCACTGTATATCAAAATGACATACCAATACACATGGATCTTGATTCTGGATGTTGGATCAACTCAGTCAAGCTAAGCTTTGCCCACCAAATGAAATGGAAGATCCACCCAAATGGCCAACTGGCTAAAATTGCAGATGGAAAAACAATCCTAAAATCATCTGGAGAAATTCATGAAACATTCCAAAGAAATAACTGGGTTGTTAAATTTTCTGCTATTGTCCTAGAGAATCTTCATACTGATGTTATAGCAGGAAACAATTTCTTCATGGACAACAATGTGAAACAAGACATACCAAAAAGAAACATAATTGTCCACAACAAATACATTGTCCCAGAAACAAATAGAAATGTAGCCTTGCCAACTCTTCCCATCAATTCAATCATTGAGATATCAGAGCCTGCAGTTATCCTACCACTTCAAGAGATACCAGTTAAAGTCCCCCTTGAAGATGACAAAGTTGTCTTTATTGAACAATCTCCAGGAGCAAATACTAATTGGCCTACACCTCAAATATGTACTGTTAAAGATAACCATATCAACATACTCAACAATACTCAAGAACCAGTCTTTATCAAGAAACACAACATAGCTGTCAGAGAAGTAGTTGAGAAATATGATCTTGAAACCAAACTTGATTACAAAATGAATACAGTCAAAGCAAATGATAACAATGGTCTTGAACATATTGAGGAAATACAAACAAATAAGCAAAGACTAACAAATGATCAACAAAATAGATTGGACCAAATGCTCAACAAACATAATAAAGTCTTCAACCAAGATTTGTCTATGGGATACAACCACAAATCTGGTCCACATTTTTGCAAACTCAAATTTGCAAATCTAGAAAGGCCCAGCTCCAAGAAAGCCATCTGTGTACAGTACAATTCTCAAATGAATGCATTGTTACAAAAAGTCTGTGATGAACTAACAGAGAACAATGTTCTGGGCATTCCTCAGCACGACAATGTTGATGTTCAATATATTATGCCCTGTTTCTTGAGAAAAAAGCAAAAGGCTAAAGATAAAGCTGCCAATGAGCTTACAACCAAAGATGTCAGGTTAGTTGTTAATACTTGTGAACTAAGTAAATACATGAAATCCTTACCAGCAAAAATTAACAAACCACAGGATGTTTATAACAAACTTGCCAAATGGAAATACATTATTAAAACAGACCTCTATCAAGGATTCTTCCAGAACCACATGCATAAAGATGCCCAAAAATGGTGTGCAATACTAACACCTCATGGTGGAATCAGATACTTCAAAAGAGGTATCCAAGGACTCATCAATCAATCTGAAGAACTTGATGAATTACTAGCTAATGTATTCAGACATCTTCTCACAGATGGTAAGCTTGTAAAACAAGCAGATGATTTGTTCATAGGGGGTGAATCAGTTGAAGAAGCTTTGCAAAATTTTCATGAAATGCTTCAAGTGTGTGATGAGAATAACATTAAACTCTCTCCCTCCAAAACCATAATGTTTCCAACATCTGTTGATATTATGAGCTGGATTTGGAATCAAGGTGGTACACTATCCCCTTCTCCTCACAGGAAAAAAGCTCTTGCCAAAATCACAGAAAATGATCTAAAAACAGTTAGAGATATTAGATCATGGGTTGGCTTATACAAAACTTTTATTTACCACACACCTAATCTCACAAAAATAATGGACCCTTTTGACAAACTAGTTGGTGACAAAGATTCCAAAGATATTATTGTTTGGAATGATGATCTGAGAAAACAACTTCAAGAGGCCAAAGATCATGTAGAGAAAATCTCTGATGTCTATCTCCCACACCCAGACAACCAACTTATAATCCTTACTGATGGAGCTAGAACACCACCTGGTGTTGGATTTGTGCTTCAAGCAAAAGATGATAAAGACAAAATTAGAACTGTAAGATACTATTCTGTCAAGCTTAAAGCTCATCATCTTAAATGGTCACCATGTGAGATAGAAGCAGTAGCCTTTGGCACTGCTATAGAAGCATTTTATGACATCATTAAAGAATCATCAAAACCTGTCATAATATGCCCAGATAGCAAACCAGTCTGTGATGCTACAAAAATGCTACAACAAGGTAAATTTAGCCTATCACCAAGAATACAGACCTTTCTAAATAATATGGGCAAAATCAGATGTGAAGTACAGCATATTTCTGGCAAAAGTGGACATAATCAAATGGCAGATTTTCAATCAAGAAATACTGAAGCATGTTTTGCTGAAATTTGCCAACTATGTAACTATGTTAACCAACAGTCTGACACCATCTTGGATCCCAAAATTGGAAATATAGAATATGAAATACCATATTCCAACAGACAAGGATGGAAAAGCATACAACAACAAGACAAAGCTTGTGTTCTTGCCAGAAATGCACTCCTTACAGGACAACTTATTTCAAAGAAATCAGGTAAAGTCAATACTGATGCAAGAAGAATCATCTCTCAAGGTAAAATTGCTAAAGATGACCTTCTTATTGTTCCTAAATCTATAGATTTGTCAACAGAAAAGATAGAAAGAATTATTGTACCATCATCCTACAATCAGGCTCTATTAACACAAATGCACTACAAAAATGACCATCCTACAAAAAGTCAGTTAAAGAGTCTATTTGACAAATACTTCTTTGGATTAGGAATAAATGCTGTACTTGACAGGTTGTATGATGAATGTTCCTTATGTAATTCAATGAAAAAGCTGCCAAAGCAAGATAACTTTCAAACAACAACAAATGCTACTCAACCTGGCACACATTTTGTTGCAGATGTGATGAGAAGGGCAAAACAGAAAATATTGGTAATTAGAGACCAGTTCTCATCCTTCACTCTTGCACAATTTATTGGCAGTGAAAATCATCAAGATCTTGAATCAGGGATTATCAACCTAATAACACCAATCAGAAACAAAGAATCTGTGATCATAAGAACAGATCAAGCAACAGGATTTCAAAAATTGGCAAAAAACAAATCTCTTGAAGAAATTAACATCAAAATTGAACTATCTGAGGATTTCAATAAGAATGGAACAGCAGTTGTTGACAAAGGAATCCAGGAACTGGAGAGAGAAATCACTATTCTTAATCCTAAAGAAACACCAATTGATGACAAAACTCTATCCAAAGCACTTGTCAATCTCAATGACAGATTAAGAAGAAAAGGCAATCTTTCTGCAAAAAACATTCTTTTTTCAAGAGATGAAAAACTAAATGCCAACCTAAATCTTGATGATAAGGAATTAGCTTCTGAGCAGCTGAAAACAAGGCAAGAAGCTAACCAAAGGAAACATAAGGAACTTAATGATGATAATTTTGCTATTGGAGAACCTGTTATGTTAAGAGAAAATCCAAGAAAACACACTGTCAGAGATCAATTTATAGTTACTAATGTGTTTAAGGAAAAAGTTCAAATGCAAAAAATAAATAATCACTTGACAAAAAAAACACAATCTCAGATTAGATCAAAAGTGTATGCAGTCAATAAAAATAAACTTTTCAAACTGAAAAAATTTGAGACCATACCTACCAAACCAAACAAACCTAAACAATCAAGTGAATATAACTATGATCCTGTAAAAAGAGATGATTCATCAGAAGATGATTGGAGTTCAGATGATACTATACAAGAGGATATCATTTCTGTAAATGCTCAAACTACCTCTGAAGACAATGATGAACCCAGCTCTTTTCAAAGTGCAGATTCCTATGACACACCAGAAGAAAACATTGATCAAAACAATAGTAACTATCAAAACAGGGGAGAAAATCTAAAAGAAGTTTGGATAACAGCAAAATCTACCAAACATCATAGAATCTTAAACAATTTAAAGCAAAACTTTGCTGCAACTATGATCCAATGTTGGTATAGAAGAAATTCTCAAAAAAGAATGACTATTAAAAACAGACTAAGAAAAACTACAAAACAACCAGAAGTTTTCAGAGATAACATACATGTCAATGCTACTGCCAACATTGTCTTAAGTACTACTGAGGAGAGAGTCATTGAAACTGATGATGAGGAATCATGTGATTGGGATCACCATGTTTCTTGCATTGACCTAACTGATAATGATGTAAACCTTGGATTTATTGCATCTCCCCTAGATTTAAAATTTAGTTTCTCTGAGCATGATTTGGATAAAGTGTTCAATTTCTCTGATGTGTTTCCCCTACAGTCAACACCAAATGAAGATGTTCCCCAAAAATTAGATATAAATTTCAATGAAACAAATTTCAACCCAAACAAAGTGTATGATTTTTCTAATGTACTACCACTGAATCCTGAACAAAAGAGAGTGAAAAAATCCAAATTCTCCAGGATAAGACATTTTTTAAGTAAAAGATTTGATTCAAGTGG
Organism: Acartia tonsa; assembly: GCF_053477335.1. Classification (NCBI taxonomy): domain Eukaryota; kingdom Metazoa; phylum Arthropoda; class Copepoda; order Calanoida; family Acartiidae; genus Acartia; species Acartia tonsa. The sequence continues at coordinate 31,782,361 of NC_137273.1, forward strand.
GGGGGGCACTCCATCAAAAGGGCTAGCTAATCTCAAAAGAAAATGGGGAACGTTAAACTCTATATTAAATAAATAGTTACATTTACTTAATACAGGTTCCTGAGATGCTACAGAACAAGATGATACTGATGACGACCTGAACAATGGAATGGATAATGATGAAATTGATGTTGTTGAAAATATGATTGAAGATGATATTGATGACTATAACCCTAATGATGGATATGATGGAAATAATCTTGAAGATGACAATAACAAATAGCTTTCTGCAATACAATCAAGTCATCAATATAACAATAGCCACAAATCCAATTATTTTAATAAAGCACTCATCAATCAGACAGTTTGTATTTTCAACTTAAACATTCATAATGATTTTATTGAAGTTTTAAAGTTTTATCAATTTCTTTTATACAAACTTTTATTCAAAGCTTTATTGGCCTTATGTTTTATAAACAAAAGATTAGCAGCAATATTTAAAAGACATTTTATTTATTAAATATTTAGCCCGGAGTGCTCCCCATGTAAAATGTGACATATTGAAATGTGATGATGAATCTTGCAAATTGAAATGTTCACACTCTACACGGGGAGCACAAAGGAACACTAACCTATCTCTTTTAGACCATTGAGCTTACGGTTTTGTATGGCTACAATGATGACACTGAGTACAGCTTCACACTAGGTGAGTCACCAACTAATGTAGAAATGTAAGTATGTCCATAAACATTATCCTGAATCAAGCAGTTTTTCAACACATTTTACTTACAATTTTGCTTTGACTCTTATACATTTATATCATGATTATTCAGTTCTGACACTATACAAGTGTTAATGTCCGTTTGTCCTACTGTTTCAGTGCTTCGCTTTTATGGATGTTGTCATCCTTGTTTCATTAGTTATTTTGATCAGTGGCTTACGGTAGGGGGGTCTCAACACCCCGTTAATATTGAAATTGGGGAGGCCTGCATCTCCTTTTTTCCCCCCATAATAATTGCACACACCCCTGGTTGATCAATGTGCACGCCACTGATATATTTTATTTTAGGAAGACAACCAACCAAATGTATTGAATAAGAAACTAAATGAATATCTAAATATTAAGTTTACTTACAGGAAAGAAGCTTCAAAACAAGTGAGTTGGTTTTAGTCCATTTTTTTCAACTTTTATGTATGTATATCATATTAACTTAATAGGTTCTATTTATAGTAATCGGTGGCTTTTCTTCATATCTTATGCTTGAACCATAAACATCAAATGTCTTGGAAAAAATTTAATTTTATTGCTTGTTTAAAATAAGGTTTAGGTAAGTTAGGTGGGGTTAGAAGAGGCTAGAATTGTTTTCTTTTCAGATTAAAATTAAGGGAGGGGGGACTTGGGTGGTCCATTTATATGTTTTAGTGATAGCAATGAAATTTCTATTATTAATTTATTGTCTACTTTTAGATATGTAGAATATGTACAGAATTATTACAAATCTTTGTCGATGTAATAAGGATCTTAAGGTAGGTGATTTTTTCATAACATTAAATTGCTTATAAAAATACTAGTGGCTGCGCACCATGTATTTAAGGGCTCCATGTTCGAAGAGAAGAGAAAACACAAAAAATAGCCTGAAATCAGACCAAGAAAGAAATCAAAAATAAAATTCCTTAAAACCACATTAGGACCTAAGTGAAGCTTGCATAAAAAGGAGAACTCAATTGGTTTAATAGTAATTGAAATCTTAAACTGCATACAAAAAAAAAATTTTACTTTATACCTACCTATAATAGGTTATTTTTTTTCCCTTTAAAAAGTTTTTGAGAGATTTACCTACATTTTTATGTTTTTCAGAAATATCGAGGAAAATTTTGATTCTGGGGCTGAGAAAACAGATAATCAAATATTGCATGAACTTGTTACTTACAAGCTTATAAGAGATAAATTAATTTTGGCCAATAAAAGGTAGGAATTTTTAAAGTTTTAGTGTTTAGATGATCAGATTTGTATTAAGATATTATCAAATAGAAATGAAACCTTTTATACCTATAACATAATGTGTATGGAGACTCGAAAGGGAGGGGACAATGGGCTGTTTATTACAATTGTCCCCAAAGTTTTATGATAACGTTGTTTGTTAGTTAGATTAGAATTTTGATTGGTTGGTTCATTAAATTTAGGTCCAAATGGTTCTATTACTAATTATAATCTACAGAAGGGTTAAATTTGTCTATATCATTTGGGATGAACATCAATTTATCGGTAATTGTCTTATCCCTTTAGATTCCTGTATTGTTTTCATACAGGCCATATATAAAAATTAAAGTAGGTAGAAAAAAGATATAAAATCATATTATCCATGTTTCAGTAATAAAGAACAAGTATCATTACAATCCAAAGAAGACAGCAAAGTAGATAAGAAAGAAGAGTATCCTTGGCGCAGGGGTGGTAATGGAGGAAATAATAGGATATCTGCTAAAAGGAATGGCTTATTTCATTGTAAAATAAATCTATGACTATGTAAGATCTCTATAACTACTGAACCTAGGATTGATTTCCCAATTTTAGGGAAGTTTCACATATAACCCGGTATGGTTTTAGTCTATTTCATTTTAAAATTAAAGTCTTGGTATAGTTTGGGCTTTTTTTCTTCTCCCCCCCCCCCCCCCCCCCTCTTAGTATGAATATACACCACTTTAATGTTAGAAGTGCAGTCGCTAGTTACTTTAATTCCCCACAACCCTCTTCCCCTTTTCCTCCCATTCTTACCCATCCCTCTTCGGTTGCATGAAAATAATCAAGATATACCCCTACCTTTCTTCCAAAGGTTTCGTGATTTTTTGTAGAATTGATTGTTGTTGTTGTTGTAGTAGCCCTGATTCTCTGAAGTTAGGATTCAGATGCACACGGAGATTGGTTGTGAGAATCCTTTGGCCAATCGCTAGATTGGTAAGCTTCGCGCACAGCTGTATGTATTGAATGGTACATTTCAAGCTGACCCGCAATTCTCGTGGAAGCTACTCAATTATTATATCACCCTGGCCTAATTGAGTATGGCAGGTGTTCCATTTTAAGCCACCGTAATGAATGGCACTCTCATAGGAATGAAGAGCATGGATGAGAGAAAGCATGATTTAATTTGCTTGATTTGTAGGGTCCTAACTTCCTACAGATCTCCCTCCTTACAACCTAGAGGCATCACAGAGAAGGTTGCGTGATAGTATTTATGACAAATTGCGAATTAATTTGTCATTCAAACTTGAATTGATTGTTAGAATAGCTAGGCCTGGACAGGATAGGTATTTTATAATGTTTCCTTTATTTTTCAATAAATGAGCAAAAATATAACAGAAAACGGGACTCGAACCCTGGTGATATGTCCTCCAGCTCCAATACAATGTCTAAAGCAGCAACCCAGCCACGTGTTGCCAACAGAAACCTTGTTCCCAAATTGAGTTCTAAGAATGTGGAGCTCATCCCCATACAGAATACTCAGAATGGAAAGTAAGAATTTTGCAGGGATCTCAGGGGATAAGACAATGGGCGATACATTGATGTACACCCCCATCTATGTTAAACATAATAACACCTTCCGTTGGTAAGATTTCTGGTGAAACAGATAGAACACTGGTATTAATAAATCAAGGTTTGATAGTCAACAAAGTGAAATTATATGTTTAGGAATAAACAATTTGTACCAGTACAAATAACAGTTCAATCTACCCCTCCCTCCATAACAGTAATTAAACTAAAAAGAATAGGTATTTGTTTTATTGCAGGACTAATGTTGTCCACGTGGGTAACCAGATCATGATTCCAGTATCTGTTAAAACTACCTGTAAACACTGTGGAGAAACTATAGGAATCAAGTTTAGACAATGTTATTGTAATTATTTTCAACAAGGATTACAACGTCTTGATGTAATGAAAAACAATTCAACCTCCCTACCTTGATAAAATACCCCATGAGTCCTCGATATGTAGGTTGCCGCTAGTCCTTGTACAAGAGTAATAGGATGTTGGTCTGTGTTTATGTGTATCGAAAGATCTTTTTAACTCTTAAGCCGATATGGTATTTCTTTACAATAAAGCTCCTTACAGGTCCAGGGAAGGGTTTTAAATAATATTAGGGAGGGTACCTCCACCCTCCATAAATCGCCTCTAGAATCACTCCCCTAAAAAAAGGAAAATGTAGGGTACACTCCTCTCCCCCCCCCCTTTCCTTAAGAACCATTTAATGGCCTCAAGTGGGGTCGCCGCTAATAGAGTAATATAGGTAATAAACTATTTTGTTGTAAAACTTGATTTTGAATAGTTGCAGCAAGTATGAATGAATACAAACAGCACAACTGCAGGGCTACCTTTGAAAAAAGATCCTTAGGTAAATTCATTGTTAGTAAGATGTTATAGAATATTATTGAATAAGAAGGGGGGGGGGGGGAGTTTGTACAGTTATAGGAAATGAAAATTCAGTATTAAATTTTGGACTGGCCGTTTGGGCTTGTTTTTATAGATATCAACCTAATTCTTTTTGTAAACTCTCTTATATGATTGGATCTACCTGTAAAACTTTGAAAATTTGATTTTGGGACTTTCCTTCTAGGGGCTAGTGGGGCAAAAGACCCCCCCAAACACTAAAATTTTAAGTTAAGAGTTTATTTTTTAAGATATCGAGCTGATTTTTTAAATGGAAGCTTTTATTGCATAAATGAGTTGATTAGCCATCCCTTATTTCATTTTTGCACTTTACTTCTAGGGGCTTGTAAGCTCAAAACTTATAAATTTTGTAGATCTTATCATATAAGAGAGTTTACAAAAATAATTAGGTTGATAACTATAAAACAGGCCCAACGGCCAGGGCAAAATTTGATGCTGAATTTTCATTTCCTATAACTGTACAAACTTCCCTCCCCCCCCCCCTTAATCAAGGGGCATAGCAAAGTTATTGGTTAACCTGTCTTTGGGGACAAGAGTAATATTTAGACCAGTGTATCCTCCCTCCTTGGATTTTCTACCTTTTAATTTAAAAATTTACAATTTACTTTTCCCTGTCTCCTCAAGGGGAGGGGGGGGGGGGGTAATGCAACCATCTCGTAATCAGTGATTAAATGGCACTTAGAATTCGAATTTTGATCTGAAATTTTTCATGAGTAATCCATGGTAGGTCTTTTTTCCCTGAATCGAACAAAAAGTTGAAAAAGTAACGGCTGGCGGCTCAGCCGTTTAACCGGTTTATGCCTATTTTCAGGGCAAATTCATCATTAATTATGTAGGAATCAACTTTTTAAAACATATTTTTGGTTTAATTAATGTAAAATAATAACAATAACCATTTTTTAAATTTCTTGTACCAACAGCTACCGGCTAGAACCGTTTGATAAAGTTTTTGAGCGACAAAAAGTATTATGTGGAGATAGGTTTCGTAACTAATTTGCTCTTAAGATAGCCCATAAATGGCAAAACGGCTGAGCTGCCAGCTGTTAGCCGTTATTTTTCCAACTTTTTGTACGATTAAGGGAAAATAGACCTACCAAGGATTATTCATGCAAAATTTCAGATCAAAATTCGAATTCTAAGTGCAATTTAATCATTGATTACGAGATGGTTGCATTAACCCCCCCCCCCCCTTATATTGTTGATCCTTTTATTTTAGAGTGCAAGATCAACAATTGCGGAAGAAAATTCTTTGGAAGTCATTCATTAAAATTTCATCAAAAGATTTCACATTATAATAAGTCAATAACTCAGGTTTTTGTTTATACAATACAGCAAAAAAACAATTTTAAGATTAAAACAGGTTTTGTTAGCCCCGTGATGCCGAAATACGGGCAAAAAAACTGGTTTAATCTTATGATGTTACATTTTTATATTCATAGAATACTGGAAATAATACGATGCTATACATAATTTTCAGTATTCAATTTTTCTGGAAAAAGATTTCTATGTTTTCTAAGATCTTTATAACGGCTCACCTAATAAGGTTTGATGCCTACTAGTTCGAAAGTGCAGACATAACAGTGTTATAGATTAGCTCTGCTATTAAAATAAGGATGACAACATTCTTTAAAAAAAAGCTTGCAAACGCTTGAATAAACGAACTTTAACACTTATAACACAATGTCAGAACTGAAAATGCAGAATATAAATGTGTAAGTCTAAACAAAATTGTAAGTAAATTTGTTGCAAAAGTGCTTATGTACAGGAGACTGTTTAAAGATATGCTTAAATTTATAGGACATGATTATTGATTATAGAAATGATTCTCTTATAACAATGATAGTGTTCATTAATATCCGAGGAATAAGTATTCTAAAACTCAGATAAATACGATAATTATGTCATAATCATTTAAACAATTGTACGTACGGACACTCTAAAAACAATTATAGAGTTGCTACACTTTCTGAATCGTACCTAATTATTACAGGAATCACCATGGAAAGTTTAAAGTATCTAAAACAATTCTAACATGTTTAAATTAGCAATAAGAGCTATCCGTTACGGACGGACCTACCCTAATTATATAAAAGCTTCAAATAAGATGCTTCAAATTCTGGGGCAATTCATTTATTATTATATTTTTTGCTGTATTGGAATAACTTTGAAGTCCCTGGAGGCCTCATCCACCAAAGATGTTTTATCATTAGCTATGCAAGGAACTGGTTTAAATTTTTAAATAATCATGGAATACAGGGACATGTGAATAGAAGAAAATAAAGGTCTCTCTTGAAGATTTTATATTTTGACAGTCATTATAAGGTATTCAAGAGATGATAAATTACTCTACTACTCTTAATTTTATTAAACAGAATTTCCCCTCTTTCTATTGATAAACATATTGGTTGAAAAGTTTGGACACTGTTGTTTCTAACCTATCAATCAATTAAGATTGAATAAAAGTCCCCAAAGTTTTCAAGCTAATAAAGGAGAGAACATGTTTATAAATCTTTTGGTGCTAGAGTAGTTTACGGTTTACATTTGATTTTTCTCTCCTTGTATCCTTGTTTATTACAACTTAGCAGAGTTTCGGATCCGGATCCGCAAGGATCCGCATATATTTTTAAGTCCAAGGATCCGGATCCGTAAAAAAAGGCGGATCCGGATCCTTGGACTCAAAAAAATGCGGGAAAAATGGAAAAATCTACCTAAATTTATATAAAATCTCAGACATTCTCTTGATGAGAGCCAATCTTTAAGGTTTAGGTTCAGACTTGAAAATTAAAAGTATTTTTGACTTCGAATTAAAGAATAATTTTTTTTTGAAAAATTTGGTGATTTTATTTTTATTGTCAAGGATCCGGATCCGTATCCGCACTGACCAAATTTTGAGGATCCGGATCCGCATACAATCAATGCGGATCCGAAACTCTGCAACTTAGGGTAATTTTGTGTATCATTATTAGGGACGTACATTAAGTACTTAACGTACATCAATATATCAGCCAATTTTTTATCCCTTTAGATCCCTGCAGAAAACTGCTATACTCTAATAATATATTATTTTTATACCAGCTGCTCGATAAACAGGTTCTGTTTGTTTAGATGCATAACTTTGTTAAAGTATTTTATTTGTGATATTTGTATGAAGGATAACCTAACCTGGAAAGCCTATAGAGGACGGGATACATGAACCAAATCTTGTTTATGCAGCTAAGCGTCCTATACACAACCAACCCTTTGATTGCATAACCTTTGTCTTTAAGTCCTATCAATGCATCGTAGGGATTGTGCCTTTTTTGGGCAAAGGCATTCATCCTACTTTAATTTTTAGCAATACTTTAGTTGCTGGTCATGTGTATACTATACAGCAACGCCAAATAAAATGCAAGGAATCTAGGCAACTCGTCATAGTTCAAGTTGTGATTCCACTACATCATAATAAAAAAATTGAAAAAATTCCTTTATACATGAATGTAAAAAGATGTGACTAATAAAGACTTTTTTGTGCCCTGTTTGTAAAGATTTTAAACAGTTACGATAAAAAAAAGACATAAACAATGATGAACCAATAAAAAGTCCTCCAAAAACATCATCCAGTTTGTCTCTATTCAACCAACAGTCAATACAAGGTAATTTAAAAAAAAAACTTATATCAAATTTATTTTTAAATGACAAAAACTACTCTATAATCCACTTTTTTCTGTCAGCAGCGAAACTACTTGATAATTAAATTTATATTGGCTGAATGTACAGCTTATAAGGATAATTTGAAATAAACAGGATTTGCTTGAAATAGACGGCTTATTTTTCCTTGGCCTCTAGTGGCACGTAACATTTTTTTCAATCTATGTTAAGATCAGCTGTTTTGTTTTTTAAAAATATTTTTTCGGCCGCTAGATTGGGTTAGTTACAGATTTTTTTGCGATTTCTCTTCTAAGGTCGGTGGTACCTTCCTCTCTAATAGCTATAAACCTTCCCATGACCTAAGAATCGAAGCTACACTGTAAAGGAGAATCATATCGGTTAGGGGGTTATCGAGATCCTTAAGTATACAAGACATAGAGAGATCCTGTAACTTTATTATAAGGATTGAATACATACTCTACAACTCACTATGTCTGTCTGTCTGTTTGATATGTCGTTTTGAGATGTATTATGAATATAAGCAAAACTAATCAAAAACTATTTAGAAGCAGACGAATTTAAACTGGTGTCTCCGGCCACTCAAACTCCTACTACAACCACTGGATATAAGGTACAGTCAGGGATATTGAGGGATAAGACAATGGTCGCTACATTGATGTACAATGTACATTCCATTTCCCAATGATGATAAACAATATTACCTCTCTGTAGATTAATGCTATTGATTGAAAAGGTTGAATGCTGATAGCTTTGAATTAAGATTTGATTAAAAGTACCCAAAGTTTTCAAGCCAACGATTTAAGGGGTTCAAATTTAATTTACATTCTAACATCCCCTCCCTCCATTGTTTAATGCATAGGGGTTGCTTAAAAAATATCAGCTGGTTGTTGGGTTCGAATCTCTGCTCAAACCGAGCATGATAGGGAGACACAGAATTTCATTATAATAAAATTATTACATATATTATTATCAGATAAAGTTCTTGAAATCTTATTACCTTATTCCAAAAATATGCTGAATTAATATTTCACTCCGTTTCTTTTACTTCCTTTTTTCTTTTTCACTTTTCTTTTTTATTCTCTATTTCTTACAGATATAGGATTATATCTATATGTCCTTAAGCTTTGCTTTTTCTAAATAATTTTGCTACTCTAGAATGTAATCGTCCTCGTTTATAATTCAGATTATTGCTAGCATGGAACCAATGGTGGAGTCAATCAGTATTAATACAAATGCTAGAAATGAATCTCATACAAATTCTCTGAATTCTGAAAGTTTAAATCTACCCACGGCTCATAGGTATTTCTTTAGTTTACCGTTATTTAAAGCATATATGTATCTTTTTTTCATATATGAAGATTCCTGTGATAATAAGAAATAAAAATACCTACCTATAGATTTATATTTTAAATTTTTGAATTTTTTTTTAAATGATAAACTTTCCCGTTCAATATTCGGCATTTGAAGAGAAAAACAAATGGAGAAGGATAGCCTAAAACCTTCCCTGGACAAATAAAAAACTTTCATTTACTATAAAAAAATTAAGATCATTGTTCGTTGTTTCAATTTTATGATAAGTTAAGCTTTGCTTTTATATCAATTTGGTTTTCATATTCAGGTCTAGTGCAAATATTCTTCGAAAATCTGGAAGGAGCCAACATTCGAAACCAGTACTTGTGAGTACAGCGAGCCTAAGTACATACAGTATATGCGCACCAACACCAACTAGTACGTACAGTACATCATGTGCACCACCTGTTTCTAGTCAAAACAGTAATATAGGTAATTGTTAATTTTTATGTACGAAAAACATTCGAAACCAGTACTTGTGAGTACAGCTAGCCTAAGTACATACATTACATGTGTACCAACACCAACTAGTACGTACAGTACATGTGCAGCACCTGTTTCTAGTCAAAACAGTAATATAGGTAATTATCAATTTTTAGGAAGCAAAGAAAATCTACAAGTCTTATGATTCATAAATTTGCTTGTTTTAATTTGATGTAAATATTTAGGTTCTAATCACATTAGTAGGTACTAGTTGCACTAAGGTCATTGAAGGATTTTATCTAATAATATATTTGTTATCATCAAAAGTGTTTGTTGTTTTAATTTAACTATATTATATATTAAATAAACATTGTCTTTAAAGTTTCAGTAAATCAAAAATGTTTAATTCAAAATAGTCAAAGCTATGAATGCAATGTTTAATAGCATAAAACACAAGAGAAAAGTAAATAAGGGTATTTGATATAAAGTTGCACTTTATGGTAATCATGTTTTATCCATTTTCAAGTTCAAAAACTAGAACTTAAGTAAAAGATATTATATTATAATATACAAAAAATCATAAAATTACAATCAGTGGTTGAAACGTTTGGAAACTCAACTTATTGAACCAACCAATCAAAATTTAATAAAAGTCACCAAGGTTGTTAAGCCAACGAATATGAAAAGTTGTAATAGGACTTTGGGGACTAGAATAATTAACAGCCCGATGTCCAATATTGTTGAAAAGTACCTAAATCAACTATTTTTTCTTCTAGGCCAATTATTGGTGTCCTGTAGAAACAATCTTGGTACTGCCTTAACAAACAGTATTGTTAAACTTTCTAATCATCAACAGGTTTGATTAATTTGAACAATTTTGAACCATAAATTTTGAATAAAAAGTATACCTAACAAAATAAGAATATGCTTTTACATATATTTACTGACTATTTCTTACAATTTATGATGGTTTACACAAATGGATTTATTATTACTTGGATATTGCAACATAATATTTTTCCATTTTAGGGCAATTCATCTGAAATTGGAATTCAAGAGGCTAAGAATGAATCGTCTCTAACTAATGTCATAAACAGCGACACAATTGGTCATCATGATACTGAGGCAGACTTTAGTGACATCAACTTTGATTCCTCACCATTAAAATCCAGCTCTGCAGACATGATTGTATCTACAGTCACTTTAGATGCAGCTGGCCACCATTTTATGGCCACAACAACAACAAACAGTATAAATCAGCTGATACAAAATGCGGGAAATGCTTTAGTAGAAAATCCACCAAGTCTAATTGTTCAAAATAATGCGGGAACGAATATGCTTGCATCTGAAAATCAGCTGATGGCTATCACAAGAGGAGGAGGTGCTGGTGAGTTTCATGGGTTAGTAAGCGAGGGGAGTGTTGTGCAGGGTTTTATTCAACAAGGAGGACAAAATGCAGTGGTTACCCAAGAACATCTAATTTCTTTGAAAACAGAAGAAAATCAAGAAGGTAGACCACGTATGAAAAAGGGTACATTTTTTCGCGTATTTCCCTTAAAGTTGTGTGTAACAAACTAGTCAAATGCTCTTTTTAAATCAAACTGTTCTTAATTATGATCAAACTTATATTGAGGATTTGGTCAAAATTAAGAACAGTTTGACTTAATAAGAGCATTTGACTAACAGTTACACAGAACTTTACAGAAAATAGGCGAAAAATAACCCACTTTTTTCCTATATGAATTGGTTTATTTAAAGAAAATCAAACATGCATTTACCTAAGTTATAAAGTTACGTAATAAATAGATTTTTAAATGAAAAATTAATTGCAGATTTAAGAATGTTGCATAATATATTAATTTTGCTTCGTAATTTTTCTTTTCACAGAAAGCTATTCATACCTTGATTACGAGAATTCTATGATAATTAACCCTCCCTTTTTTTAGATGATTCATTACCAGCTGATAAAGAAAGTTCTTTGTTGTATAATTATACCCTAAAAGAAAAAGAATATCCATATAAGTGTACCTATGATGGCTGTGACAAAAAATATATTAGGAAAGTAATACTTTAACAACAGATCTCTAGTATAGATGTATATACAATTAACGACCTCCCCCACTTTTCCAATGACCTTTCTCGTCTGCAAGCAAATTGTGTTCTGCCACTTGGCTGTGTTAATATTCTCCACATTATTGGTTGATTTTCAAAGACCCAATTGTGAGTCGGCACAAGGTCATTGGGATTTGGTGATACAGTTATTTAACTCCCTCCCCCTCTAGTGTTTTACCCTAATACTTTTAATAATCCTATTGAATTTTGGACCAATGTAGTAGCGGCTCCGCCCTTAGCGTCTATTGATTGGTTATCTTCAAGTTCAAATAAGATACCTAAATAAAAACCTGCATGGAGAACTTAATCGGATCAACTGTTAACAAGATTTCTAGTCGTTCTATGCAGGATATCTATCAGACAAAGCAGTACGATGTTTGTCTGTCTAAAAAATTGGCGCATTTTGAAGTTGGTGTGTCTCTAGTAACACGTTTGGTCAGTAATTCTTTTTCATTTCAAAAAGTCATATGTTTTTATTAAAATTAATAATAATATAGTTTATTTTGATGATATCTAATGGATATATTTTTAAAAAACACACCCTAATAAAATTTGGATAAAGTATTGCTTAATAACAGACGAGTTCAATATGAAGAGCATACTCGCATGCATACAGGTATGATTATGAATTTTTTCAGATATTTAATGGCTTTGCTATTTTTACTAAATGTAGGTATCATAAATGTTTTCTTTTGTGGCTAAGCATTTCATGATCTGAATTCACAATTTGTTTAACAATTTGTGATAGAACCTGATTTTTTGTTCAGAAGCTTATTTAGTATATTAACAAAAAAGCATGTTTAACATTTTTCCCTTATAGATTATTTTTTTAAGAGGGTCATTTTTTCGCGTATGTTCCGTAAAGTTCAGTGTAACTTTTTTTGTCGAACGACCTTATAAGAGCATTTGACTAAAAGGTTACACCATTAGAGTAAAACACTAGAGGGAGAAAGGGTTAAATAACTGTATCTCCCCATCGCAACCGTCTTGTGATCTTCCTATTGGGTCATTGAAATTCAATTAATGGTGTCGCTTATATTAACACAGCCAAATAGCAGAAAATAATTTAGAAGCAGACCAAAGAGGTCTTTGAAAAATGGTAGTTGTTTGTATATACATTTAACTTTATGGAAATTACACGCAAAATGACCCCTTATATCAATGTTTTCAGGTGAGAGGCCATACTCATGTCCTGCCTGCGATAAAAAGTTTGCAAGAATTATGAATCTGAAGAAACACACGCTATTAAAGGCCTGTCAGAACTTGAAGTCAAACTAACAATAATAGTTATTTATCGTGTATTTTTGTAATATTGATAATGCTGGAATGGATATTTCAAATATTCTGGCAATTTTTTATCACAAGGCGCGGCATTTCTCTCCCCTACGTGGATGCGAAGGTAGAAATTAAAAATTTTGCCATTCGATCTTTATCTTGACAGAATAAAATGAAAACCTATTCCAGAATGTGCCAAAATGCGATGCATGATTTTGTCGTATTTTAAGCGAAAATCTATTCTATTGCAGTTGTTTTTTAATAAATTGATTTAAAATAAACCTAACATGATCAAATGTAACTTTATTATAATAAAATTTATATTTTCAGATTACTAATAGAATGTTTCAGAAGGGAAATGTAATGGTTTATATATAAAAAATTCAAAACAGTACACGAGTATGTTTTCTAGTTCATTAAACCTTTTAAAGGGGGGGGGGGGCGAAAGTGACACTTTTTGAAACCAAAACTAAAAGTCAAAGGAACTCAACTAAAAAAAGAGTTACAGGTCTGACATTTTGCATGGCAGTTGCTTTATAGGGGTACAATATGGAACTGTGAAGAAACGGCGGCGCAACCGCCGAAAACCGAGAAAAGGCAAAAAAAAATTCGGCGGGAAACGGCGGTTTTCGGCGGTTGCGCCGCCGTTTCTTCTCAGTTCCATATTGTACCCCTATAAAGCAACTGCCATGCAAAATCTCAGACCTGTAACCCTTTTTTTAGTTCAGTTCCTTTGTTGACTCTTAGTTTTGGTTTCAAAAAGTGTCACTTTCGCCCCCCCCCCCCCCCTTTATTAACTTACTCTTTTTATATATTATCCCGATCGATTTCATACCATTCACTTGTATTCCTGTAGCAATTAAGTATAATCTGGAAAAATGTACTAACAACTTTATAATCAACATCACTAAACTTAAAAGTTCAAAAGTTCATTTTAAGCATGTAGTTTTTTTTTAACATTTCACTGCTTTGATTTGTTCAGCCTGACTTTATGTGATGTGATAGGTACTTGTTCTAGATAATAAACATTTTATTTAAATTCTCAAGGGGGGGAGGGGTGCAATGATTTCTGTTTACAGACGGAGGAAGAAATGAATCTTGTTGTTCATAATAATGATAATTATAATGTAGATGATTTGTACTTCTCCCTAAGGAACAAATAATTGGACACTTTCGCACTAAATACCCTCTTGAGCTCTAATACCCCCCCCCCATTTATTTTTAATAAAAATTAAATTAAAGTTAGGTTAAGTTACTATGGGAACTAGGTAGCCTCGCATGGTTATGTCATTTTTGATTAGCTCTCCGCAAGGGTTAGGACACCCCAGAGAGATTAGACCCAAGGATGACAACATCTAGTAGTAGCGAAGCACAAAATCTATTATGAAATAGACAAACGGACAAAGTGAGTTTTAGGGCAGATTATCTGTTATCATAACCAAGAAAAGAAAGAGAGTGAATATGCAAAAGCTTAAAAGGGAATCTTTACAATAAGTTTCAGCCTTCTACCTTTCATAGGAGCTGAGAAAATCACGTTTCCCCCAATTGATTAATTACGGACGGACATTTGGAATTATAGAGTAGCTTCGCTACTAATAACATCCCCCTTATTTTTAATTTATTTAAAAATATGGGGGAGTGGGGGGTTATTGGTACTAAACCGGCCAGTTGTGGGAAAGCTGCTACAACTATGTGTGAATGTAAGGTAATGAATGATAATTAAGGGCCCAAGAGAATTGTTGTAATCATCACACATGCAGGGATAGGTCATCTCATCTAAAAAGTACTTTTACCAGGGTGGGAGGGGAAGTTGGACTGTAAATTGTACTTGTATCAATCCATAGTTTTATAAACAAGTTCACTTATTCGTTAGCTTAAAAACTTCAGGTACTTTTATTGATTATTGATTGGTTGGTACAACATTCTATACAATTGAAAAAAGGAGTTATTACTGGAAATTAAAGTTTAACATACGTTCTCCTATTTGTAGGCTTAGAAACTTTGAGACTTAAGATAATCTTGGTTATTTTAAATTAGCAGTTAGTAAACTTTTCAACCAATAGTTTTTATTTACAGAAAGGGATTTTGTCTATTGATAAAGTAGATAATTGTAAGAAACATAACAAAATGTCTGTAATTATAAGAATTTTGTAGCTCTATGCTTCTAAGAACTTTTAAAAATGGAATAGAATAGATTCTAATTATTTGATATGTAGACTGCTTATTCTTTTAATACTTTCTGTACAGAAAAAAAGAAAACGCTGAAAATACCTTCTCTTGTCACTCAAAAACGTGACGTCCAACCTTTTTTTTTTGAAAGGCGGATAAGTATCAGAAGGGTAACTCCAACTCGAAAAGAAGCAAATCTGACACGTCTCCACAATTTTACCTTGTTTTTAAGTAAGAGGTGGGATTAACCATCTAAATTTGAGGGTAAATTTGTGATTGGTCTGTACATTAAACTCTAGTTGTAACTGGCAAAACTATTTGTATCACATTGTGATCTTGTATTATGTTTCGTGTAACACATACCTAGACACTGACAGGGAAATTAATATTGTAATAGTAATATATCGCACTGAATTAGAGACAGCTTTCCACGGATATTAAAATATGAAAAATATAAGATTAAAACCAGTTTTGTTTGCCCAGAGAGGAGACTATGGCCATAAAAAAAAACTTTTATTTTTAGAAAATTGTTTGTAATACGCTGCTATCAATGATTTTTCAGTATGGCTGAGAACCAGTTCTAATCCCTTAAGATTCCTGAGGTTCATTGTATCTTTACTATCTTTTCATTTAAATATACTATTACTCAGAAAAAAATATATTTTGTTGCAATAATGATTATTTTTGCATTGTAAATAGAAATGTCAAAAATATCCTCTCTTAAAAATAACGTAAAGGTTGACTGGAGGAGAGAATGTTCAAGTGACTTTAGACTATTTATAACAGCAAATATTACATGGTTAAATTAGATTAAAATCTATCCTTATTCCTTTTTGTAGGCAACGAGATGGAATTTAGAAAATCCGTCAAAAAAGCCTCCTCAGCCGTCTTTTATTGGTCTTGTTCATTCAATATAACATAAAAATAGCAAATATAGCTAGGACAATTTAAATATAAAAGTAACCGGATGTCTATTTGTCTTTGTGTGGAAGTTCACATTTGTTTAAAAAATCATTATACAAGGTGTGAAATCTACAGGGCAATTCTTACATTTCTAGTTTGACGATAAGAGATATACGTTACAGGTAGACGCTTAATGTATAAAAGCTTTGCCCTCGATCACAAAATATTCTTTCATACCTATTTAACGGCATTTATGTGCTTATGTCCAAAGTCTTAAAAATTAGCCAAAAAAAGGAAGAGTTGCAATGGTTCTTGTACCCAAACAATAAGACGTCAGAAAAAATTATTTTCGATTCATTGTCTCATTCTTAGATAATTGAGTTTTTTATTAAATAAGTATATAATATTGTATGTCGGAGAGAGGGGACAATGGGCTGTTTATTACACTAGTCCCCAAAGTTTTATAATAACGTTTTCTTATTCGTTGGCTTAACAACTTTGGAGACTTTAAGTGAATTTTGATTGGTTGGCTCATTAAGTTAAGTGTTCAAATGTTTCAAACACTAATTGTAATCTATAAAAGGGATAATTTTGTGTTTTATAACTGGGGATGTACATCAATTAAGCGGCCATTGTCTTATCCCTTTAGATACCTGATTATATGTACTCGACTTTTTGGCTGTTTTGTTAAGAATTTATTGTGATAGGCAGTAAGAATAACTTTTTGTCTTCAAGGTAAGGGAGTTTTCCTACACATAGATAGATAGTCAATAAAAGGGGGAGTGTTAAGGGGGGGTGGGGTGAGTATGGTTTCTCGGAGAATAAAGAGGTTGGCGGTGGTATACAGTATATATACACTCTGACAGTATATTGGAGAAAGAATAGTGGGGGGAATATATTGATTCAATCAGCTGATTCTAACATTTTCAGGGATTTATTTTTCTTTAAAATATTATTTTTTAATATAAAAAATTTATATTTTATTTAGCATACGGTACAGTATAATATTTATTGGCGGATTTTTGGGATTGTATATATCCTGATATGTGGTAATACTCCGTTATTTTTGAAAACACATGACCCGGTGAGCAGACTGCGAGATTCATATCATAAACAGACCAAGTCAAGTCTGCTTCAATGGTGTGATTGTGTGTGTTTGTTGCAATTTGAACTATAATTGTGTACAAAGTCTTTTAGATCTTATTGAAAATCATTCCCAGTATGGCTTCAAAACCTATTAATATCCGCTGGATTAGAACTGGTTCTCAATTATACTGAAAACTGAAGTATGGCATCGTATTACAGACAATATTAAAATAAAAAATCATCACAAGTTTAGATAGCTCGGGTCTTCGGTCACTCATTTTAGTATCAGCGGAAAGCTGTCTATAATACGATGCAATAAATAACTATTATATGTTCTATTTTAAGTTCATAATGTTAACATTGGTTTTTATATAAGTTATTGTTATTAAATTAAATTGTATGCATTTATATTAATCAATTTAAGTTGAATTATTGAGGTTTTAACTTGTTGTTGGATTATGAAAATTGCTTGTATATCTCCGAGACAGGGAACTTTGGACTGTATTTTATAGAGGTTCCCAAAGTTTTATAAAAACGTTCTCTCATTTGTTGTCTTTAAAACGTCGAGTTCTTTTCTTAGATCTTGCTTGGTTGATTTAAACTAGCAGTTTTAATCTTTTTAACCAATAATATTATTTTATAAAACGCAAAAGGGGTAATTTTTTGGTAAATCAATTCACCCTTGAAATAGCTAAACTGTAACAGGCTGACTTTGAACCTGTCTGTCTCTTTGTACCGTAGTATAACAGTATAACCACTGAACCGATATGATTCTCTTTTACAGTATAGCTTCTCATAGGTCCTGTGAAGGTTTATAACTACTTTAGGGGAGGATACCATTACCTTTCCCAGAGAAATCGCCCCTTGAAAAATTGCCTCCTACTTTTTATTTTTAAAACTGAATTGTAAGTTTTGGAGAATCCCGCCCCCCTCCCCCCTCAACTTAGAGGTCTCTTGGGGTGCTAGTGTATGATAATGAATTTAATATTCAACATAATCTTAAAGTATAGACAAAAACCCTGTTTGAAATTGTCCAAAAATTACTTTAAAATACAAGATGATTTAGTTATACTATGACTTCATTATGAAGATGCACTTTTTTATACCTAACTTGGTGCCTTGAAAACATTTTTGAAAAATCATATGAATAGGACAATATATGGTAAAAAAAACATGTTCTAATTATACCTAGGAAAGCATTGCTTATAAAAATTAGGAAATTACCGTAAAAATTTTATGTAATAGGATTTTGTGTATTTAGTTTTGGTAACAATTGAATCGTGAAATTTAATACAGGGAACGAAAGGATTGCGCTTCTTGGATTAAATTGTTTCAAATGCCCCCTAGAGCCTCTAAGAGCACTTGGGATGGGGTCGAGGGAAGTCAACCCCTCCAATTTAAAATTTTAGTTTTAAAAGAAAAAGTAAAACAAATTCGAAGAATATTTTTTGGGGGGGAGATTTCTTTAGTTAAGGTGGTGTTACCCTCCCCCAAAATAGACATAAACCTTCCCAGGACCTATGAGAAGCTACCCTGTTAAAAAGAAAACCATAATGGTTCAGCGGTTAGGGAAATCCTACGTTACTGACAGATAGACACACACACACACACAATCATACAGAGATACATCCTGTTACTTTGTTGTGATTGTATTATTTTTTTATTAACTTGTAATAAGCGTTGGACTTGAAAAGAAACCTAGATTTTATTTGGTAATTTAGTATATGTTAATTCTTTCCTTAAGACCACTAAACATCTGCTTCACTATTATTGGGATGTTGTCATCCTTGTTCACATCCAACTACTTTTGACATATTAGTATTACGAATTATAAAATAATGCTATTTTAATATCTTGTAATACTTTTAATCAATAAGCCTGATCCCTATTTCATGTAAAATTTTTACTAAGCTGTGTAAGCTGATTGTCACAGGGGCGTAGCTAGTTAAAGGGTCAAGGGGGGTAAGGGGGTAAAGTACAAAAATTAGAAAAGAGAGGGGTAGGTTTCTGGTAGAATCCGTAAAGGTTATGTGTTATAAGTTAAAAATAGTAGTAGAACGATAAAAATTTATGTTAACTTTAAAAAAAAAATTTCAATAAGAAATATACGTATTTAGTGAATATTATCGTTCTACTACTATTTTTAAGCCTTAAAACACACACCTTTACGGATTCTACCAGAAACCTACCCCTCTCTTTGTCATTTATATCAAAGGAGGGGGGGGGGGGGAAACTAGAGAAATAGCATTGAACCGCCGAAAAAAACTCATAACCGCCATAAGACTGTAAGATTTATGCCGCCATTATTTCACTTACACCTTTTCCCTTATAAAATTTTGAATCGCTTGTTTTATTTTCATATTTAAACGATACTATTTTGTATTTAGATTAAGAAAATTATAGGCGTTAAATTCACCCTCGCCCCCCGCCTCCGCCCTTCCCATTTTCGGTCGATGACAAATTAATTCCACGCTGTATCACGGGATGGGGGCGTGATTGAAATATGTAGTATACTCCTTTGATTAAACTCAATTTACGGGTTTTTATATAATTGCAACGTAGTTATAAGACTTTTGGTAGCAATAAATTGAGACGTTGGGTATCCCTCTAACTGAACCGATTTTTGATTAGTCAACGGTCTAAATTTGTCTCGGCCAGGATATGATTAAAAGCCTAAATCGGCCAAGGAATAGCCGAGTACAATATTTTTAAACTTAAAAAATTAAAAATAAAGAGCTAAATGATTTATTGTGTCTTTCTCTTTTTATCGACAGACGCACTTGGATATATTATTTTCATAATTAATTATTTGTATTTCCCATGTTAACGTCACCTTATGTGTAAATTTGGTGAGCCACAGTATTGAGTAGCGTTGTTAAGTTAGGATGGAAGAATTTTGTAATGAAAGCAAAAGTGGGGTAGAGGATAAGGGATGGGGTAAAACAGGTTATCATAATGTTTTATTTTCTTGACTTTAAGTTAAACTCTATCCCATTTTCTTTATGACAAACTTTTTAAGAAAGGGGTGAAATGAAAGCGAAAGGGAAAATGTAAAATAATATAATATTTAAGGATGGATGATTTTCAGTTTGTTAATAGCTCAGCGAGTTTCAGCTTAGCTAACAGTTTAGTTTAAATAATTCATTTGTTTGTTTTGACATGTTGTGAATTATTATTATCCGTATATGAAAGTAACAGCATGTCAGTTTTAACTATTTTGGGGTACCTCCACCCTTCCAATAGGGAAAATAATAAATACGAATTCAACTCATTAATCATTATACAAAGGAACAAGGATGACAACATTCATAAGTAGCTAAGCACAAAAAATCATGGATGGTAATGTGTACAAGTAGATTTAAAGTGTATTTTTTAAATTCAAAAATAGATTTATCAGAGAAAATAAACACGGAACCTAGTTTTATTTTGTATGTTGACGACAGTCAAAGTAAATTACATAAATGATGCTCATAACAATGGGAAAAATATTTTGATACTGATATCCCAAAAAAGTTTGAAAATCAGACCAAAAACACAGGGAGTAAGGGAGGGGACAATGGGCAATTAATTCAATTTAAGAGTTTTTGAAGAAAGGCCATGAAAACCAGAATAATCCCGAAAATATGGTTGAAATTGTAAAGTGATTGTTGATTAAATCTAGAAAACCATAAACTAAGAAAAAAGTTCCAAGAAAAAAAGCAATCATTTGAAAATTATATTACCAGTATTACAGACTGACATAACCATTCTGTAATTAATTACTAGAAATATCTCACTGGAACTCTCCAAATGACAGGGAAAGAGAAAAGAGATTTGGGGGCAAGTGATGTTAACACGGAAAAAAGGGGCAGGCAGGCGTGTAGCTGGATGGGCAAGTATATGACCCGCACGCCTTCCTGCCCCTTTTTATCCTGTTTATTTCCCCCACCTCCCTTCTCCATTTCCCTTTCTCGTCTACTTATAAAACGGAGGTGGGGATGAAGGGAGTGAAATATAGTATGGGAGGGGGGCCGTGTATTTATATTTGAACTACTATCTGTCTGCAAAACTATATATATTCAAAACTAACAAAACGAGTAACGGCATTTCTTGCGCAAGTCCCCAAACTCAGTCAGAAACTGCTAAATTCTTGCACATTCCCTTTAAGCCAGTCCCCAAAGTCTGAGACTCCTAAAGATTGAATATTCGATCCATTGTCCCCTCCCTTACTCCCTGCCAAAAACACCAAAGATATGGGGAAATGTGTAAAATAGCCAAAAACCTGTTAAAAGGCAGTCTGACCACAATGTTTTTGTTTTTTTAAAGACAGGAAATTTAATTTTGATATCTATAACTGAAAAAATTTGAAAATTGGACCATAAACACCAAAGATATGGAGAAAAATATAAAAATAGCCTAAAACCTGCAAAAAGGCAGTCAGACCATCATTGTTGTTTTCTTTAATCGACAGGAAATTTTATTTAGATATCTATAACTGAAAAAAATTTAAAATCGGACCATAAACACCAAAAAAATGAAGAAAAATGTGAAAAATATAAAAATAGTCTAAAACATGCTAAAGAGAGGTTTGGCCGCCATTGATGTTTTATGGTTAATTGTGCTCCTTAATGATGGAAATGTTGTCAAAAAGTTTCAGCCTTCTACCTTTTTTAGGAGCTGAGAAAATCACGTTTCCCCCAATTCATTAATTACGGACAGACGGACGGACAGACGGACGGACATTGTGAATTATAGAGTAGCTTCGCTACTAAAAACGAAAATTACAAATAAAAGGTGACATAATAAATAGTTTTTTTTTATTCAGAGAAAATATTCACACAAGTTTGTACAAAAAATCAATCTTAATATAGTGACATTTTTATGCACAAATGTTGCTAAGGGAAGATTAATTTATTTTCCATTGTGCTATCCTTATACTTGACTATATAAGATACAAACGGCCACGCCCCTAGAGGCGTATAAGGTCACTTGAGAGCGGGGCCGCTTACTTTTAATTTTAGCTATAAAAAGAACTAGTACCTAAACAAGATTTTTTTTGAGAGGGGGTCATTTTTATCAATGTTTGACTTCTTTGGGAGGGTGGTGATACCCTCACCTAAAACAGTTATAAATCTTTTCTGGACCTATGAGAAGCTACATTGTACCTAAAGGAGAACCATATCAGTTCAGCGGTTAGCGAAATACTTTAGTACAGCTAAATAGACAAACAGACATCCTGTTACTTTTATTCGAGGATTAAGGTTGGGGTTAATAGTATATTAACATTCATTCTTTCACATATTAAACACATAGGACAGAGATGGCAATACAATATTATTTGGACGGAAGGGGACATTAGAATGTAAATTATAAAAGTACCCAAAGTTTGTTAAATAAATTAAGCTTTAGGTAACTCTATAAAATCTTAATTGGTTGCTTTAAACTTAAATGTAAACATTATTATTTATTATTTTGAATCCCTATTGGAAATGTACTTAGGGGGCTTTCAGACAAAAATCGTGGAATTAAAGGACTGGTGGTAGTCTATGAAACACAATGTAAGAAAGTTAATATTATTGAATAGTAGTTCCTTTCCTTTAATATATATAGCTGAGAAAGATATTTATTTTATTTCATGCTTAATAGTTTTATCATAGAAAAAGGAAACTAGAATATCAACAAATAATGGTAAATCCTCAAAACTAAAATGAGAAAATCCACCAAATAACATATTTTGTTGAAAGCAAATTAAAAATATTCTCATTAAGCAGTGTTGAAATAAAAAAATAAAAAAATATGCTTTAGTGCTTTTATTAATAGGATGAAAAATTATAATGAAATTCAGATTATACTCAAAACGCCTGTCTTGGAAATCGCCTGTCTGAGGAAAACGCCTAATACATTTGTTTTAAAGTAACATTTACGACAACACATGTATTCATAATAATCTACATATAAATTGCAGAAAAAAACAAGGTATTTTCTGATATATGCGTTTTCCAAGATTGGCATTTTTTAAGATGAGTGTTTTTTAAATTAGACGTTTCTTGTAAAGATTCAAAATTCATTATATGTTTTCAAATTTTACTCCTTAGGTAGGTACTATAAAGAAAAAATTCATACATAATGAAAAACTATTAACAAATACAACATTACATGAAATATAGTGACTTTATCCATTAAGAGGTTAGTCAAATTAAGGTTTATTAGATTATCAAATATACATTACTTATGGATCTTTATTGGGGGTGTCATACTTTTACATAGCCTAAAACCTTTCCTATGCTAATAGAAATCTACCAAGTGTTGAGTGATCGGTGCAGCCGTTTATGAGATCTTTAGTTAATAGGTTATTTATTTTTCCCTTTTTAACTCTTTATGTTAGTTTCTTTTTGTGAGGGTTATTAACTTGTACTTCATCCCCCCACACCCCGCCCCCCCCCCCCTTACAATTTAAATA
The DNA here is from genome assembly GCF_053477335.1 of Acartia tonsa. Taxonomy (NCBI): domain Eukaryota; kingdom Metazoa; phylum Arthropoda; class Copepoda; order Calanoida; family Acartiidae; genus Acartia; species Acartia tonsa. The sequence continues at coordinate 31,806,186 of NC_137273.1, forward strand.
TTTTATTAACGTAAGAAGTTATTTGGTATTATATATTAATTTATGTGTTTTGTGTGTTCTTATTTGGATAGTATATTCATTGTAAATGAAAGTTATTAGTAACCTTTTGATGTTGAATAGATTGATACAGATTATATACAAAAAAAAGGCACCAAAAAGGTTTTGCTAGCTGTGGTACAGCAGTGGCTAGGAAATGAAAAATCAATGTTTGATTCACCAATTATTGTCCTTTAACTTACATATAATCTCTTTACTTTCCAACAACATTGTTGTTAGGTATACAGAAAATTAAGTAATAGATTTTAAAGTTTTTTTTTATTAAACTTTATCATTGTTATCAATATTGGACTATAAAAACTACACTATGACTTTATTATCTTCACTGGGTTGTACAAACTTTTAAGTGTTTAAACTATTCCACCAAAAGTTGTAATCTCTAAATTCTTGATTCTGGGTATACATCAATTTATTGTCCATTGTCTTATCCATTAAGAGCTTAATAACATTATGATAAATTAACATTTTTGTTTCAGATGTAATAAAATTAGAGGTTAAAACTCTGCAAGTGAAATTAAATAACTATGGAAAGGGTTTAAACCCATCCGAGAAGCAGAGAATTTTTTGTAATTGTTGAAAATTTGAGGTCTCAGTGTAATAAAAGTTGTCTAAAATATAGGTATTAAATAGATGATCTAATTAATATTTCTTTTCAGATGTAATAAAATTAGAGGTTAAAACTCTGCAAGTGAAATCAAAATGGCTATGGGAAGGGGTGTCCGAGTGTTTCACACTCCAGGTAACCAAACTTTAAAAGTGCAGCTAGGCTATAGCTATGGGATGTCCGTACGTCAGTTTTACTATCAATACAATCCAAAGTAGTATTATGTATCATATAGGTGCAAAAAAACGTCGGTTAAATGGAATAGTTATTTTTTATATTATCGCATTGTAATATAGACAGCTTCCAGTGGATATTAAAATGAAAACCAGTTTTGTTAGATCCAAGAAGCCAAAGGCTTGGGTTAATAAACTTATTAGGTTTTCGGTGTGACTGAGAACCGGTTATAATCCAGCGGATATTAATTGGTTTCGAAGCCACACTGGAAAATGTTTCATATAAAGAGAACATTAAAATTACCCTAAAAAGTTGTGCTTTGTATGCATTTTATCTTTTATTTTGTAATGAAAAATGATAAATTATTATTTGATGCACAAGACATAAATTATTTAATAATAATCTAGATTTACTTATCTTGTATGTTGTACAAGAAAGTTTTTCCAACTTTGGCAAACTTGTTAATATTTTAAAAAGAACTTTGTCATATTAAAATATATATGCAGGTAGACCAGGAGTGAGGGCTAATATTGGGCTATTAATTACACTAGTCCCCAAAGTTTTTAATAGTTTTTTTATTCGTTATTTTAACATTTTTTGGGACTATAGAATTTTGATTGGTTGGTCCAGTAAATGTTTGCCCAATCACTATTTTACAGAAGGGGTAATATTGTGTATCATCACAGGGGATATGCATAAATTTATCGGCCATTTTCTTATCCCTTTAGATCCCTGGCAGGTAGATCATTTTATAAATTGCAGTACATACAAAGTTTTGTATTATAGCAAGGACGATTTCGTCAAAAATGGAAGCTTCTATGTTCAATGTAAAACGAAAAGCTTTTAATTCCAATTTCCATACCTTAAATGTATGTAAAAGGGGGGGGGGGGTTTTAATGCAACCATCTCGTAATCAATGTATAAATTGCACTTAGAATTCGAATTTGGATCTGAAATTTTGCATGAGTAATTCTTGGTAGGTCTATTTTCCCTAAATCGAACAAAAAGTCGGAAAAGTAGCGGCTAACGGCTGGCGGCTCATCCGTTTAGACATTTGTTGGGTATTAAGCGAAATCCATCACGAAACCTCTCTCCACATAATGCTCTTTTCCGATCCAAAACGTTTTCAAACGGTTCCAGCCGGAAGTTGCTGGTACTAGAAATCTAAAAAATGTTTTTTTGTATCATTTCACATGATTTAAAGCAAAAATTTGTTTCAAAAAGTTGATTTCTACGTAATTTATGAAGATTTGCCCTAAAAATAGCCAAAAAACGGCTAAACGGCTGAGCCGTTAGCCGTTACTTTTTTAACGTTTTTTTTCGATTTAGGGAAAATAGACCTACCAAGGATTACTCATGCACAATTTCAGATCAAAATTCGAATTTTAAGTGCCATTTATACATTGATTACGAGATGGTTGCATTAAAAAACCCCCCCTTAGTTAACAAAACGTGATAGAAAGAGAAAACGCACAACAACGTCCCAAGAAAAGCTTCTTTATTAAATAAGTTAGTTCACCTTAAAGTGCTTAGTTGAGCACAGAAACCCCCTCCAATTTTGAAAAAAAATCAATAATTTGGAAGGGATGTAGTTTATTTTTTGTTTGTTTTTTACTTTATTTCAGGTTAAGTTAGGTCGTATAGGATTCAGGTTAGCCCCGCAGGGTTAGGGCAATTGGTTGTGGTTATTGTGCTCGCTTGAAACTTTGAGTGAAAGTATCATAATAGTTATTTCTTGCATCGTATCATAAACGGCTTTCCGCGGATATAGAATGTACAATTAAAAGATTAAAACTAGTTTTTTTTAGTCCCGAGGTGCCGAATGCACCGGCTAAAAAAATGGTTTTAATCTTTTGATTGTACATTTTTATATTCGTAGAAAGCTGGATATAATACGATGCTAGACATAGTTTTTTCGTATTCATGAGAACCGGTTCCTATCCACCGGATTCGAATGAATACGAGAAATGATATTCTAGATTTCATACGTTTTTAAAACGCAAAAGAAACACATTAGCATTCTTAGTGCGAGATATTTGTGTAAAATCAAAACCACATGTTAGCTTTAAATTTCAAAGAAATTTTAATTTGAATTCCTTCTTTTACTTTACTTTATGTTTTTTTTCTTGGTGAAAATGTGAAACTCATGATGGTGCTATAAATTTAATAAAATTACTGTATACTGAATAAATTAAACGGATTTCAAGGAGCGTAGGTACTCTATTAATCACCTTGTTCAATATTTAACTAGCAGCGACGCCCCTAGCATCTAGGGACTTTGTATTTGAAGTGGCAGACATGTGCCAGAAAAATAACTTAAAACCATCTCAAGACGTAATTCTGTAAATAAAACAGCCTAAAACCATCACAAGAACTATGTGAAGCTCACCAAAAATAGAGTACCCAATCGTTTCAGAAGATATTGAGATCCTAAGCTTCAGACAAAAAGCTCATACTACCTATTATAATACCTTTTTTTATAACAGGATAAACACCAGGGCCAAGGTTAAGGTAATTAATGGACTGATACAAATAAAAAATGTTAGGCACCATTTTTTAAAGCGAGTCAAAATATTTGTTCCTTTAGGTAAGCTTTATACATTTGTTTTCTTAATTGATTTAAGATCTTAATTATATTTTTAATGAATCTAGGTATTTTGATGAAGGAGGGGTGGACAATTGGACATTGGACTGTAAATTAAATACATAGGTTTTATGTATACGTATCCGTATCTTATGCGTTGGCTTAAAAAAATTGGTCACAAAACTTGATTGGTTGTTTCAAACTTTGGTTGTTTAAACTTTCAAGCAATAGGTAATTTATATCTACAATTTTTTGTCCATTGTCTTATCCCTTCAGATTCCTGATATTAATCTTTATATGGTTAGATGTTTGTACTAATAAATAAATTAAATTAAAACTGTCATTTACAGTCTACCAGGTCTTAACATTTAATTACTATTTCTGTGAAACTACATCTTATAAGATTTCAGTTCATATATTATAGTTTACCTAAAGTTTTAACCAATAATTACAATTTACAGCTGAGTTTTTTTGTTTATCGTCATTGGGGTTGTAACTCAATTTATCGTTCTTTGTCTTAGCCCTTTTAAACCCCTGAAAATCAGTTTGTTCTATAGTTGAAGAAACGTTAATGTTATACAAGTGTTAATGTCCGTTTGTCCTAGCTTCGCTTTTATGGAATTTGTCATCCTTGTTATACAGGTAGATTATTCATGAAATTAATTTAAAAACATAGTTATTGGTAGGTATTCAATCTAATAATAACCTTTTCTTAGTTAACTGAAGTTTATCTATATATAAGTGTTATTTTATTTAATTTTTTAAATTAAAAGCCAAAAATAGGTAAACCATATGAATTATATTTACCTAACAAAGTAATACAAAAGTTTTGCAAACAAATAATAAAATGTTCTTTTTTTTATTTGTTTGTTTTGTAATTTCATTTCAGCACATCCAATAATTTCAATTCAATATACATTACTGGATATTAGAATGCGTGGATATTGTGATAGTGGAAATTATGTCGTCAATTCAGGTTGCTACTATGGTACTCATTTATTGGTTAGTTCGTTTATCCAGTAGAAGGAGAGGGGGTCATTATATTAGCCAGTATGAAGTAGCATATTGTCAGTGTATGCAAGAATCTCTCACACTATCCATGTATTCTGTATCCATTATTACATTGTAATTAGAAACTAGAGTTTCACCAATTAAAATAAATGTATAGGTATAACAATTTATCTATCTATTTAATTTAAATCTTGAATTTATTGAAAATGTTTGTTGTAATCAGTGGCAGAAGGGTGGATACACCTCCCCCCCCCCCTCCAGATTTCAATCAACTCACTAAGATCCAAAAAACATCTCTGAATTCGTAAATTGACGCGCGAAGCATACAAATTTTTTTCTTAAAACCCCCCTAAAAATTAATATGACCTGACACCACATTTTGATGTATGAGGAGGTGTAGACCCTTGTCAAGGAGTGTGTACACCTAGGGGGAGTGGTCACCACCCTTTTTTTTATTTCAAGGGAGGTGCATTCACCCCCTTACACCCCACTTCTGCATGCCTCTGGTTGTGATATCATATGTATAAGGTCTACAAATGCATAAGATACAAGTGACATTAAGGTAGATCTGATCTTTAAAAAAGAACTAACATTTTCACTATTAAAATCATACCTACACAAAGTACAAATTAAAACTAATATTAAAAGAAAACTAATAATTACTCCTATTTTCAAATAAACCTAATTTTTATAAAATTGAAATATAATCACGTTGGCTAGTAGCCGTGGGATTTTAAAATCAGGTTAAAAACTTTTAAAGTTTCAGTTGGGGTGCAAATTAGATTTAAACTTTTCACCAAGAAACCAGGTATAGATATAATGATTCTAGAAATCTTAATTTTTTTGCATTAAATATTTTTTATGACTGCTACAAATAAACTTTTTGGAAATTGGCCCAGCAGGTTTAGAGCCCCCGCAGGGGCTAGACATATGAGAAAAGCTACTGTGAAAATACGAAGAAACGCCCCTTAAAGGGCGTTGCCACGAAAGGGACTATACCCGATAAGGGGGCTAAATAAAATAATACTTTTAACAGTTATAAATCTATCTCAACCATAACATTTATAAATTAGTAACTACTGCTGCTTCATAAAAAATCTTCATTATCAATCGCATCTTTTAGTGAAGTGAATCAAGCAAGTATAGCTTGGTCAGTTTAAACTTATAAATAAAATAGTTTAAACTTCCAAATACCAAGCTTTTTAGGTAAAAAGTTTATGAAGTCCAGCCGTTATGGATATTCTACTCAACAGCTTTGTAGAATTTATAATTTTTATTTTATAATTTTATTGGATTTTAAACGAATAGTAGTTCAAATTTTTTCAAAGATTCCTCTTTTACCAAAGCCTTTTTTTTTTGGAGACGTGTTTTTTTGCCTATTTTAAAATGCTTGGTACCTAAAACACATACTCCTCAACTTTATTTCGATGTTACCTGTTCCTTTTTGTAACACACACACACACACATATTTTATACAGTACAACCAGCATAATCATTTTTATATCCTCTTTGAAACTAATTTTTCTATTAATCAGGTTATTAAATTTTTGAAAATTGTTCAATTTAAAATTATTTTCCTCCTATATTGTGCCATTTTTAGAATAGAAATAAAAGAATGGTCCTTTAATGAAAAGAATAAAAAGTCTAGCCGTTTTATGGATCTTAGCTAACTACCTATCCTAAAATTATTCATGTTTCCTGTGTCTCTTTTTAATTTAACAAGCATCTATGCCCCTAGAGGTCTCTAGGAGAACTCGAGGAAAGGGGTTTGGAGGTTTAGTCTACCATCCACTTTTATTTCATTTATTAAAAGAATTTTTATAAAAATTGGGTTGGGCGATAACCCTTATGAGTGTGAAGGTACACTTCCCCTAAATAGTTACAAACCTTCCCATGACTAACACAAAGCTTTAATACAAAGGGAACCATATTGGTCGAGCGGTTGGAGATCTTAAGCTGCAGACTCACACATATATACATACTGTTTCTAAAATATTTTTCACATATTCGGCTTTAAATCTATGCAATAAAAAGAGTGTTCCTAAATGTTGCCATAATAACATGAAAAAAGTCACATTTAACAGCTAATAGCCCGATAGGTTTGATTCATTGCTACGCCTAAATAATAACTTATGGTGTATCTCGTCTTCACAGGCTAATTAGGTTTGAAAGGAATTGTAAAGAATTAGTTAAACTACATTGTCCCCTTACCCTCTGCTTTTTTAGGTCTTGAAAAAAAATAAAGTTCTCTAGCGTTTTGTTCTTCCACTCATTAAATTTTTTTTCAATTCTCTCTGTCATTTCTATGGCCTTGGGGCACCCAAAAATATAAGTACCCTAAAAGTTTGTCTGTGTGTGCGTTTGTTTGCGTGTGTGTGTCCTTATTGTTGGGGAAATAGGATTTTCTCAACTGCTATTTTAGATAGACACTAGACAGCTGCTATTTTTACAATTTTTTGTCAGTCTGTCGGTCAGTCATGCTTAAAAAGACAAAAACCTTATTATTTTAGTTCAACTTCTCAGTTTCTTGAAAGTTATTCTTGTTTGGGATTAGATCCTTTGGCAGACAAACTAATACCTACAACCAACCCTTTAGATTGCACAACCTTTACCAGGAAGTCCTATAGATTTATGGCTGTCTTTGCTTCTAATATAAGTTGCTTTATTGAAACACTATTAAAATAGCATATTCAAATAAAATGCAAATGTAGTCCAGACTTTGTTTGAATATTAACTGCTTAATATATTCTTTTATGTTCTACTGTCTGTTCTTATTTTAATTTATTTATCCTTTTATTAATACATCTTATTATGAACCGAAATATCTAGTCTAGTGATTTGTCTCTCTCTAGCCTCTAGTATTTTTTTTTGGGGGGGGGGATGAAGTGTTTTATTTAGATTTCAAATATTACTCAGTGAAGATTAAATCCACAGAAAGGATATATTTTGACATGAAAAGACACCTAACTATTATCTAGAATATTCATCTTTTTTAACTGATAACTATTTATCCATTAATTTATTAATCTATTTAATTATCTATCCTATCTTTTTAAGTATTAAATTGATAAGCCATCATAATTTGAAACATCTATCTATTCATCAATCTATGTTTATATTTAATTATCTATTTAGGTGTTAATAGACTTTTGAGAGATCAGTAAAAGCAATCATAATTCAATCTGTCTATCCATCAATCTATTTATCTATTTAATTATATATTCTATCTATTTAGGTATTGATTATCAATCATAATTTGATATATATATCCATCAATCTATTTATCTATTTAATAATCTATCCTATCTATTCTAGGTGTGAGCCCATACTCTGTTCTGATAGACTATAGAGGGATCAACCAAAGCCTTCTGCTTGAGTCACAAGCCATATTGACTTTAGGTAATTATCTTAATTAATAGTTATTTATCGCATCGCATAGATTAAAAATTTTTGGTTAGGTAATCAAATTGTTTTTTTTTATGATATTCGTGGAAAATTGTTTGTAGTAGGTACAATGTTATACATGATTTTTCAGTGTTGCGGAGAACCGGTTCTAATCTATTGTTTAATCTATTATGTATGTCTTTAAAAAGATGATTACTAAGAGGCTGCGCCCCTAGCATCTAGGGTATTTGTTTTCTAAGGGGGAGTGAGGAAGCCCTAAATATAGCCTATAACCACCACAAGACTTTGATTTGAATATGCGACCTATGAGAAGCTTACCTAAGATAAGGAGCTCAATCAGATCAGTGGTTAGCAAGTGCTTAACAAACAAACAAAGAAACCTTATGGCTTTTTATAATACTAGCGTCTGAGGCCTTTAGGGTCATTTGAAAAGGGGGAGGGGGGGGGGCAAGTCAACTTTCCCCTATTTTCAATTTAATTTTATACTTAAAAGGAAAATAAAAGGCTATATTGTAAAGGAGGACCATATCGGTTCAGCGTTAAGCGAGATCTTTCGGTACAGACAGACAGTTAAACATCCTATTACTTTGATAGTATGAAGTTAGGAACTCTATTATCTAGTAACTATCTCTGTAAAAGAAGATAATTTAGAAATTTATAGTGTGTAGATATATTGCCCATTTATTTAATGGGTTCCAGTAACAATATCATTTCAAACAGAGAATATTATAATGTGTAAGTAGAATGTTTGAACTTAATTAAAGCAACTCACATATTTTTATATCATTATTGCCCTATCAATAAAGATAATATCTAGATAAGAGGGTTTGGCACCGTACCTAGGGGCTAAAAAAACTAGTTTTAATCTATTAATTGTACATTCTATATCCGCGGAAAGCCGTTTATAATACGATGCGAGAAATAACTATTATAATATTAAGTTTGAAGCTTAAGATTTCAATAACTACTACACCGATTGAATTCTCTATTTCAATCAGGCTTCACATGGGTCCCAGCTTAGTTTTCGTTTTTTTTTATCTTTAGATTTAAGCCTAGGAATGGTTTAAGGCTAGTTTCTTGTCCTTTCTATCCCCAATGAATACAGAGCTCTTTGACTCAAAAAGCTAGGGGTGCAACCGCTAGTATAATATAAATCAAAACTTTAAAATAAGACAAACGAAGGTTTTATTTTAACCAGGATGTGTTGTATTGGACATTAGGGCGGGTTCATATCGGAATTAGACAAAGAGGGGATGTGCAACAGATAAAATTAACCTTTAAAACATTTCTGACCCAAAAAGAATTTTAAAAAATTGAGTTTTAGAGCGCGACCACTAATAAATATATTTGATTACTTGTTAATATGCAAAGACGACATTCAAAAAAATTTTTGAATTAGAACTATGGCTTCATGGTGCTCCCTGGAAAGGCCTTGAGGAGCTGAATCAGGAACTTTTGTCCGTTTCAAAATATCTCGTTCCTATCCTTAGTAATCACTAAAAAACCTCATTTTTTAAAGGTTTATTGAGAATTGTCCAATTTGTAGAGGTTTTTAAGATTTTCTCAGGCTAGAAAAGAGATTTTTTGAAACGGTCAAAAGTTCCTGATTCTACTCCTCAATGCTTTCCCTGGAGCACCATGAAGCCATAGTTCTGATTCAATAAATTTTTGACTTCCATTTACAAATAGCTATACAATTGAATGTCTGGTCGTCAGCGGTTTTAAGACTTAGGATAAATTTTAAATCATCCAGAGGTGTATTATACTCATACAAATCACTTGCAGATCCCCGCTTTGGCCTCAGAAAAAAAATGTCCAAAATCGACCCACCCTATTGGACATATTGGAAAACAGATTATTAATTTTAACCTAAAAACAGATAGATAAATATCAGATTGGTATTCGAACAAAAATTAACAAATTACATTAGTCCATATTTAATTTTATCTTATAAAAAAAATTATATTTGTGATATTTTTTGTAGTAACAGAGCTACCCTATAATCAAAATATGCAGGGTTTATGACGACTATTTTATTTTTGAACCAATTCATATGACTAAGAAGAATTTGCATATTCTGTAACTTACTTTGTCCGCCCGTTGGTCTGTCATTTATGAAAACGGGGTTTCAATATTCTTCTGGTACTTACTTTGTCCGCTTGTTCGTCCGTCATTTATAAAAATGGGGTTCCAATTAGAAAATATAATTGCTATTTATGAAATGATTCTACCTAACATTTCTTGTAAAAGTTTCTTTAAAAAAAACCAGGGGTGTATATTCTACATGGGATCCCCTGCTCAGGGGGGGGGGGGGGAAATAAAAAATAAGTGGTTGGAGGGAAAAAAAATGTAAAAATTAAGAAAACTGAAAATATTTTTTCCATTTCCCCCCCCTCCTTGGTAAAAAAACTTTAAAAAATGTGTGGTAGGAGGGATAAAATAAATAAAATATGGAGTTCTTTAAATATTTTTCCATTTTCCCCCTACTTGGTGAGAAAAAACTAGGGGGGGAAGAAAAATAAAAAATTTTGTAGCAGGGGAAAAAAAATAAATCTTGTGCAGAATATACACCCCTGATTAAAAAACAACTAGGTACTCAATAATTTTTTTATTGGCTTTCTTTTCTGCCTGTCAAATTTTAAAGTTTAGACATACCCGTCATTACTCGAACCTATAAAAAGTTACATTTTAAAGGAGAACCATATCGGTTTAATGGTAAGCGAGATCCTTATTTACACACAGACAGTTACACATAATCACAGACATCATATTACTTTTAAATAATGATTACTTAATTCTTTCATCTGCTATTTAACTTTTCTTGATATTTTTTCAAATAAAGGGAGGAGTAGTTTGTGCTTGTATTGCGTAAAATACGTGAGTTAGCTTCATCGAAAGCGATTATTAAGTCAAAGTGTTATTAAATGTGCGTTTAATTATACCATGCATTTTGTCAATATTAAGAACACTTAGACTTAATAATCGCTTTCGATGAAGCTATAATACATGCACTCACACAAACTACTACTCCCTTTATATTTTTTAGCTTCAGCACTCATGAAAAGCCTGTGCCATCCTTGTATAAATTATGAATATTTTATTTACAGTTTATTAGAAACTACAATAAAAATTTTAGGAATGTTTTCATTATAAGATTTATATCCTGTATTAAAGTAAATTGTATGAATTATAAAATCAAACCTAATTGAGTTCCTAATTATTTATGTAATGTTTATAAAAAGCGAAGCTTTTCTATAATTAGTGCCAGTTTGTCCGTAATGGAAAGCTCTTTTCTTTTATTTAAGCATGATTTAATTGATTTAATTTAACTTTTTGACATCAATTATTCAAGGCCTATATCTGATTTTTGGATTACTAATTTTTTAGACCACAAAGTACGTACGTTCGTTTGTTCTTTCGTTTCAGATCTTTGCTTTTATGGATGTTGTCATCCTTGTTTTGCTACGAATTAAATCCTACGCAATTTTATTAATGGAGTAGAGTATAAGGGGGGGGGGGATATTTAGAGTTGTTGCTTTACAACTGTCTGTGGGTTGTTTTAGGCTATTTTCCAGATCTCCCACCCACTCTCTTAAATGCTAGGGGTGAAGCAACTAGCATTTACATTATTAAACTTAAAACAACACAACAAAAATGTAGAATTTTAAACGGATTTTTTGTCAGAGAGAGAGAGGACAATTGGCTGTTGATTACACAAGTTCCCAAAGTGTTATAATACCGTTTGCTTATTCGTTGGTTTAACATCTTTGGGGACTTTAGTGACTTTTGATTGGTTTGTTGATAAAATTGAGAGTTCGAACGTTTTAACCACTAATTTTAATCTACAGAGGGGGTGATTTTGTGCATCGTCATACTCATAAGGGATGTATAATGTATATTAATTTATAGGCCATTGTACTATCCCTTTAGCTAGATCCATGGATTTTTGTATTATTATTACCTACATATTTTTTCAGATCCGGACAAGGCAGATGCATTGAAAAGATCTGAGGGGTTTGTCAAGCTTATGGATGGATATGCTATTCTCGGAAATTTGAGGCTTAGTACAGGTAAAACTATCTATTTATATCATCAATGTATACTTAAATAAAATAACAGAATGTATGTCTGTCTGCCTGTCTGTACCGAAGAATCTCTCTAACCGGTGAATCGATATTGTTCTCCGTTACAATGAAGCTTCGCACAGTTTCTGGGAAGGGTTATACCTAATTGTTTTTCGGGAGGATACCATAACCCTTTCAAGATAATAAAATAACGCCTCAAAAATGGATTGTTTAACTAGACTTTTATATTTAGTAGGGTTAGGCCGGATATTAAAAATGGCCGGATATCCTGCCCAACCGGGTATGTGGTCAAACCCTAATTTAGCATTTCCCTAGGAGATGGAGTTCTGCACTACCTTGTCCTTGTCTCTGGTTGTGTCAGCGTTGGAAAACTTACAAACTCGGAGGTAATTATCAGGGATATTAAGGGATAAGACAATTGACGATAAATTGATGTATATCCTTAGAGATGAAATACAAAATAATCCCTTTTGTAGATTGAAATTATAGAAGGAAACGAGAATAAATTACTAATTGATGCAACACAATCTGCTAAAAAGTATTTAAAAATTTTAAAAAATCACGAAACCTCATTCTATATTTTCCCGCCCTAATTCATCGTTTGCTATATCATGATTGATTAATTGATAAAGTTTGACATTGTTGGCACTTGGCGTACATGCCAAGAATTAATGTTTGTCCTGATTCATTTATTCATGATCTTTACCTACCTACCTATACAATGTACTTTTATATCAGGGAGGGAGGGGACATTAGACTTAAATTAAACTTGAACCAAAAGTTTTACTTAAAGTAGAGAAAATCTCTTTTTTCAGTAATGCCTCATAACATGTTGCTTCCAAAGACCATTGTGCGTGGCCTATGCTCTAAATGACAATAAAAATGCCTTATGAACATGCTGTCTTAGTGTCTTGGATTTTCTAGTAGGAAAATTGGAAGTTGAGTTTTTAGAGTTACTTTTTTTTGCTGGAAACCCTACTGTTCGGTGCCCTAAGGGTGTCTTTTTATCTTACAAAAACAAAAAAAAAACATTCAAGAAACATAAAAAACGCTTTACAATTACATAGACACTTACAGATAAAATTATTTAAAATAAATCTTTTTAATAAACATTAAAATTTTGTTTTAGATTTACAAGGTGACTGATGTAAAATTGGTTAGCCTCAGAGGTTACACCCCCGATGAAGAGAGAGTTGCTGAGGTAAATATCTATCTATCTCTTTGTTATTCTATCAATCTATCTGTTATAAGCTATTTAAAAAGTTAGTTTTAGGAATTTTTTTATATCTTTATTTGTAAGTGTCAGGTGAAATTACTGAAAAAAATTTTTGAACGGGAAAACCCGTCGTCTTTTCACAAATCCACGTTATACTCCAATAAAGCAACTGCCATGTCAAGTTTTAGAGTTCTAATCCTGTTTTAAAGTCTTAGAGCACACACCTTATTTATCAGTCTATACCTAACTCTTTAAAGATTAAAAACTTGACTTTCTTTCCAGGTACGAAAGTTGTTAGCCAGTGGGTCAGCTTACTTTTCCTGGAGCAGCTCTGGCCTGCCAGTTGACCTGACTTTGGCCGCTCAGAGGTCCACCAGATACAAGCAGTCGGATGCCAGGTTCTTCTGGTAAGTTTTCCTATAATAAATGTAAAAGGATGTCTATGTGTCTGTCTTTGTTTTGTCAAAAAGATCTCGCTAACCGCTGAATCGATATGGGTTTCACTGGATATATGCCAACTAGTTTTGATTTGAGGGAATCAGATTGATATCATAATATAAACATGCATTTTTATACACAACTAGATAATGTGGCTCTATATTATCTAGGGCCTCCCTATTCGAAGGGTGAGAAAAAGGGCTGAAAACTTGATTTAAAAAATCATTCCATGGCACATGTGAAGCTTCCTTTAAATGTAAAAATCGACCAGTTAATTGGTTAGGTAGCGAGATCTTACCAGACAGACCTAAAAACCTAACCACTTTAGGTATATAATGGGAGAAAAGTAAAAAAATCACGAAACCTCTTCATAGAAAATTATGGATATTTTATCTTGAACTACTACTATTATTACTAATAATAATACCTTATCTTCCTAGGAATCGAATGTTGTACCTGCCCTATATCAGAGCTGGCATTGCCATTAATCAGTGGTTGACTAAGATAATGTTTGGCAGCATTGAAATAAGGTGAACATTTTTGTTATTGGTATCAGAAATGGATATAATATTATTATGATATATACGTGGATATTATGACAGGGGAAAATTGGCTACTTTTGTAGGTACTCATTTATTAGACAGTACTTTTCTTAAATAGTAGAGGAGGGGATGAGGTAAAAGTTAGGAATGTTGAGTATCCTTATATTAGCCAGCTGCAAGGACCAGTTTGTTATGGTAGGGGAAAATATGGTGTATTATCCAAGTAATTACAAATAAATTGACTCAAACGTTTACTTTATAATACTAAAGAAGTGTAGAAGTGAATAAAGCAATATTAGCTAGGTTGTTTAATTTTAAACATTATTTGTTTTAATAACCGCATTTTAGACTATAACATAGTGTTTAACAAGTTTTCAAATTTTGAACGGATTATTGCAAAAATATATCCCTATAAAATAGTAACAAGATGTGCGTCTAGATTTAGATCTCGGTAACCGCTGGACCGAAACGTTTCTCTCCACAGTTAAACTCAACCCTCCAAAGAGAAATAACTCCTGGAAAAAATACCATCCCCTCCCCACAAAAAAATTATGTTTTCTTGGGCCATAGCTGCTTGTAACAAAACTATATATGTGTTAAAAAATTAAATATGTGAATTTATTTTTTTTGTTTAGAACTGTTTATGTTGGAGCGAAGCAGGCCAAATCTGCCATTGTTTCCAGGCTGAGCAACGAAAGAGCTGGCACAAGGTGAGCGCATATTATTTTTATAATAGGTGCGTGCGTGCACGGAGATTTCGGTGGGCGGGGGGAGGGTATATATTAAGAAGGTACTCATATGAATATCATATCTTTTTATATAACAATCTCAAGATGATTTGTTAAAATTAAAAAATGGAATTCTTTGTATTGGACTTATCAAATAAAAAATAACATTTTTAAATTAACAATTAAATTTCAGTTTTGAACTTAATCTATAATACAAAGTAGAACGATGTCTGTCTGTCTGTTTGTTTGTCTGTTTGTTTGTCTGTCTGTTTGTCTGTTTGTTTGTAGCGAAGGATCTCGCTTACCGCTGAACCGATCGGGTTCTCCTTAACAGGGTAGCTTCTCCCGGGAAGGTTTATAACTATTTTGGGGGAGGGTACGGTCCTATCAGAATAAATCGCCCCTGGAAAAAAATTACCCCTCCCGAAAAAGAGACTCCAACGAAACATAAACCAATTATTTCTGTAATTAGATATTTAAAAAAAAAAACATTCAAAGTGCCACTAGAGGCCTCTAGGGGCGTAGCCGCTAGTTTTAAAAAAAGAAATAGCATAAAAACACTCCAGGACTTCGAAGATTTCCTATAAAGGAGAATGTAATTGGGTCAGTTGTAACATATTATCAATATATTTATCTGTCTGTCTATCCGTCTATCTATCTACCCATCCATCCATATATCTATCTATAAATCCATCTGTACATTTATATATCCATTTATCTATCTATCCATACATCTCACTGGTCGCCAAAGGTGTCTTTTAGATTTAACAGTTATTTTATTAAATCTTTAAAGACACCCTAGGCGACCAGTGCTATCTATCCATCTATTCAACTCTATCAATCTATCAAGGTTTATTGTACGTGGAGTAGATGATGATAGACACGTAGCTAACTATGTTCTGATTGACTATTAATCTATCTACTCTTTATTTATTCTTGTATCTATCTATCTTTCTATCTATTCGACTCTCTATCTATCTATTTAGGTTTGTTGTACGTGGAGTAGATGATGATGGACACGTAGCTAACTATATTCTGATTTACTATCAATCTGTCTACTCTTTATATATTCTTGTATCTATCTATCTTTCTATCTATTCAACTCTCTATCTATCTTTTTAGGTTTGTTGTACGTGGAGTAGATGATGATGGACACGTAGCTAACTATGTTCTGATTGACTATCAATCTATCTACTCTTTATATATTCTTGTATCTATCTATCTTTCTATCTATTTAACTCTCTATCTATCTATTTAGGTTTGTTGTACGTGGAGTAGATGATGATGGACACGTAGCCAACTATATTCTGATTTACTATCAATCTATCTATCTATCCATTTATTCAACTCATTATCTATCTATTTAGGTTTGTTGTACGTGGAGTAGATGATGATGGACACGTGGCTAACTTTGTCGAGACTGAACAGCTTGTACAGGTAAAGACATATTCAGAGGGTTGGGGGGGGGGGGGGGGGAGGGAATGGACATTAGACTGGAAATATTCATGATACCTAAAGTTTTAAAAACATATTTTCTCAATACTTTGTGAAATCTTAATCAGTTTATCAAACGAGTAGTGTCCAAACTTTTAAACCAACAATTATAATTTACAGAAGGGTTAATTTTGTTTACCTTTATTAGCAATGTATATTATTGTCTTATCCCTTAAGATCCCTATGTTTTATATCTTCATTTTAACGTGAATGTCATATTAAATGGAAAAAAAGTAAATCGTCTAAAACAAATAAAAATCTACCAAATGCAGAATTTCACACAAAACAGTTTGATGAATTATGTTGAAATCCTTTAAAATGTACCATAAAGTACGAAGAAACATTTTAATATTCTTGTTTAGAGTAAGCTATAATTTTTTTATTCCTAGGAATCTTAAAGTACAAGGCAATGGAAAACATATAATAATAATAGACAAAATTCCCCCTTCCTGCAGATCAAAATCATTAATAAAAATTTCGAATATTTAATAGTTTTAAGTACGTAGATTGTTTTAGCCGGGGGGGAGGGAAAGGATATGGGACTTTAGATTATAATTACCCAAATTTTTATGGACACTTTATATATATCGTCCATTTTCTTATACCTGGTAGTTATTTTTACGATGCGAAATTGTGAGAATGCCACTTGTGTCGCCGAAATACGTCCATTTACCGCCAAAAATATATTTTAATCAAACGACTATGAAGCCTACTTTGGGCGCTGAGTTTCTTCGTATTTTAGGCTATATCTGACACATAACCAACACTATAGTAATTATCAGGAATAACGTAAAGTCAACAAGCAAAATAAACTTAGAATAATTGAGTCCAGTTAAAAAGATCGTCATTTCTACGAAAATCACGAAAAAATCAGCTGAAATTACCCAATTATTTTTTTTCGAATTTATTCAGTTGTTGGTTACAGCTGAGTAATTATTTTGGAGATTTAATAAAAATAATCTAATATTTATTTTTAGATTGAAGGAGAAATGTGTAGTCATATTCAGATAAGGTCAGTTTCATATTCTTAGCAACAAATCTTAAAATATCTGGATTTATTTTTACTAAAATTAACTCATACGTATGAGTATTCTTTCTATAGATTGCATAATAATAGTATGTAAGCTAACACTCAATAACGCGATCTATTATAAAGAGTACAACGATATCTATGTGTACATTATTATCTAAATTACGCATTATTATCTAGATTACGGCTAAATCATTTTTTTCGGGAATTTTAGTCTGTCTAGGGTAAGTTTAAGGCTATTCAAAGGAGGTTTGCTTTATACCCGCTTAAAAATTGATCCTGTGAAAAATTAAGTTTTGAAGTTGCCTATGCTTATTCTTCCTCTCCTAGGGCCACTTGCTTAAAAAGGCTTAGGTACTACATTTCAATATGAATTTTTTTGTGGACGTTCCCGTTAAATCAAACATTTTGTGAAAGTCAAACTGGTGTTAAATAATGAAATGTTCAATATTGTTAGGTATAGGTAAAAAAACAACATCTATAAGTAGCAAAGCATAAAAAATCATGGGGAAAAAAACACTTATACTAAAACTTCTCTATAATATTATTACCAGATTTTTAGGAGGATTTTATCTAAAAAATGTATAGGGTGAATGAATTTTGGAAAGTTTAGTTTTTATAGACATAAACACCATTCTTGTGCTATTGTGGTAATACGGCAACAGACGGACGGGTAGTTTACAGAGTTGCTACGCAGTGGCTTATCATGACAAGCCTTCTGCACTAATCCTATTATATCACCATTCACCTCATGACCGCAGATGACCCCGTTGCGCAGCGGTCAAACTGGACTGGCTAAATAGGGGAGGGGCATGGACACGCAGCAATCACGCGCCCCTCAGGCAACTATACAACCGGGAGGTGGTGCCTCCCCTTTTACCACAGCTACCCCCACAGACTGTCTACCGCCGCGGGCTACGCCCTTGTCTCCCACACCCCCTTCAAACCTAACCTATTGTTATATTCTATTTGTATATATATAGTAACCATCCATTGTAAATGTATTCAGTTAAATATATAATTTCTGTATGACTAAATCCTGCTAGTTTGTTTTGGTAGAATACTTCAAGGCTAGGGCTCGTTGGATTCGAACTCGCAACCGGTGAGCTGAAACGCTTCGGCTTACCACACTATTAATGGTTTTGGGAGTTAAGTTGCAAAACGTGAGGTGAGGAAAATTAGATGATCTGACAATTGTAAGTAAATCAATCACCCGATTAAAAAAAATATAGCGTCAAATGTCCGTCTGAATCATTTTTGGGGAAAGGTGATTTTCTCGGCTCCTAATTAGGATAGACGGCTCATTTTTTGTGTGTAATTTCCTGTTTTTGTATGTGTTTACTTGGTCCGACTAACTATTAGTCATTCTACAAAAGATATCTTTTTCCTATTTATTTAACTTGTGTGACTACTGAGTCCATGAATTTTTGTTCTTCGCTACTTGATGTTGTCATTCTTATCTATAATACAAAGTAGAACGATGTCTGTCTGTCTGTCCGTCCCTTAAGATCTCGGTAATTACTGAACCGATCGGATTCTACTCTTCAGGGAATATACCTACTGGTCCTGTGGTGGTTTTAGGCTATTTTCTTGGGGGGTGGGACACCCCCAACCCCCTCAAAAACAATTTTTTTTGTATGGGATTTCCTTGGTCCTTATTTTTTTTTTTGTAGGGGATTTCCTTGGTCCTTTTACGTATTTCGCCCAATTTTTTTTATCACCTCTTTAGGCAAAGCCCCTAGAGGCTAGGGGCGAACCCGCTAGTTTACTCATATTATTCGTTTGTCCATCCTTGATTTATTTTTTGATCGGCTATATATGGATGTGTTGTCATCCATATACTTCTTATGGATCATGGAAAGAAAACGAAGTAGATAGTGGGTTTTGTCGTATTTCATAGTAGCTTTTTGATAAGTTTTTTAGGTTAGGTAAGGTAAATGTTAATTATTACCCAGAAGGGTTAGGAAATAGGCCCCTTATGGTTAGAGCCCCCCACATGGCCTAGAAATAGGAGGGAAGCTACTGTGAAAATACGATGAAACCCGCTACTTTGTTTTCTATCCCCTATGACCCCTCTTTATTTGTTTAGGGGCTCTGTGCCCTTGTTCTGGGAGCAGCCAGGAGTGAATGTTGGCAGCCACAAGATCAGGATGAGCCGCGGATCCGAACTTAGTGCCCCAGCATTCGAGTCACATCTTAATCAGACCAAACAGAGATACGGAAATCAGGTCTCTTGTATTTTTAGGATTTTTTCAGTTTAGGCCTTGAAACTGATTAATATCCGTTGGATTATAACCGGTTCTAAGCCATAATGCAAAAAAACATGTATCGCACGGTATTATATATATATTTGTCTACAAATAATAAAATAAGAAATTATAATAATACCAGTTTTGTTAGCCCGGGCGTTCGATCCATCGGTTTTCATCTGATAATTTTTCACTTCAATATCCACGGAAAGCTGCGATGAATATCTAATATCCAACTAAAGATTATAGCGATAAATTGCGTTATTTTAACGTTTAAAGTAAGATTTTGATAATCTTTTCCTATCATTTCAATTTTTAGCTTTCTAGGATAATTTCTTAAGAAAATGTATAAACAATTTCTTATATTTGATCAAAAAGTATTCCCCCCCCCCTCTTTTTTTAATTGTCTCTGAATCTATTTTGTGACATAAATTCTTTTTTATTAAAAAGTAATTCCTCTTTGTGAAGATTTTATTATTTGCAGGTTTTCTGTAACTTGTTAGCAAGCAGTCTTGTTGGAAGTAAGGAGGGCGAAGCCACTCTTTCAACTGCTTTCCAAACTCATCATAAAGGTATCTTTTTGTTTAGTGGATTTATTTAGTATTGATTGATCAAAATTCACGGATTTTTTTGGTAACTTATAAGGCTGCTTTGCTCAACGATCTGAACAACCTAGGTTCTACAAAATTTAACCAAAAATTATATGGATTAATGATAGATAGAACAATTAATGGGAAGCTTAAGGCAAAACTAAAACTCGCTTAAATTAACAGTTTAAAGAGAAGGGAGGGACAGTGAAATAGCTTAAAACCTTCATCGAACCAATGTTAAGCTTCCCTAAACAGGAGAATTAATGGATCTTAATGGACAAACCCAAATCCGTACTAGTTTATAAAAGATAGAGTTGTGTTATTAATTTGAAACTCCTATTTTCAGCTACCCCCGAGCATGGTGACATTCCGCATGTTCTGTTTGACTACCATGCAGAGAGTGGACCACGGCGCCTGGAGAAACTGGAAGCTAAGGTCAAATTTTGTGCCGGGTTCGAGTCCCTGTTTAATTAGAGACGTTAAAAATGTGGGGATCTTAAGAGCTAAGACAATGGACGATCAATTTATGTACTCTAAATTATGATAGAAAAATTTTAATTGATTGGTTGAAAAGTTTGGACGCTTTTAGATTGGATTCAACCAATCATAATTTAGTTAAAAGTATTATAAGTTTTTGAGCCAACGAATAATCTATAGGTTATAAAACTTTGGTTATTGGTTTTAATTAGGAAGTAAAATTGTATGACAGATCTAAAAGAATTTAAGTTTAAGTGCATATAAAATCTTCCAATAAGGTGAAAAAAATCTTCGAGATTTTTTGTATCATATTTATTTATGTTTCTTATCTTAGATTGGAGAGTATATAGAAAAGCTGGGATATTTCTACATTTGTAATGGTAGGACCCTCAGAAACCAAGAAGGTGTAATAAGGTAAGCAAGGACGTACAAGCTTTTTTGAACGGTAATCTAATGTATTTTGAAATATATAAGGGAGGGGAATAAAAGTTTTCAAAATTTGAGGTTGTGGTAAACACCCCTTTCATACTAAAGTAAGCTATGTAATTTGTTGCAAGGCATTAATATATTGACCAACGACACGTGTTAATTGCATGACTATCGACTAGAGATGTCCTAACTCTAAATGTACAAATGGTAATGAGTTGCTCCTGTTTAGGGCCAAGGTATTACATTGACTACTGACTAGGAAGGGGCTATTTGTTGATTAAGAAAACTTTTAGGCCTTCATATTCATCATTGGGGTTGTACAATGTACATCAATTACAAATTGTCTTATCCCTGAAAATACTTGCAATTAATTCATTTCCTTCTTGAATTTCCAATTTTGAATTCTTACAAATTAAAAATTGTCTAATCAATATAATATTAAATGAAAAATATGATAGGTAAATAAAATACTTGTTGTATCTAGATAAATTAATGTTTAAGTACGTACTAATAGAAATAGTAAAACTAGATGGTCAATCTGGCTTATTAATCCGTCAAAATTAATAAGGCAGACTAAACCATTTTTTTACTTCTACGATTCGTTACATTTATAGGTATGAAAGATGAAATTTTTCGACGATAAATTTCCCAAAGGCTAACTTTATCATAAGAAATTCAAATATTCACAGTTGACTTATTATATACCTATGTTTTGTCATATCCTTCACATTTTACGAGGGAAGGAATTTCGAAACTATATAATCTACCGAAGCAAAGTTTTATCCTAAAAAATGCGCCCATTTAAAACTGACTCCTTTTGCGAATTAATAAAAAAAATGTATTTCCGTATCAAAATCTGTACGATGCGACTATTTATAGATGACTTATCATGAAAATGAAATTAAATCAACTAGCCTTTTTATCAATATCTGTACACTTTCTTACCAATGATATTGCCGTATTGTTCCTCAACTTTTTTTCCTATTAGCCGATTAATAGAGTATGTATCCAGATTATATTTATTTACGTACTTAGAACAGAACATTGTCTAAATAAAAATGCATATAAATTATCGTCCCACATATAATTAAGAATTGATATAATTAAGAAATAAATTTTGTTAAAAAAAATGAATGTATTAATATGATATTTGTTTACAATAGTTGTTAATTTCAGCTCTAATTACCTTTCAAATACTTAGTATTTCCCTAAATAATTTGGTATATAGTTCCTTTCGTGGCAACGCCACTTAAGGGGCGATTTGTCTTATTTTTAAAATGGCTTCTAATAGATTATTTAGGTTAGATTATATTTGGTTAGGTGACTGCTCCGCAGGGTTAGGCAATTGGCCCCGCAGGGTTAGAGCTACGAAAGGGACTATACCCATAATTTGTATTATGGAAAGAAAATAAAGTAGCAGGTTTTGGCAAATTTTCCAGTAGCTTTTGATTGAATATTTTAGGTTAGGTTAATGTTAATGAAAGCCCGGCAGGGTTAGAAAATTAGCCCCGTAGGGTATAGCCCCTCGCAGGTGCTAGAAATAGCAGAAAAGCTACTATGAAAATACTACTTCGTTTTCTTTCCATGATCCTAATTTTTTTTAAAAACATGAATGTATTGATATGATAAAGGTATTTGTTGAAAATATTTCTAAATATCAGCCCTGGGATAGGGATGTTTTTAATTACCTATAATACTAAATACTTATTATTTCCTTAAACAATTATACTAGCTTAAACTGTTTTTGAAGCCTTTTTGAAAGGGGTATCATACACCTACTGTAGAATCATACCGCAGAGTTCAAAATAACATAAATTTTTATTTGGATTTTAAATTGTAATTTCTTTTTTTCACTTGGTATATTTTGCTCAAATTTTTTTCGTCTTTCCTTTATTTTGTCAAAATTTTTTGCTTTTAGAGTGTTTTGCTTCATAAATATTGTACTCTAGTATAGAGTAAAATTAGGTCTTTTGATCATCTATCAAAACTCTCAAAAAACTTAGAATAAAAACTTTAGAATAAAAACTGTTTACGTCCTTCAATTTTGTTTAAGTTTTATTTTATTGATTTCCAATTAGCATTTAATTTTATATACTCAAGAAATTTAGAATTAAACTTGTTAAAAATCCCATTAGATATTTAATCTAATTCAATAAAATTATGAATTATAATTTACGTGATTTTGGATAGATTAGAATTTAATTGTTTAATGATAAACAGGGATCTTTGGGGATAAGACAAAAGACAATGTAAATCCACAATGATTATAAACAAAGTTATCCTTTCTTTCTAGATTAAAATTGGTTTAAAAGTTTAGACACTTTTAGTTTAAATCAACCAATTATGATTTTAAAAGTACCTATTACCCAAGGTTAACGTAATCAAGAAAACTTTGGGTACCCATATTATTTACAGTCTCCTATGTGGACAGGGTCGTCCAAGCTTTTTTTATTTGGGGGAGGGGTAATCACCACTTTCCCTTCCCCCCCCCTTGGACGTCCTTGTGGATAACTTATATTTAATTTTTATATGTTTGTTCACTGTTTAAACTATCAGTAGTTCAACCTATTTATCTAATCTACAGAAAGGGTTATTTTGTCCATCATAGTCTGGGCTGTACATCAATTTATCATGCATTATCTTATCCTTTAATATTCCTGACCTACAGTCATTTTATGAGTTTAAGTTTTAATAGATATTCAAGTAACCAATATTTATTAAGGACAAACTGTGCTGATTGTTTGGACAGAACTAACGCAGTACAGCTTTTTATTGGTAAGATTTAAGTTATACTCCCCTGCCTATGAACAAATGCATCCCTTCTATATTATAAGAAGGCGGTTGAGAAGTTTTGCCTTCAGGGGTGTATATTTTCAAATTTGACCTTGCTGAGGGGGGGGGGGGATAAAAAATACGTGGTTGGGGGGAAAAAAATGTAAAAATTAAGAGAACTGAAAGCATTTTTTTCCATTTTTCTCACCTTTTTGATTAAAAAAAACTGAAAGAATATGTGGGAGGGGGAATAAATACCATGAATAAAATAAAATATTTTTCCATTTATTTTCCTTCCTTGCTGGAAAAAACTAGGAGGGGAAAAAAATAAAAAATTTTGCAGCAGGGGAAAAAATTAATCTTGTGCAGAATATACACCCCTGTTTGCTTTAGATATAATATACGTAAGTTGCTCGGTCCAAACCACGTAAATAATCTCAAAGAATCTGATCTAATTAATTCATTTTAATTTTCAAGAGAAACATTTTATGTATGATCAGCATTAAGAAAGAACTATTAACATTTATTAACGTTTACTTAGGTTTAAAGATTTTACAGAATCAGCTGAAATCATTGAAACTCAACGACAAAGAGAATATTGTTGCCAGGTTGGTTCTATGTTTTTAAGATTGGCTGTTTTTATTCTTGCTTCTATGATACCGGCGCCGCCTAGTGGCCCTTTTACATATTTTTTGGTATTTCTTTTCTAGGGTTGATTTCTCTCGGGAGGGGGCGGTGGTACCCTTCCCCAATATAGTTATAAACCTTTGCAGGACCTATGGGAATCGACATTGTATTGGAGAACCATATTGATTTAGTGGTTAGACCCAGACAAACATCCTGTTACTTTACTTTTTATTTGATTGCAGGTTTGAGGATGGATTTAGGCAGATGTGGGTCAATAACGGGAACAATCTGAGTAAGATATATGCTGGCACTGGAGCACTAAATCAGGTAAACAGGATGGATATACCCAGATATGTGGGTCAATAATTAATGGGAACAATTTAAGCAATATCTATGCTGGCACTGGAGCACTAAATCAGGTAAACAGGATGGATATACCCAGATATGTGGGTCAATAATTAATGGGAACAATTTAAGCAATATCTATGCTGGCACTGGAGCACTAAATCAGGTAAACAGGATGGTTATACCCAGATATGTGGGTCAATAATTAATGGGAACAATTTAAGCAATATCTATGCTGGCACTGGAGCACTAAATCAGGTAAACAGGATGGATATACCCAGATATGTGGGTCAATAATTAATGGGAACAATTTAGGCAATATCTATGCTGGCACTGGAGCACTAAATCAGGTAAACAGGATGGTTATACCCAGATATGTGGGTCAATAATGGGAACAACCTGAGTAAGATCTATGCTGGCACTGGAGCACTAAATCAGGTAAACAGGATGGTTATACCCAGATATGTGGGTCAATAATTAATGGGAACAATTTGAGCAATATCTATGCTGGCACTGGAGCACTAAATCAGGTAAACAGGATGGATATAGACAGATATGTGGGTCAATAATGGGAACAATCTGAGTAAGATCTATGCTGGCACTGGAGCACTAAATCAGGTAAACAGGAATGATATAGGCAGATATGTGGGTCAATAATGGGAATAATCTGAGTAAGATCTATGCTGGCACTGGAGCTCTTAATCAGGTAAACAGGATGGATATAGACAGATATGTGGGTCAATAATGGGAATAATCTGAGTAAGATCTATGCTGGCACTGGAGCACTAAATCAGGTAAACAGGATGGATATAGACAGATATGTAGGTCAATAATGGGAACAATCTGAGCAAGATCTATGCTGGCACTGGAGCACTAAATCAGGTAAACAGAGGGGTTAGATCACTATTCAGGAATTAACTACTTGTTAAAGGTAAAATCAGATATTTTAGGATGTTGGGTTAGGAAGTCGCAAGGTTGTTAACCGCCAAAATGATTAGAAATACTTTAAATTACACATTAAAACCATTCAAACCCCTCTTTTTACTCTAACCCCCCCCCCCCCTCCAAAAAAAAAGTAAATTAATGAAAAGCTTGGACGTCTCTGGTATTTGGTTTGCCTTAAATTCGGTAGTTTAGAAAAAATTGCATATGGACCTTAAACAATACCGATATGAGAATACCAAACTCTTTTTTATATCGATTATTTTAATAAACCTTATACTACAGTTTTTAAATAAAAAAACAATTTGTCCGTTGACTAGTATGTTGCTATTCTCCAAAGCATACACCTGACAACTGTTTATTTTACAATTTTATTGGTTACGCAATACGCATATAAACCAGACAGTCATTCATCCAGCTACTTTAGAATTTACTATTTACGAGAACTCAGGAAGGGAGGGGATATTTGATATTTTATACCCAAAGTTTTATGCTTCAACACGATTTTTTTCATTCATTGGCCTTAACATTTTTAGTAAATATTGATTGATTGGTTCAAACTACTCAAATAATTTTCATTTACAAGAAGGGTAATTTTGTGTATCATAATTTGGAAAGTACATCAATTTATCATTCATTGTCTTATCCCTTCAGATCTCTGAAAGATCTGGAATATAGTATGAATGACTCGTCACTGTTTGAAAATACAAATAAAACACAAGGTAGATAACCCTTTGTTCGGTGACGTCATACTAGCAATGAAAAAAATGTCATTCAAAGTTGAGATAACAAGGACAATCCCTTGCCATGGTAATGGGTATTCCAAAATGTCTTGTAAAAGATATTTTCCAGCATGGCTTTGAAACCGATTAATATCCGTTGGATTAAAACCGGTTCTCAGCCAGAAAATTATGCATAGCATCGTATTATATCCAGTTTTCTACGAATATAAAAAAGTAAAATCATAGGATTAAAACCAGTGTAGTTAGCCCGTGCCTTCGGTATTTTGGGGCTATCATAACTGGTTTTAATCTTCTAATTGTACATTTTCATATCAGCGGAAAGCTGTTTATAATATAATGCGGTAAATGAATATCAATGTGTTATGTGTTTTTTTTGTTTGTTTTAAAATTGGAAACCCTTTATGTAATAAATCCCCAATACAAAGTTTTTTTTTTTACTATATTAAAGTAATATTTATAGTCCAATAATGTCCCCTCTCTCCCTGCTAATGTTGGTCAAATCTTTAGAAGATTGAAATTTTTGTTTTGAATAACACGCTAAATAAATAATTTTTTGTTAAAACTTCTAAAAAAGTAGAGGAATTATCTAATAGCTTTGCTCCTTTTCGAAAGGACAAGCGTTGAACATTAGCAGAAAAAGTTTCAAATAAAGATGTCAAATATATCACTTAGGAAAGGAAGGAAGAAAAATAGCATTTTCCTACATATATGCAATTACTACGACTCTTCCACAGCTTTTAAATGCGAAGCCTTTCTATTATAACAATGTATGTCTTAAGGCAGATAGAGAGGGGACAATGGGATGTTTATTACACAAGTCCCCAAAGTTTTATAATAACATTTTCTTATTAGTTGGCTTAACAATTTTGGGGACTTAAGTGAATTTCGATTGGTTGATTTATTAAGTTAAGTGATCAAACGTTTTAACCAATAATTTCACTCTAAAGAAAGGATAATTTTGAGTATCATCATTGGGGATGTACATCAATTGATCTACCATTGTCTTATCCCTTTAGATGTCTGGTCTTGCTGTGCTTAGCAGGTATTTATAGGGATCTAAAATTATAGCCTATTATCATGATAGGAATCCTAGTAGAAGATTTGTTATAGGTATGGCTTATAATTCCTATCATTAGGGGTAGTTTCACGAAATGCATTTGAACTTAACTTAGTGAACCGCATATTTTTTGCTAGTTAATGGGTTAAACTATATTTATATGGCATATATTTGAAAGAATTTCAATTTTCTACCACGTAGTTTTAAAAATATCAAGACTACGTGGTAGAAAATTGAAATTCTTTCAAATATATGCATATAAATGTAGTTTAACCAATTAACCCGGAAAAAATATGCGGTTCACTAAATTAAGTTCAAATGAATTTCGTGAAACTACCCCTTTAAAAGTAATAATAAACTTATAGATATACAAATCTAGTATATAAATACCTCGCGATCAATGAACGTTTTAAACTAAAATCTTCTATTTTTATCAAAAACAACATTGTCGAAGTAAAAAACATTTTTCTCAAAATATGCAGAATTAAGTACAATAATCCCTTTCTTTTAGGAGATAATGTGTTTTTGATTTAATTTCAATTTATGCATTTCATTTGCTTAAACGTACTATTTTAAAACTCTTTCGTCATTTGCTTCAAAACTTATTATTGCTTATAATTGATAAGAGATCCTTCATTACCATACTAAGGGAATCTACTCTATAATTTTAAATGTCTGTAAATGCGTTAATTATGTTGGCAAAATTTTGATTTGTATTACTTCTATTAAAGACAGACTGCTCATTTTTTTGCTTAAAATTTCAATTCCAATGGGTATCTTTTGTATAACTCAACTGGTCCGTCAGTCTCTCTGTAAAACTATGGGAGAAATGAAAGTATTCTGGTGAAAATACAATTTGCTTTTTATTACTCCTGAAATCATTTTCTCAATAATACATTTCGCCCGTCTTTCTGATGTTTGTAATGCAATTTGTTTTACTTAACTTCTGTATGATATAGAATCTTTAATTTAAGTTTCAAAAAGAATATGTGCAAAAATTTTTTTTTACAGATTATAGATATTTTTTACAGGGTTGTGGTACCCTCCACAAAAATTGTTATAAACCTTCCCTTGTCCCGTATCATATCTGCTCAGATGGCAGAGAGATCCTTCTGTACAGACCACAGACGGATAGACATACTCTTACTTTAAGAAAAGGATTTGTATTCTTCAGGGAGGATCTAAACTGTTGGATGGAGCGAGGTCAGCGGCAAGAACTATTCAAAACAATCTTCTTGACAAAGTAAGTTCAAATTCAAAGTCTAATTTGAGAAGTAAATCTATTACAAAGTAGAATTATGTATGTCCGTCCGTCCGTCCGTCTGTCCCTTAAGATCCACCGAACCGATTGTATTCTACTCTTCAGGGAAAATACCTACTGATCATGTTGTGGTTTTATGCTATTTTCTTGCTACCACAAATTGACGCAGTCGATCGCAAGTGAGGGGAGGGAGTGTTACCCATTTTTTATTTTTTTTATTACCTCTTGGGTCAATGTCCCTAGAGGATAGGGCCGAAGCTGCTAGTTCTTTTATATATTAAGAACAAAAAATCTCATTTTTACACGGTGCACTGGAAAGATTATCAATAAAATTATTGGATATTTTCATTGGAGGATTTCCTAAATTTTTTTCAGTTCGAAGATTTTTTCTCTCAATGTTTTGAAGACATTGAAATGAAAAAGAACTTCCAAATTTAATTAATTCCTATTCCTGATGCTTCCGTTTGTTTAATAGTTATTTATCGAATTGTATTAAAAACAGCTTTCCGCGGATATTAAAATGTACAATTAAAAGATTAACAAGTTTGTTATCCCGTGCCTTCGGCATCTCCAGAAAACTGGATACAATACGATGCTAGACATATTTTTTTTCGTATGGCTTAGAACCGGTTCAAATTGAGATATTAATCGGTTTCGAGGCCATACTGGAAAATAATTTATTTGTAGGACAAACAGGAGGCTTTTGATTTGTTGATCCACGGAACTGGGAGGAACACAGACTTTGCCGACAGGGTCAAACTTCTTCTGCCTAACAAATATTTCCATGGTAAGTTTAATTTTTGATTGCTTCATTTAATAACAAGGATGACAACATCCTTAAAAGCAAAGCTCTGAAAAGTTAGGACCAATTGAACATTAACACTGTATCAGACCTGAATAACCAAAATATAAATGCATGAGTTTAAACAAAATTTTAAGTAAATTTGTTTCAATACTCCCCAAATACAGGATAATGTTTAAGGACATATTACAGTTCTAGATTAAAGAGATGCTTCGATTATAACATCTTACATTGTTGTAATAGGAATAAGTATTCAAAAAATCCGATGAAAAGGATATTTTTACCTCATAATAAATTCTTGTAAAAAAAGTTGAAAATCAACCAGTTTTAATTGACGTACGGACATTCTGGTAACGGTTTAAGAGTTGCTGCTGGACAATTCTAACATGCCTGAATTAACAATAAGAGCTATCCGCTACGGACTTAAATTTACAAATACATAAAGTTACCTTAAACAAAATGATAACCTAAGGTAAGCTTCCAGATAATGGGGAACTAGATCAGTTCAGGGGTTAGCGAGATCCTAACGGACAAACAAAACTCTACCTTATTACTTTGCCTAAAAGAATTTAGGATCCAGTGAAGTTCACTGTAAAATGGTAAAGTCCAGGGTGTCGGAGCCGTATAATTTTGATGCGGCTCCGGCTCAACGAACCAGTATTTTGAAATACGGCTCCGGCTCCTACCTTAAAATTAATAGATAAATTTTTTTTCATTATTGAATTTGATAAAATAAAATAAATAATATAAAATATTTTGCTTTTATTTGATTAAAGCTATATAAAGTAGAAGGATGTGTGTCTATTTGTTAAGTAACAATAGGTTTTCAGTTTATTATATGGAAATAGACCGTTGCTAAATTATAATATTACTTTAAAAATCATTTTTAGCTAATCCGGAGCCGGAGCCGTTTTTAACGAAAAATACGGATCCGGCTCCACCAAAAATGTTGCTGCTCCCGGCTCCGAAACACTGGTAAAGTCTATAGATTTTTAAAGATAATCGTTATCAGGATCGGAACATTTTACCGTGAACTGCACTAGATCTAGAATTTATTTTTAGCTCCTGTACCGCTGTTACAAAGTGTGTTGAAGCGCTGGTCTGAATTCTCTGACTTTATACCTCTGAGGGTCGGAGTGGGAACTTACAATATCAACGGTGGCAAACACTTCAGATCTGTTGTTTATAAGGTAACAAGCGCTTGCGCCTCTAGGGGCATTTGTGGAGGACGGGGACTCTACATTTTAAAAAGAAAAGAAAAAATAATTGAGGGGATTTTATTCTAGGGATGATTTCAATTGGGATGGTGATGGTACCCTCCCCCATAATACTTATAAACCTTCCCAGGACACATTAGAAATTTCATTGCAAAGAAATACCATATCGGTTTAACAGTTAGCGAGATCTGTTTGAACACCTAGACAGACAGACATCCGGTTACTTAGGATGAAATAGCCTAAAACCATCCAATGGCTTTGATTAGAAATAAGATAGCCTAAAGCTATGTGATTTTATTATAATATTATTTTTTTGTGGTAAATTGTCTGTAATACGGTTCTAATCCAGCGGATATTAATCGGTTTAGAAGCCATATCGGAATAAAGTTTGTAACTATTTAGGATGTTTCACTGGATGATTGGTTGTTAGACGCACACAAGAATGGGAACCTCATTGATACCGAGGAGAATCATGTTCCTATCGACATTTTTGCTATTGGTTAGTATTTTTTAATATCAGATATCATAATGGATATATATTTACCTGGATGTTGCACCAGATTTTCATGTACTCAAATAAAGTGATACAGATGGCTAAAATAACGATACAATCCATCCACCTACTTTACCCCATCCCCTCCCGTCCTACTGAATGAATGAACTGGATAAATAAGTTCCATGTTAGCAACGTAGTTTTTTCCCTGTCATAATATCCACGTATACTATATCCATTGTTTTCTACCTTGTCAATAAACTTCATGTGAAGGGTTAATTTGTTGACTTATTGGTCGTTGTCTAAAGGGTCATTTGGTGCTTTCCCTCCAAGTGCTTAACGAGCACAGAATCTCCCTTTTCCAAATTGTTTGAATAAATTGAACTGTGGATTCTACTAGTACCAAAAGTTTTATAAATACGTTATCTTAATAGTCGGCTTAAAAACTTTGGGGACTTTAGTTGAATTTTGATTTAATCTAGAAGTTTCCTATAATTACATTCTATCGAAGAAGTTATTTTGTTTGTCTTTATTTGTTTATATGCTGCAGAAATTTCTCGTTTATTGTCTTATCCTTGAGGAACACTGATTAATTCTAAATGTTTGACCTAGGTTTTGAAGAAATGGTGGATTTGGACGCTAAAAATATTGTCAATGCAAGCAAAGAAAATGCCAAAGGAATTTTAACATTTGAATTGCGGATTCAGATTCTGGGTCCAAAAATAGGGCAAGATTGGGCGGATTCGGATTGCCATCCCTAAAAAATTTCAAAATTAGTTATATACTGGATACTTAATGTGGACAGTCTTCCAGGGAGGGAGGGGACATTAGGCTGTTAAAACACTAGTCCCCAAATTTTTTAAATAATATTTTTTTATTCGCTGGGTTAAAAACTTTGGGGACTTTTGTTGAATTTTGTTAGGTTGGTTCATTCAGTTCAGTATCCAAACGTTTCAACCACTAATAAAAATCATCAGAAGGGATAATTTTGTGTATCATCATTTGGGATGTTCATAAACTTATCAGCCATTGTCTTTTCCCTTTAGATCCACGACATTCTTAGCTTTATAAATAATATTAAAGAAATGTTAAACTCTGATGTCATCAGAATGGGCTGTGGAACTGGGCAAGACTTTATCAAGAGACGAAAGGTTGGTTTCATCAATTCTTTTCAAGTAGTAAGTTGTTTGTATGTATGTATGTGTGTTATTTTTAGAATATCTCTCTAACCACTGGACCTATATCATTACCTCCTTATCATTAAAGCTTCATATGATATAGGTTTCGGGCAGGGGTGGATAGCATCATGCTTGCTCTCTTAAGAAATCGCTCATGGAAAAAATTACCTCTTTAATAAATATGTCCAAACTTGTTTTAGATTTCTAACTAGTTAGCTAAGAAACGTTGAATACTTTTATTAAATTTTGATTGATTGGTTCATTAAGTGTCCTATCCCTTCACATCCCTGTTGTTTAGGTACTGCCTGGTGACGTATCAACAACTAGTTGGAGTGTGTCTCTATATATTTGTCAGGAAAATTTGAGCTTCATTATCAAGAGAACCCCAGAGCATCATCCGCTTTAATGATTTGCGACAACCAACCCTTTAATTGCACGGCCCTTGACTGTAAGTCTTAACTGTGCATGGTAATTAGTTGCGCCTGTTTATGGCGTAGTTTATCATTATTAGTGTCACCTGCCAGACTCGTTCCCGACACCTACCCGATAGCAAGCAGGCATTTTTGCAATTGAGCTTACTTCAATTCTTGTTCATTAGGTAAATTCACGAAACCTTTCGAAAAATAAAGAATTAGGTATCTACTTAAAACAAAACGGAAGGCGATCATCATTTCGATATTCTCAGGGACAAGGGAAGGTTTCTCTGACCAAAAAGTCTATTAAAATCATGCAATCTAATCACGAAACCTTTATGAGTGTGTAATATTATCGATGATTCAACTATTATTAAAAGGGGCTTGTAGTAGATTATGTAAGAGTATAAATTCGCGAATCTAAATTCACTAAACCTCATCAAAAGTGTGTAGATTATTAACAGTGATTGGCAGCCGCACGTAAGCCGCGTTTAAGCCTCAGTGATATTGTCATTTTATTACTATAATATTCAGCTGGATGTATAAAACTGCTCTTTAGCATACAATCCTTCTTTCTGAAATTTCTTTTTCTGCTCACAAGCAGGATTAAAAATGAGGCTGAGGCGCGGCTGCTGAACCCTGATTATTAATGTTATTAGCAGACCGATTTAAAACAAAAAAAAAACAGTAGGGAGATTAAAAAAACATTTTTAAATACTTCCTAAAAATAAAATCTTGAAATATTTTTCCTACCCATAAAATTTGTAACTGTTTAAAGACAAAAAACAAAATATTTTGACAAATTTTTACTTCGGCTCATTTTCAAACACTTCCTAATTAACCCTTTAGAGCAAGTTAAAGTAAAAGTTTCAAATTGATTCAATATCTTAAAAACATCTTACTTTAAAGCTCAAAATTAAAATCCTTTGCTCATTACTTATTAAAACAAGGATGACAACATCTATAAAAGCGAAGCTCTGAATTGGAAGGAAATCGAACATTAACACTTATAGAGTGACAGAACTGAATAAACTGAACATATGTCTATGCAAAATTGTAAGTAAATTTGTTGCAAAACTTATCAAATACATGTTACTCTTTAAGCACATACTAACGTTTTTAAGACTAGTTATAGAGAAGCTTCGCTTATAACACTATACCTTGTTGTAATAGGAATCAGTATTAAAAAAATCAGATGACTAGGATAATTTGAACATATAAAGTAAAAAATCAGCTTGTTTTAAATAGACGTACGGACTTTCTAGTAATGATTATAGAGTTGCTGCGCTTATCAATTTGTACCTAACTGCTATAGGAATTAACATGTGAAGTTTGAAATCGAAAGGACAATCCTAACCTTTTTAGATTAACGAAAAAAGCTAACTGTAACGGATGGACGTACGGACAGACTTATGGACCGACCCTAATTATAGAAAAGCTTCTTTAAAATAGACGTACGGACTTTCTAGTAATGATTATAGGGTTGCTGCGCTTTCGAATTTGTACCTAACTGCTATAGGAATTAGCATATAAAGTTTGAAATCGAAAGGACAATCCTAACCTTTTTTGATTAATGAAAAAAGCTAACTGTAACGGATGGACGTACGGACGGACTTATGGACCGACCCTAATTATAGAAAAGCTTCTTTAAAATAGACGTACGGACTTTCTAGTAATGATTATAGGGTTGCTGCGCTTTCGAATTTGTACCTAACTGCTATAGGAATTAGCATATAAAGTTTGAAATCGAAAGGACAATCCTAACCTTTTTTGATTAATGAAAAAAGCTAACTGTTACGGACCGACCCTAATTATAGAAAAGCTTTGCTTTTAAGAAATAAATGACCTAGAAACATTAAGAACTAAATTCTATTTGACGATCAACTTAATTTAGAATAAGCATAATAAACATATATTGGTGCCTTACCACAAAGTTGCCTATCAAGCACTGATCCCCCTCCTTATTTGAATTATATCTTTTGGTTTCTTTAATGCTATACCAAGACTCCCTCCCCCTTTGGTCGTTTACAATTTGTTTTAAATTAATGGTCGGGAAAGTGGGGATTCTGTGCTCTACAAGGCACTATGGGGGAAATTACCCATATTTTAAATTCTGTAAAAAGTTTGTAAATGTTAATATTCGGAGAAGATTAGTTGTTTTTAGTATTGCAGTACATAATAAATCATGATTTCAGGGAAGCTTCTAATTTATGTTACCCATTTCGCCACTTCCCTCCAACTTGTTTCACAATTAGAGGCAAGAAGTTGTCAAGAAATACCAAATTAAACCACAACATATATTATAAAATTTAGGATTTGGAAAAGAATAGTTATGTAGTTCAGAATTTTATTGATAGGTGTCGTAAAAACTTTTTTTATGTAAAATTTTTAGATGAGATAAATATCTAAACAATCTTAAATATTTTTGAAAATATTACAGCTATCCACTCTTTGGGATTTTCAATAAATTTTATTCACTATTAAACATATAATTTATGAGTAGTCTATGATTTAGATAAAATATGTAAAAAGCATTATTCAACTCGTTCATCTCAAAACTGAACATGGAACTAATCTCTGACCATCATTTTTGCATGGCTTGTAGTAAAGTGAGCAAAAACTAATAAAATAATGCTTGAGATTCTTATCAAATTCTGCCAAAAGTTGCTTAATCTCATCATCTAGTTTTAACTGGAAATCTATGAAATCAGCTCTAAAGCATTGTTTGCCAGAATAGCCTTCCCTTGTCCCTGGATATTCTATATCAATGATTACCCAGCCAGAAAGTCGAGTTACTATCGAGCTACAATCGCGTGCAATTTCGTAGAGCAATTGCACACAAGTTCTTATGATATCGCTAAATAAAAGCCCAATTCACATTGACGATATGCATGCGTTAAATGCTAAAAGGTCCTTACAGATGCACGAAACAGCTTCGATTTTGAAATAAAATAGTGTGAGTTTCGCTTAAATAACATGCTTAAATCAAACACAAATCATAAATTAAAAAATATTTAACATCATGTAGTTTTTTATGTAAGGAAAAGGTTACGTGAAATAGTCATATTCATAACATACAAAGATTGTACTTTGCATACAGAGAGAGAGAGAGAAACAGGGTTTATCTCTGTGTTTCCTCTAAAATTATTATAGAGAATTCAAATCTGTTTCCATTATAATT